>NC_071468.1:121375841-121687205 GCF_028500815.1 Rissa tridactyla | reverse complement strand
AGTGGATGTCTGTGGCCAGATAACAATCTGAAAGCGTCTACAGATGACCATATTTGTCTTGAGGTTTTAAACAGTACGTTGCAATGTCTAGGAAAGGACTTGTGTTGCCATCTGCCAGCATTTACAAATGACAGGTTCTGCTGGTATCTGTGTGGGTGATAATAACACACAGCCACTAATAGAAACGGAATCAGGAGCATGAAATATGAAGTGGCATATGCAACTGCTGCAATAATAGCATTTATACAGCAGCAGCACTTAGAGGCTGTAATCAGCGTGTGCTCCACTAAGCAAGGTACTATGCAAACAGATAGAGGCAGAGGGCCACACGTATTCCAGCTCATTTTAGTTTTGCAGCCAAAGCTTGCATATTAGGAGTGCAATTTCCATAGATTCTTCCATAATCAAGACACACTCTAAAAAATGACTCTGTCTAGCTGATGCTTAGCACAGTACCTCACCTCTGCTCTCATTGCACAGCAATGGTATTCAACCTCCCTCAGCTTGCAGAAGCCTTAATGCTCCCTCTTGGAGCCCTGTCTGGCGAACTGAAGAATACTGATATAAGACCTTATGAAATTACTGTTACGGGCCCTTCCAACGTACAGTTCTAGATTCATGAGGATAAAAAACCACTGCTCTAGAAGCAGCCTAGGGTGACTGCACTCTCAAATTACACATTTCAGGTAAATATGTTGGTTAAGATAAATCTGGGCCGCCATTCTGGCCCCCTCAAGATGTCAAATCCACACTTCAAATAATTACATTTTATTGGGGATATTTAAGCTTCTCATAGCGTCCAATATATTCCATATTGTTTTTCAAAATTTATTATCTTCTATAAACACAAGCTACTTATTTGACTGCTAATCAGCGCAGGCAAAGTTTCAGTACAAATCAATGTCTGGTTTTTATCTTGCAGACAGAAAGCTGTAGGTTGCTGGGTTGTTTTTTTTTTTTGTCAAAGCACATTTTTCAAAAACATCTCGTATGCATTTTCCTGTTTCTGTCACTGCTGTCTAGGAAAGCAGGGGAACATTCATTGGCCAAGACACAGACATGCACTGATAATCATAGTCGAAGCTAATAAATAAAGATCTTTGGCTATTAATAATTAGTGGCAACTCCGACACCGGTTAACCGTGGATCTGAAGATGCCCTCTTTCTCTCAGATTTGTCACAGAAGGCAGAGATGCAGGAATCACAGATTTCTTACAAGATACTTGCCACTACTCTTTTTTTCACGCTGGAAGGTGAGCATGGGCACTGCTGCAGGCAGATGTCTATCAATCACTCCAGTGAAAGTTAAATCTGCAGAACGCAGTTTTGTGCAAGTGGGAGTGGAAAGACAGCTTCCTCCTTCCCCAGACTCCATAGCCCAGATGTATTCTTCAGCCACTGGATGATAACTTTATTTGCTGGATGCCAGCGTCAAGGAGAACAGGCTGATAATTAGGCTGAGAGTTATAGTTTGTAACTTTAAGAAAAACTGGACTGGAAATATTCACTTTCAAGGAAAAAGTCTTGACATTTATAGCTTTATAAAGTTTGTGCAGAGTTTTGCAGGTTTGTTTTGGTTTGGTTTGGTTTGGTTTTTTGTGGGGGAGGTATATTTCAAATAAGATTGTTTAAAAGTTTATGCTTTAAAAAAGAAGGAATGGAAACAGATATTAATCTCCTTCCAGTGGGAATATATGATCAACTAAAACATTCCCAATTAATGTTATCTTCACCTCATTTTCTGCATTTCCTCAGCTGCACACTTAGGTTACAAAAAACACCAGCTGTCCGAGTTGTGACATCCTTTTCACCTATTAAGCCCTGCATTTTTAAAATACAAATTTGGAAATATCTCAGAAAAAAAAGGAAAGATCCAGCAAATGGCTGAAACAGAAATCACTACACAAAATCAGTGTACACATCACTGAGAATTCAGACATGACTCACAGTCAAAAAAGAAATCCCGTTTACAAAAGATGTCTTGCAGTTTAGTCTCTTTAAAACAGCTGGGGCTTGTGCATTTGGAAAGTCACCTGTGAATTGGGAATAACGGACGTGTGGGATATTACCTTTCCACTGGTTTTGACAATTACAACTGAGATGATGTATTTTTCCACCTAAATTTCTACTTGAAGTTCAGATCTAGCTTGCCACCCCTTTTCACAAGAGATGTCTTAGACCAGCTGAGCAGGGACTGGATTATTTGTGATCTCTCGCGTATTTTCAGCTTCGTTGATTGCAGAGCCTTGCTCAGCACAGTCACGGAGCAAATCCGTGGCCGCAGAGACCTCTTGTGGAGAATCAGGCGGTTCTGGCAGGAGGAGGCTATTTTTGTTACTTTTTTTTTTTTGCATAGGACGAACAAGAAGGACGTCCCATGGATTGCTGTGGCAGAAAAAATCTAGACAAGACATTCCACTCACCACAGTGTTTCTTTACCCAGCTTGGAGTATCAACAAGTCTTCTTACCCCAATAGCTGAAACACAGAAACCAATATTCCTCTTATTTTTGCCTAATTTAATACTCCCGATTGGGAGGGTTTTGACAATGCTCCTGCCAAGAGTTTTCGCCACTTCTATTTGAAAATGTAACTACGCCATCTGCATTTCACAAACTGAATCAATGTCTCTACATACAAAGGCAGGAGAAAGATGGGCATTTCAGTTATTTATTCTAATGCTTGTGGAGTTTCATGTTATCTTCTATTAAAAGGGAGCTGCAATCCTGCCTTTAGGAAAACCAACTGTATTTTAAAGAAACGGCTTCTAGAACCTCATGAGGTGCAACAAGGCCAAGTGCAAGGTCCTGCACCTGGGTCTGGCAAGCCCCAGTATCAACACAGGCTGGGGGATGAAGGGATTGAGACCAGCCTTGCCGAGAAGGACTTGGGGATACTGGTGGGTGAAAGGCTGGACATCAGCCAAAAATGTGCACTCACAGCCCAGAAAGTCCCCTGCATCCTGGGCTGCATCCCCAGCAGGGTGACCAGCAGGGCGAGGGAGGTGATTCTGCCCCTCTGTTCCACTCTTGTGAGACCCCACGTGGAGTCCTGCATCCAGATCTGGGGCCCCTCAACAGAAGAAGGACATGGACCTGTTGGAGCAGGTCCAGCGGAAGGCCACAAAGATGATCAGAGGGCTGGAGCACCTCTCCTGTGAGGACAGGCTGAGAGAGTTGGGGTTGTTCAGCCTGGAGAAGAGAAGGCTCCAGGGAGACCTTACTGTGGCCTTTGAGTAGTTAAAGGGGGCTTATAAGAAAGACAGGGACAAATTTTTTATCAGGACTTGTGCTAGGGCAAGGGATAATGATTTTAAACTGAG
This sequence comes from Rissa tridactyla, assembly GCF_028500815.1. NCBI lineage: Eukaryota > Metazoa > Chordata > Aves > Charadriiformes > Laridae > Rissa > Rissa tridactyla. The sequence goes on along the minus strand of NC_071468.1, from coordinate 121,683,884 downwards.
GAAGGGTAGATTCAGACTAGATATAAGGAAGAAATTTTTTATGCGGGTTGCCCAGAGAGGTGGTAGATGCCCCATCCCTGGAAACATTCCAGGTCAGGTGGGACAGGGCTCTGAGCAACCTGACGTAGTTGAAGATGACCCTGCTCATTGCAGGGGGGTTGGACTAGAGATCTTTAAAGGTCCCTTCCAACCCAAACCATTCTATGATTCTATGAATAAAGGCTACTAACATACCTGTTTGTACGGGAAAATCACTCCATCTGGTATGCACCTGGCTAGCATTCACAGAAGGCAGAAAGGCACAGCAGACAAACTTAGAAGTGGGCACATATTTAGTTTTGGATAGTATTGACTTTCTCTGTCCTCTTTTAGCTTTCTAGCTGTTAACATTTCTCTGCATATAAAACAAATTTTTGCAAACAGTGACTGGCTACGTGCCAAAGTTAGCAGGGATTTGGTTGAATGTTAACTGAATAGAGAAGGTTGCACCTTGTCCTTGCTTTTGTCTAATATCCATGCACGTTTTGATCAGACCTAATCAAATATTGCTGTATGTTAAACATGTTACACTTTAATACAACCCAAAGCAGTACTAAAGAGACCTATATACACAATGCCTGTCTGTTGACAAAAAAAAAAAATTAAATGGGTGCAGCTGCAGGTATGTCAGGAAGTAAGGTACTTTAGCTGAAATTAGGTCCTTACCATGCTAACACCGAAAAAAAAGAGATAGAAAGGAAGTGCACGTTACAGTTTTTACTGCATTACTATTAACATTATTGAGATTCCTTGTGCATGCAAGCACTCTATGTGCACTCTCTTTCTTCATTAGGCGTACATGCTCAGCCTTGCTACTGGCTGGATTGGAAAACATGGAGCTGCAGCTGCCTCCCGTCTAGTGGATTACTGCATCCAGCAAACCCTAACACTTTTCTCTCAGGCCTTTGTACGAGGAATTCAGTGCATCCTGATCTCGTTATAAGGGATGACAAGTGTTTGGCAGCACCTGAGAGCTCATCAGAGCAGATGAGAACAATCTCTTCAGGGCAAATATGACCAATGTTACTCTCATTGCTGGTTTACTTTTTAGCTCAGTTTACCTTCCTTTGCTACTTTTTCTCTCAACAGCCCCAGAGAATGGATAGTTGAGCATTAAAAAAGGAACAAAATCACAGAAGCACGGAACGGTTCGAGTTGGACGGGACCTTAAAGATCATCTAGTTCCAACGCCCCTGCCGTGGGAAGGGACACCTCCCACTAGACCAGGTTGCTCAGAGCCCCATCCAGCCTGGCCTTGAACACTTCCAGGGATGGGGCATCTACAACTGCCCTGGGCAGCTTGCTCCGGTATCTCACCATCCTCATAGTTAAAAATTTCTTCCTAATATCTAATCTAAATCTACCCTCTTTCAGCTTAAAACCATTACCCCTCATTCTATCACCACATTCCCTGACACAGACTCCCTCTCCACCTTTTCTGTAGGCCCCCTTTAGGAACTGAAAGACTTAAGCCTTTGGGCCTAATGACACAATTGCTTTGATTTTTCCTCAGTTTATAAGCTGAATTGCCAAGGACCTGGAACTAAGGAGCAAGTGAGAGCGGGACTAAGCAGTCTTTAAGCCCTGAGAAACTGTTCACTGCCCAGGAAACCCCTCCTTTCCTATGTCCTTCAGGAAAGCTGAACGCCAGTTTCTGAGCTCAGACCATCACCAACACACTCTGAAGTTCATTCCTGAAGCCATCTCTGAGGGATTGTCCATGATATCCATGGAAAGAGTGGTCTGGGTAAGCTGGTGACCTTGTGGCTCCCTTTCCTCACCCAGCAAACATGTCCCAAATGTGGGTTCTTTACCTAGTGTGCAAAGAGCCGATCCACATGTAGAGTCAAAATATTTGTTTATTTAATGCCTGTGCGGAGATGGGTGCTAGGTGGAAACTCCACAAAGCTGGCATCCCTTCGCTTATATGATGTAAGCTTTTACATTTCACAAAAATCAACTAATTGGAATACTATACTTTTCACTGGGGGCTCATGATTTCACAATAAGCTCCTACCGGCTATTTGTATTCTCACTTCAAATTATAGTACATTTGCAAAATTACCACACATGCTCAGTGAGTAGGGGTCTCATCTGGGAGGCTTACAGTTTAAGATTTGGAGGTGTGGTTTCCACATTAAAATGAGCTTAGTTCACCTAAAGGACACATACTTTTTATTTTTGACACTTTGTAATACCAAGCAACTTCGCAGTTTTAACAGAACACCCCCGTTTTCCCTAGTCAGGTTCCTTGTATCTTTTTGTTATCTGCAGGGCGATACAACACGCTTGTTTCCTTCGATTGACCGAGCTCCGTTCTCCCTCAGCAACATCTTATCTGCTTTCCCTCCATCTAGACGGCCACAAGCGTCTCTCGAGTTTCTGCGTGAGGAAGGAAGGCTCGCGGGCACCGACCCCCCCCCCCCCGACACCGCCCGGTTGACGGGCTACCTCATCTTTTTGTTTGGCTTAAAACAGGAATAGATTTCGCAGAGCTTTCGAAACCCCCTCAGGCGGGTGATTAAACGCGTAATTAAACTCTTTTTTTAGGCCAAACGGCCCAGCGCGCGCAGCTACCTCGGGGAGGCGGATGCTCCACCCCCTCCTGCTGCCGCGCCCCCCGCCGCTCCAGCCAATCAGGAGGCCGCAGCCGTGCGCACCCCCACCGCCCCCCCCCCACGTTGCCCCCTGGGAAACGGCGCTACGGTCAGTGCCGCCCCCGCCCCGTTTGTGTGCGTGCGCGACAGAGCGGCGCATGCGCGGCGGCCGAGGCGGTTTGATCCCAGCGCGGAGCCGGGCCGGGAGATGTCGGTGGAGCAGGGGAGGACGGAGCCGGCGGACGACAGCGGTAGGTGCCTCCTTAGATGGTAGAGAGCCAGCGGGGCTCCGGCGGGGTGGGGGCTGAGGGACTGAGGCGGGGACTGAGGGACCGAGGCGAGGGGGGGCCTAACCGGCGTCCTGCGCGCTGGAGGCTGGGGCCTGCGCATGCGCACAGCGGGGGGTGGGGTGGGGGGAGCCTGCGATTTCTTCAGGTGTTTGGGAAATAGGATTAGTGTTTTCTTTTTCTTTCCCCAGAGTCGGACGTCTTTGAAATTGTTCTCCCAATCACCATCTTTGTGTTGAGCGATGATGATTTTCCGCAGGATGAGGCGGAGAAGCCAGCAGTCTCCGTTCCCGAGTGGAAGGAGGAGGGTGGCTTAAACAATAGCGGTTCCCTCAATAGCAATGTGACACCTTCAAATGACGGTAACAGTGGAACCATTTGTGAAGAAAACAAGACTGCTACAAATAAGGATAATGGTATGAAATGCTCTGAAGAGAAATGCGTTGCTGAGAGTGTGTGTAACAGAACAAAATCACCTCTAAGTGATCAGTGTGATACCAGCACGGATAAGTGTAGTCAAAATTATGTGTTGCCTACGTCACCTTGCATAACAGAGCTTACAGAGATAAATGAAACCAGTGACAGAAAAGAATGCGATGGTGATGATGGCTTTCAGAAGATTCCTCCTCTCTTCTCCTGTACTGGCGATGAGGGTGGAGGTGAGACCATCGAGACAAGCAGGCAATTGACATCGTTAGCAATATCCAAACATGAAGAACTTTTCAATGTTGCAAGTGTTCTTTCTAATGTCAGTCAAGAGAAACAACCAGAAATCCACAAGGAGATGGAGACAATTGTTGAAATGGAAGGTAAGTTAGTTGTTAATAAGACTAGTGCAAGAATTTAAGAAATCTGGTAAATTTCATGTTTTTGAAATGGGTAGGAAAGCGTACAGGAAGAATCATAGAATGTGTTGGTTTGGAAGGGATCTTTAAAGGCCGAACTCATTTGTTTTGGAGTAAGTATTTCAGCTTAGATTAATATCTTATACAGTAGAAAAAGAATATTGGCTGGAGTATGCTTAATTCTTTCACAGACTCCTTTGAAAAGTAGTGAAACCACGATAAACTGGTACTGTTTCATTGTGCTGCAGTTTGCAAAAGGGTGGCATTTCATTAGAGAAAAGGATCTGAAAATAATAAAAAAAAAAAGGCAGAAGTACCATACTTGTGAGAATGGAGCCCTAGCAAAGTTTGGTGAAAGTCCTTTCATAGGAATTCTGGCATAAAGCTGTTGCATTAAGAATTGTAGGGAATGCGGTGTTGTCCTGTGAAATTCAGAGCTTTGAGTGAAAAGAGGGAGTGGAAAGAAAGAGGCTCATAACTTCTCTTAAAGCATTATTTAAATGTTGAGGGGGGGAAAAGCATGGGAAGAGACATTAGGAAAGAAGTGGAGATAGGGAAATACTAAGGAAGCAAAAGGAGTGAAGAGCAAGCAAGTCATTAGATAATTTGGAATTTTAACTACCAATTAATCATTAACATTGGTGATCGTATGAAATGTCATGCATGTGACTTTTTATCCCCCTGTAGATCCTGATTCTTCAAAGAATGGAGACAATGAAGCTAACAATAGAAAAAGAAAGAGAAGCAAACTTGAAGATGAAACACTGAGTTCTCTTTTGGAGCACAGCTTGAAAGAAAAAATGGAATTTACCAATAATTGTTCTGCTCCATTTCTTAACGGATGTTCTTCTACTTCAGAAGAACTGCTAAATGATGGAGGGAAACTGGAGGTGAATGCTTCCACGTCTGCTGAATCAAATACTACTGGAGAGCATATTTATAAGACATTAACTCCACTTCCTAAAAAAAGACATCGGCAACAAAAAGTTGTTTCTCCTCATGCAAGCCCAAAAGAATTTCAAAGCCAGCAAGAAGGTTTAGCATGGCTAAGTAATAGTGTGACCATCAAACCTCTTCCTAAAGCATCTTGTTCTGTAAATAAGCATGAAAGACTGAATTTCAAGTGCAGGTTTTGTAGTTCTGTATATAAATGCAGTGCACAGCTAAAGAAACATGTTTATTCAGATCATAAAGACAAGAAAATACATAAGTGTTGCTTTTGTAAAAGAACCTTTTTCTTTTCTGTCAACCTTAGGAATCACCTTAAATTTCATAAGAAAATGAGTAGGCTGCAAAAGGCAAGAAAAAATAGGATGAATGTGAGAAAAGCTAGGCAGAGAAACTCTGAAGAAAGAAAATCTGAGACCAAGAAAAAAGAAAGTAAGTATGAGAAATTTTTCATCAAAATTGAAAGGGACTTTACACCTCTGGGTGCGCCAGTTAGTTTTTCCTGCAAAATTTGTTTCTTTGCTTCATCAAATCCTAGGATTTTTATTCATCACATGAAGGGACATAAAGAGAGACCACCTTACCAGTGTCCTCAATGTGATTACTCCTGCATTAGCTTGTCCTATCTGTTAAATCACATGTACTGGCATGCTGGGTATAAGCTCTACCAGTGCAGGTTTTGCACCTTTTTTTCGTTATATTTTGCAAGCATGGTAAGGCATAGCTACATACACACAGGGGCTAAACCTTATTCCTGTGAGTTCTGCCAGTCAGCATTCACCAGCATCACAGGGTTAGAGAGACACAGAAGATCACATGCGGGCAAAGAAACCTGCCAAGGGCAGCGACTCGACTTTGAAAGTGGAAGAAAAAGAACTCGAAGACCTTTAAAGAATTACACATGTGATGAGTGTAACATTGTGTTTTACTCTAGAGGACATCTCAGCTTTCATAAGAAATTTCATGAACAGTTTACAGCTACTGCCAATGGTTATACGAATCAGAGCAATGAATATCATAAAAGCAAAATATGCAAAGTTGACGGTGATTCCCAGGACCATGTTACTCCGTCCCTGTCTGCTAATGAAAATGATTGTCTCAGTGGGGGAATGCTGGCTCCTGACTTGAAGCGGGCAGGTGATGTGCAGGACTATAAGGAAATGTGCTCTGGAAAGAAATTCCATGAAAACAGACATGGAAGCAACAGCGTAGCTGTTACTGGGAATAGATCAGGAGTTCCTCTGAATTCTGTCACTTGCAAAGAGGAACCTCTCTTCAACTCCAGGGCCTCTCATCCACAAGTTCAAGATGATGATGCGTATCACCGATTCGTGGAAAACTTAAAGGATACGTGGCCTTCCAATTTGTCTACATTCAAAATGTACAGGTGCCAGCGCTGTAATTACGCAACTGCCGTTCATAGAGACTTTCAGCTGCACCTAAAAATACATACAGATGAAAGACTGTTTGTGTGTAAAGAATGCAATAAGACATTTAAAACGGCAAACCATTTGCAGAAACACAGCCTTATTCACATAAAAAATGAACACGAGTTTGGCCATTGCCTCTATGAAGGTAGCTGTTTAGAGAATCTTGGAGTGCATCATGAAATGTATGTACGCATGTGTCCAGAAAGAGATTTGGGTTCAGAAGTCTGTGGAGTACAGCCAGAGGTCCAGAGGGGCAGAGAAAATGATTTGCTGGCACAAAGTCAGCCACGATTCTATCAGTGCGCAGAGTGCGAGTATGCTACTTACATTTTAAGCAACCTTGAACTCCACGTAAGAACTCACACAGGTGAGAAACCTTACAGCTGCAGTGTTTGTCAGAAGAAGTTTCGTACTTCCAGTCACCTGAAAAGACACAGAGTCACGCATTTTAACATGGAGTATCTCAAGTGCAGGCGCTGTGACTATTCGACAAACAAATGGCTGTCCCTGAAACAGCATCTGGCTTCACACTCTTGTGAGGAAGGCTCGTCTGCTGGCTGCCTCTACGAACAAATGCAGCTGCCTGTCAAAACATACACCTGTGAAGAGTGTGGCTATTCCACAGCCCACAATGGAAACCTGAAGCCGCACTTGAGAATTCACACAGGGGAGAAGCCGTTCAAGTGCGACCGCTGCGCTGTGGCTTTCCGCACATCTAGCCACCTGAAGCGCCACTTGCTGACTCATTTGAAGCTGCACTGCAGAAGGTGTAAATTTTCTACGGTAGATAAACGCGCTTTCCAAAAGCATGTGAAAACACACACGAAAAAGTACAAGTGTGGAAAGTGTAATGTGACGCTGCCTACCAAAAAACTTCTGGAAAAGCATAAGCGGCAGCATAAGCTTGGAATATAAGCTTGGGAATTGCAAGTTGGCACTCAGTTCTGGAGAGGTTTGCATGTCCTGAATTTGTTCATTGCTTTACATTCCCCTGCTGTCCCCAGAAAGCTGTCTGGGTCCAGACAGTGAAACTCAGGGTACTGGTTTGCTCCCGGTTCTTCTGAGAACTTCAGTTCCAGCACAGGCTGCGCTAAAGAAGATCTTGGAGGCACTTTTTCATGCCCAAGTGACTTCTTAATGCCATGAAATCAGTTATGATTTGGCCAGCGTTCATCAGTTTAGTTATTCTGTGCCACTTCTTTTCTTCTAAAAAATCAATTAAAAAAAAAAATCTCTTTTCTAGCTGAAAGAATGTTTAAAGGGAGGGAAGGAAGTGCACGTTATATCATATAGTAATAACTTTTAATTTAAAAATTGTCACTGTGGAGGCTTAACGCTACCTCCGATCTGCTGAAAGTTGCATTCCCTACTCCCAGATTCTCTTGTGATACTTGCAATAGAAAAAAAAAAATAAAAATAGTATCTCATAAAATTAAAGAAACAGAAGATTTTTGTTATCACTGGATAATTGAGATATGAAAATGTTTTCTATATGTGTATGTATATAAAGGGTTTATTAGGCAGTTATACTGTCTGTACTTTTGATAATAGTTCAGTAGTCTGACAAAAATGGTATTGTCCTTAATCAGATATTTTATGATACTGAGAATCCTTAAATTAATCTTCATCAATTTTATGGAAAAGACTAATGTTAATCTAGTATGAAATGCCTTATCTTTTCTCAGGCTGGTAGTTCCTGTGCTCTTTGTTTCTTAAAATGGACAACACCGTACTTTTCAAAGAACTTCTCTGTTAATTTAATCACTTGCTGATATATTGCAAATACTACTTAGATACATTGAGAATCTTGGCAGTATCTTGAACTGTAAAATTTATTTTGTTAAAGAGCTTTACTGTGCATCGAAAATACCATGTATATGGACCGCTTGTGACAAACAGCTGTTGTTACCTGGTATGGTGAAGACAGATGGAGGCTTCTTTCCACTTTATATTCAAGTCGAGACAAACCTTTGCTTGTTTTAGAGAATCATAGGGTGCTCGAAACATTGTGTGGACGTCACTGGCTGTGGTATTGATAACAGCAGTGTTACCTTCTGGTGTGAGGGAAGACGGTGGCAAAGGGCTGGTGCCAACTGTCCCCTGATGTTACAGTTCAGTCCATGAAACGGCGGAGTAGATGTATAGCTTCATTTAGAGAATGTAAACGTGAACCTAGTGCTGCTTTTTCACTGCTCTCAGATGTATGCTGTTCTTTATCAATAGAGATAGGTTGCCCAGAGAGGTGGTGGAGTCTCTTTGAAGATACCTCTTTGGAGATACTCAGAAGCCATCTGGACATGGTCCTGGGCAACCAGCTCTGGGTGGCCCTGCCTGAGCAGGGGGTTGGACCAGAGGACCTCCAGGGGTCCTGCAGCCATTCTGTGATTCAGGACGCAATTTTCCAAGAGCGGATTGAAACTCGTGAATAGATGCATGTATTTAAAGCCATCTCAGCAAAGGTGTTTCCGTGATTGAGTTCTTCGTAGCTGCAGTAACATCAGACAAGTAAATACCTGTGACTGTGAACCCTGGTGGTTCTGGATGGTTTTGCTATAGGCTGGGAATTCCCCATTTGGGAATGTGTGATTCAGATCTTAGAATGACTGAGCTGACCACCAAATACAGTTGTGAGAAAGAAGAATGTTATCCTGATAAGAATAAAGAAAAAACTTTCTGGGAAATATTAACACAGTTATACAAGCGTGGAAGAATTTTTACCTGCAGTACTGTATGATTCCGATCATTTATTTGAAGACAATTTCAAAAGAACAGGTAAAAAGAGGAAACAAAAATGTGAAGGGGGTTGTATATTAATGAAGCCTGTATATCAGATCAGACTAGGATAGTTAAATCTAGTAACGAATAATTATTTAAAGGTATGGTGTACAATGATGAAGAAGGGAGCCCCATTTAAGGAAGGTAAATTCATTGAAAGATATTTTTAAATGAGTTTGTAAACAGCCTGAGTTACTTAGAGTTGTAAGAACAACAGAAGACATTTTCAGATGGAGCTTGATGAGTTTGTAAAAACAGTTATTCCAGGTGGTTGCCTGTAATAAAAAGAAATAAAGTGTTTCACGACTGATGAGGTTCCCCGCTGTTCCTTATACAGTACACTGCACTTTTGGGGATTGGAAGGGATTCTCAGTCTGCCGAGTCAAAGGAATTTAAATGTAAAGGCATACTCGTTTTAAAATAAGGACATGGGCCATTCCTGATTTTTAATATGTTTTTTCTTGCTAGCCAGAAGTGTAATTTTTTTTTATTCTTGCAGAGTTTTAACAAAAAGCAAAGCCTTTCCTAAATCGTACTATGAAGTTTTGTCTTTCAACCCAAAAATATGTGCTGAATTTTTCTTGTGAAAATATATTGAATTTGGACAAAACAGTAAAATATAATAGGAATTCCCACCAATGACAAAAAAGTTGAGCAAAGAGGTGTCATTTTTCTGCTGGGCATCCGCTAAATAAGGGAATAAAAGTTAAACACGAGGTGAAGTAGCTGAGTATAGGTGAATTGGACCACTTTGCAGTGTGGTTAACCACTGTCCAGATTCACCCACAACAGACGAAGAAAATACAAAAGTTTTTAATTATTTTACTGTATGTTGCAAGGCCAGGCTGGATGGGGCTTTGAGCAACTGGTCTGGTGGGAGGTGTCCCTGCCCATGGCAGGGGGGTTGGAACTAGGTGATTTTTAAGGTTGCTTCTAACCCAAACCACTCTATGATTTTATATTGCTGTTTTCTACCTCAATTTCCACTTGGCCTGCAGTAAACGCGCGTTTTTTTTCCCCTCAAATTAACGAAACACGCTGTTAAATGTGACACTGGCGAAATCTGATTTTTTTTTCTCCCGCCCTCCCCTTCCTTCCCCGTTTGCGTCCGTTGCGGAATTTGACCGAATTTACCGAATTTAATCGTTTTAAGGGCAGGGGCCGGGCCGCTCTGCCGTTCGGTCCGCCGGCCGACAGGTGGCGGTAGCCACCAAAACGCCGCGCGCGAGGCGGCGCGGAGTCTGGGCCGCTCCGCGCATGCGCAGACTCCGCGCTTTGCCGGCGGAGGGCGCTTGCGCGGGGTTTGGGCCGGCCCCGCTGAGGCGAGCAGCGTTTCTTCCCTCTCACCGCTTTCTCCCTGCCGGCTTCCGAGCCCTTTCGCCGCCAAGATGCCGCGGATTATGATTAAAGGCGGCGTGTGGCGCAACACCGAGGTAGGAACCATGATCGCTTTAATACCGCCGCCCCCCGCCCCCCCCCCGCAAGGGCTGGAGCCTCAGCGGTTGGGGGGGGGGGTGGTCCTGCGGTAGTGCGCAGGCCTCAGTGGGGACGTCGTGGTGCGCATGCGCTGGGGTTTCATCTATCTCATTTCTTCTTCACGTATCCCATTTTCTTCTAACAGTGAGGGGGGAAATTGCGATCTTTTGGGGCCCTCTGTAGCGAGGGGTGTAGAGCTTTAGGCGCTTACAGCCCCAGCGCCTGTCACTCTGGTGGGTTCCGTTCCGTTCCTCAGCAGCCTGGGCCTGCTGAGAGGAACCTTATGGAATTCAGTGAGGGCAAGTGCAGGGTGCTGCACCTGGGGAGGAATAACCCCATGCACCAGGACAGTCTGGGGCTGACCTGCTGGAGAGCAGCTCGGTGGAAAGAGACCTGGGAGTCCTGGTGGACAACAGGATGACCATGAGCCAGCAATGTGCCCTTGTGGCCAAGAAGGCCAATGGCATCCTGGGGTGCATCAAGAAGAGTGTGGCCAGCAGGTGGAGGGAGGTCATCCTCCCCCTCTACTCTGCCTTGGTGAGGCCACATCTGGAGTACTGTGTCCAGTTCTGGGCACAAGAGGGACTTCTTGAACTCTTGAACTTGAAGTCTTCGGTTCAAGAGGGACAGGGAACTGCTGGAGAGGGTGCAGCAGAGAGCTACAAAGATGATGAGGGGACTGGAACACCTCCCTTATGAAGAAAGGCTAAGGGACTTGGGTCTCTTCAGTCTGGAAAAAAGATGGCGGAGGGGGGATCTTATCAACATTTACAAATACTTAAAGGGTGGGTGTCAGGAGGATGAGGCCAGGCTCTTTTCAGTGGTGCCTGGGGACAGGACAAGAGGTAACGGGCACAAACTTGAGCATAGGAAGTTCCACCTAAACATGAGGAGGAACTTCTTTCCTTTGAGGGTGGCAGAGCCCTGGCACAGGCTGCCCAGAGAGGTGGTGGAGTCTCCATCTCTGGAGACATTCCAACCCCGCCTGGACGCGTTCCTGTGCCACCTGCTCTGGGTGACCCTGCTCTGGCAGGGGAGGTTGGACTAGATCTCCAGAGGTCCCTTCCAACCCCTACCATTCTGTGACCTTCCTGCTCGTCCCCTGCCGTCGTGGGCAGAGGTCAGATGGGTGGTTTTTGCCCTGAAGGCTGAGTGTTAGGGTGGACAGGGAGCTCAGCCCTGCCTGTGTCCTGTCACTGCTGCCTAGAGAAACCGTCCCCACAGCGGGTGGAGGGAATGTGTGGGCCTTGTTGTCCTTGGAGATGTCTGTTTTGCAGCCTGGAGTGTGGTGTGTCTTAGGCAGGGTTCTTATTCTCTAGTGGTACAAAAGAGCTGGAATCTCTTGTCCTTGAAGACCCTTCCAATATGGAAATGGTGAAGATGGATCTGGGCTCTTCATCTGCAGCCTGAATGGCTTTGTACACAGAAATCTATGTGTCGTTCCAAAAAAGAGGAAGAAATCTTCCCTCTCTGCCATGTTTGCCATCACATGTTTTCAGAACTGCAACTGATCGAGGAAGGGAAAATAAAAACATAAGAAATCAAGGATATCTGTTTTATTAGATGGCATGTTTAAAGCAAAAGAAGGTACCCAAACACTGTGAAATCCAGAACTCGGTCACCGGGTACTGTAAACACTGGGCATGTATGTAGTTCCAGAAAGCAGTGAAGAAAAAATAGACGGTAAAGGTACTATGCACTGCATGTGCTTTTAACCACTTGTGACATATCAGCGATGTGCCAGAGGCAGCTAAACTGGGGGTCAGCAGAGGACAGGAAGAATCGCTGCATGCTTACCCTCTTCTTACGGTCTTCCATAATTGACTAGTTTTGGTGACCGTTTAGAGAAACAGCAGTGGGTGAAATAGATCATCGTTTCACCCGTTATTGAGTACCAGAGATGAAATAGCTCTCTTTGGTGCTATTTTTTTGATGAACGTTTTGATTATACATACAAAATTAAAAATAGAGAAAATAGAACCAGTTTATTTGAGGTCATTTGTAAAATGACTCATTACTTGCAAAAAAAGCCTGCCAGTGTCATCAGTATGGCTACTGTATGCCATGTAACACCAAGTACATTTTAAAAAACAAGAGAGGATTTATTATTTATTTTTAAATAGAAATTATACGAATTGCTCCCTGTAGCAGCTCAAGACAAAGCTCATCATCGGCTTACGGTTAAAGCTGCTCTGCGCTCTGAGAGATGCCTGTGCTAGACAGAGTATCTGTCCTTGATGGCCAGCATCTGCACGGTACAGCGGAGCGCATTCTGAACACAACTACGAGTAGTTATTGGATACAGAAGAGGAACATCGGTGGTTGACAAGGCTGCACGAATAGCTTTGATACATTTACAATACCACTTTTGTGACCTGTGAGGAAACCAGAAATAATGAACTCATTTATCTGGGGGGAGGAGAGAGAGGGATTCATGGATGGATTGACAGACAATTGGTAGGACTTCTAGCTTTTGATGAAATCTCAGTGCACAATTTGATGTGTATCAACAACCTGACTCTCAAGCTGAATCCATTACATTCCCACCCCCTCCCCCCCCCCAGAAATTTATAAGCTTTGGGATGAGCACTTTTGGATGTTAACATTCTGAACATTAATGTGATCTATTTTAAGATTTAATTCCAAAAGAGAAACTTACTATAAAGTTCCTTTATTTTTGTGATACTTTCTTTTTTTAAGAGCGTATTCCATTCATAGATAAATACTGCATATGCATTAAAATATGCAAATAAAAATAATTTTATGGTATTATTTAAAACAAGACACCCAAAGATATCTATTAGTTCTTATGTTTTTTTCCAAATCTTGTGTCATTACCAGACAAACACTTCCCTACCTCTTTATTGCTGTCCTTCAAGGAAGACATACAGAACCTTTAAAAACGGTGATTGAAAGTAACCGTTTCGGAAGTTTTGTTGTGTCTGTGAAGTTGGCTACAATAATCGTCAGGTGTCTTTTTCGTTTAATCTTTATTGATTTAATTTGCCTTTGAGGTACAAATCCTCATTCATCTAGGGAATAAAAAGTGGAAAAGAAGCAGCAGCGCTGTGCTGTTTCCACTGGGTTAGCTGGTTACATGAAGTCCACCGTCGCCTTCTGTGCTTGAGCTCAGACTTTCTGTTTTGCAAGTTCTTGTGATAACAGTGGTTTTGTTGATTGTTTGTTTTTTTTTTTTTAAAGGATGAAATTCTTAAAGCAGCTGTGATGAAATATGGCAAAAACCAGTGGTCTCGTATTGCTTCTTTATTGCATAGAAAATCAGCAAAGCAGTGCAAAGCCAGATGGTAAGTGAGAAGTGCCATGTCTGGGAATATGAGATGCATAATTAGTGGAAATTTAGAAATTAGCACAGATTAATTTATGTCCACAGAGGAACAATAGTTTTAAGATTGTTTGATTTCTGCTATTGTGGATATTTCAAATTCCTATTGCTTGAAAGTAATTGAACAAAAATAGCCAAATGTTCTCTTTGCCAGTGACTGCAGTGTTAGCAAATGCAGGATTGCTTAAAATGGCATACATGATTTTTTCCCTGTATTTACACATTTTTAGTCAGTGAGTATTACCAAGGAAGTAAAATCTTAAGATATTAATAGCTTGAGGATAAATGTGTAGAAATTGCACTGTGGAATTTCATTTAACATTAAAAAAAATACAAGCTTAAACCAAATGCAAATACGTGCCATACAAATCTATTTGAGAATCAGACTTACTTTCTCCAGTACTGAACTGTATATATTTATTAGAATACTTCTGTATAAAGGTAACAGTACTGGCACAGTTAAAGATTAATAAGATAACTGTTGAAGGATCCAGACCAAACAGATCTACCATTTCTTGTACCGTTATTTGTTGTGATATTTACTTTTTCTGGATTAATTTTGTGACTCCTCGCTTTGCCAGAATAGAAGTGGGGAAAGGAAGAAGAGGCAGTATCTGTATGAAAAGCGGTGGATAAATAATGCATTTTAAAGCTCAAATACATATGTGATAAAAATACTCTGGAGTAACATCCTTTTGTACAGAAAAAACTTGAAACTATGAAATTTGCGTGACAAGATTTTGAAGTCTCATTGTGATGATTTGAGTAAACACTGTTCTGAATTAATTCAAGACAAATCAATGGATAGCTTGCATCTGTCGTCCTTAATTTTTTCACTTTTTAACAGGTATGAATGGCTAGACCCGAGCATCAAAAAGACAGAGTGGTCACGGGAAGAGGAGGAGAAACTGTTGCACTTGGCCAAGCTAATGCCAACCCAGTGGAGAACCATTGCCCCGATTATTGGGAGAACCGCTGCACAGTGTTTGGAACACTATGAATTTCTGCTGTGAGTTACAATTTTTCTAGAGGTTCATACCAGGAAAATCTTCGGAGTTTGTTGTGGTGCTGTGTCGTTCCCTTCCCCCATGGAGCTGAAGAGTGGTAGTTTCAAGTTGATGAGGTCTTTTTGTAAGCAAATCTTTCAAGGATCAATTCGTCTAGCTTGAAAGAAGCAGCTTTGGGAACCTGGAGAGCAGGCTTCAGTAGAGATAGGTCTTTATTTTCTTGCTTCTGGTCATTCAGGCTAGAAGAGTGTAAAGACTGATGCCTTTTATAGGCTTCCATTTCAGGCTTATTTGGGTATTTTTTGACTGACTGATGAGCATGAGTGAGTGTGTGAGGGAGAAGAAAAAAGACAGACCCAAAAGACATGTTATTGAAATGACTGAACGTGTGGCCATCATCTCTGTATGCTACAGAGGGTTTCTTTAGGCCATGACAAAGGAAGGAAATTGCCATTTTCCCTTGTGAGCTTTTTTAATTCTGCTGTGATTGGTGGAGTATAAAAGCGTAATTGGAAACTCAATTGTTCGTTTTGTCACACTGCCTGAATTCCTGTCCTTACTGCTAAAGGTTACCCAAGGAGACATCTCTACTATTAGCTTTGTCAATACTGTATTTTATAATATATTTTAGTGTTGTAATGTAATACTATGTCGGCTTCTTTCTCTTGTCTGATTTAAGATTGAGAATCTTAGTTCATGAATCTTTTCTGCAGTAATTGTGTAACAGGTTTGTGCATAGTGCAAGGTTACTTTTTTTTTTTATCAGTCTCTGGGGATGTTTAAGGGATGGTTATTGTGAGCCTGGGGGAAAACAAAGAGCCAGTTGTGACATACATACGATGTCTTTTTAGGGACAAAGCTGCTCAGAGAGACAATGAAGAAGAAACTGCTGATGATCCTCGGAAACTTAAACCTGGAGAAATTGATCCAAATCCAGAAACCAAACCAGCCAGGCCAGATCCTATTGACATGGATGAAGGTAAAATAGGAGTTTGATAACTTTTTTTTGTCAGAAATCTGATATCTTTGGTTTTAATTTTTACATAGCTTCTGTACCCTGGGTTTCTTTTGTCTTTTTTTTCTCCACTCCCTGATGATTTTTTCTTACAGGTTTTGTTTTATTTCTGTATCTGGCCAGTCAGTTACACTTTTCCAGTTTTCTTTTCCTTTTCTTGGTGTGCTTTCTGCCTTCTAATCTGTCCTCGCCATCTCTTACCATGACTGACTGTTATTTGCTTTGACAATTGCTCTGCTTGTTTGCACTCTTATTGCTGTATCTTCATCTTCTCCCATCAGCTCCTACCTCCCATATGAATCCACGCTGAAGCACAGGAGGACGACATGACTTTTTTGCCTTGCACATAGCAATGTTATGAACTAAAAAAATGAATGTTGCTAAAATTCCATGAAAGGACCAGTGCTGTTTTTGAACAGTCACAGGTTCACAAACATGGTGCTCTTGGATCTGTATCGAAATGAAATTAACAAGTTCTCTGATATAGTACTCTCAGATGAAGATGTAAATGAAACTAAAATTTTGTTAGTGTGGTCATTTTGCCTCTGTGTAGATATTTTGTTTTGCTGTAGCTATTAGTTGAATTATTTTCAACATTAGGTATTTTTTTCTTAGAGCCTCCATTTCATCTGGCCAAAGATTTAGAAAATATATTGGAACAACTTGGAGAAAACTAGTTCAGCGATCATGCAGAATGCCTGTGAAAACATCGATTCATTCAGTTTTTAAAGATTGCTTTCTGATCTTAATGTCACTTTTTCCCTTACTCCCATCTTTAAGTGCAAATTAATAACTGTATTTATCTGTACTATCGTAGATGAACTTGAAATGCTGTCTGAAGCTAGAGCTCGTCTGGCTAATACGCAGGGAAAGAAGGCCAAAAGAAAAGCAAGAGAGAAGCAACTGGAAGAAGCTAGGTAAGCTTGTGCTTAGTTTCTTATACTGGGGCTGCTTTTGTTGACTCTGGAGCATTTACCATGCATAAAGTCAGGCACAGCCTTAAGTCATTGCAGAATCAGACTTTTTGATAGTCGTTTATGACAAGAGCTTCATTCTTGATGTTTAAATACACGCAGCCCTGCTCAGCAGCAACTGATTAAAGTAGTACCAGATCTTCGGATACAGGAGCCACCTGTAGGTGTGCACTTTATATCACGTCGTATTACTTTTTCATAGACGGCTTGCTGCTCTCCAGAAAAGACGAGAACTTCGGGCTGCTGGAATTGAGATCCAGAAGAAAAGAAAAAAGAAGAGAGGTGTGGATTATAATGCAGAAATTCCATTTGAAAAGAAGCCTGCCCCTGGTTTTTATGATACATCGGAGGAAAACTACCAGTCCCTGGATGCAGATTTCAGGAAGCTACGTCAGCAAGACTTGGATGGAGAATTAAGATCGTAAGTCTGTGTTATACTAAGCAGAGAACAGTATATTTGAAAAAAAGACACATATATATATATATATATATATATATGTGTGTTAAGTCATGAAAATGCCTGAAATATTACGTGGGCAGGAGTTGTATTTTCCATGGGACAGGTACCAGTGCAGATTGCTTCTGCCTTTTCAGTCTTCTGTATTGCTTTGTCTCTCTGAAAGGTCCGGTTGAGCCCTTTTTCCATGAGAATAAAGTTTCTCAGGCACGTTCTTGCTCTTTCAATGGAAATCTTAAGGTTTTTGAGGTTGTTTTTTTTTTTAACAGTAGATTTGCTTATGTATTTGTAGTCCTTTCTCCAATTTATAACGTTATTAAGATTGGTTACAGGATTAGATTTTACTTGTAGTATTACTTTTGATGGAATTGTTCTTACATAGAATCTTCCCCCTCCAAAAAAATCCCAAAACATGCAGTTGAAAAATTAAATGTCCATCTTCATCAGCAGCAGTATGGCACATATTTCATTGTACAGTTGCATCTTCCACTACTTCTGCCAACTGCTTTTTACTGAGAGGGTTAATTAATTCTTACTGTATGGTTCTTAGTTCAGAGAGTCTGGCAGGAGCTTCAAACTGCCATGGATTACTAAATTAAGATTGCAGAGGCTGAATCCATTGCTGTTTGAAGAAAATACCGTTTTCATTATATACTGAAGAGAACTTGGTTCCCATATCCCACACAAAATATTCATCTTCCCTCAGCAGCTGCTGGAGGAAAAGGGACTGTTCATGTCCTCTAATTCTTGCTATCTAAGTTCTTGGACTGACGTTTTTTACTTACTCCCATGCCCCTGCTGATTGTAGATGGAGCAACCATCTGTTGCTTAATTCCAGAATTCAGAAGCATTACACAGCCTTGTTCTGGGTTCAGCTGCAAGATCAGCACACCATATCTAATCACTGAATTTCCACACCACCAGGTGGTTCACTCTTCCTGCAACACGTTTTATTTCATCGGATCCAATTTTTGATGAGGGTGCGGGCTTTTTGCTTTTTTCTTGTTTGTTGGCTTTGTAGCTTTCCTGTATGTTCTAAACTGATTCTCTTATCCATAATGACAGCGAAAGGGAGGGAAGAGAGCGCAAAAAAGACAAACAACATATGAAACGCAAAAAAGAGTCAGACCTGCCTTCAGCTATTCTACAGACCAGTGGAGTGTCAGAATTTACCAAAAAAAGAAGTAAACTAGTGCTTCCAGCTCCTCAGGTGAGCTCTTCATTGATCAATAAATGACGTATAAGGTCAATGCCAATCACTGTTTTCTGTTTTATCAAGTGGATCTCGTGGTTTTATGTTATCTTGTGGTTGTATGTTATATATCATAATATATGCCTTGGAATTTTCTCTTTTAAAGATCTCTGATACAGAACTTGAAGAAGTTGTAAAAGTAGGCCAGGCAAGTGAGATTGCACGCCAGACTGCTGAGGAATCTGGAATTACAAACTCGGCTTCCAGCACTCTTCTGTCTGAGTATAATGTGACCAACAACAGCATAGCACTAAGGACTCCTAAAACTCCGGCAGCACAGGACAGGATCCTGCAGGTAGAGTATGAGCTTTTAGTTCTAGTGCAGTGGTCAGCTGAATAGAAGGTGTAAGTACAATAAAAACATTCCTTAGATTATGTGCAGTACTGGGCTTTGAACTGGTACGGGATCTCCAGGGCACACTGAAAGGCATAGAAGCAGATCCACTCCTATCTGATTAGTTGTCACCATGCTTGAAAACACTATGATAGTTTTGGGATTTGTTTGTATTATATATTGCACACATTAACCATTCTCCTGGTATCTTGTATAATTTCCCCTTGTCTTAGGTACATCTCAGCATTGAAGGTGTATATGATGTTCATGTCCTTAAAACAATGTCTTTTATTGTTGTCTACTTAGTTTTGCTGTTCAGCTTTTACTTCAGCTAACAAGAAGTAATTAACTGCAACAACAGAAAAATATTTTCCTAGCATTTTATTGGCTTAAAACCACTTAAGACAAAGATTGTCAAAAACCTACTTTTGCAGCCTCTGAATTATATTGTGTTGCGCTGATTGTGTGAGTGTCTGGGTTCTTTGAAAAACTGGTAGCATTGGGTAATGGTTTTTTGAGTGTGGGGAAGTGGCTAAATGAAATCAGCGCAGCTAGTGTGTAAAACAAACAAACAAAATTCCACCCCAAAACTGCACCTCAAAACAAAAAAAAAACCCAACCTATGCTGATAATGAGCTGTATTTCAACAGTTTCTGTTTCATGGTGGGAGAAAAGAGAAAGTTCCTGACTCTGCAGATCATGGCCTAAGTCTCTGTGCAGTATGTGCAGGAATGGTCACATTCACCTTCGAATGGAGTACTCTGACATCACATATGTCACAGTATTATGCATATACGTAGTTCTGTAGATGGATTAGCAGTATCTGTGGAGATGATTGCTACAAGCAGTATTTTCGTTATCTCAGCTCATTTTCAGAGTGCCTTAATTCTTCATTGTTAAAAGGAAATATAAAAAATAGGAGTGTATCCATAAAAGCCCCAATTGAGTCATGGACCAAAAATATGAATAATGACCATCTCTTTTGGAACATTCTCTCTGAAGTGCAGTTTGTATAAATTTAATTGATGTTGGATTTCAGAGTGCAAGTGTGCTGTTCCCTCTGAAAATCAGGATCCTTAGGATGACTGGAGTATTCAGTCACTAATAAATCCTGCAGATTTATGGAGTCTGGCAAACTGAAGGAAATTGAAACGTTAAGTAACCCACTCATTTTTGCAATTCCAATTTATTTTACTGAAAATGAAGATTAAAATCCCTTGCAGTGGAACAGTAGGGTTTGTAAATACCAGTGTATGGGAGTTAAAGTGTTAAATGTTTTCCATAAACAGACTGATGTTTAAATTACTCTTCAGCTCTTACTGTTACTGAATCTGTTAAAAACATATAGTGGAGTGTGACTCTGAAAGTCTTAGTGATGTACTGCATGTGTTATCTGTTCTACAGGAAGCACAGAATTTGATGGCTCTCACTAATGTGGATACCCCCCTGAAAGGAGGTCTTAACACACCCTTGCATGAAAGTGACTTTTCGGGGGTAACACCACAGAAACAGGTTGTTCAGACTCCAAATACTGTGCTTTCCACACCCTTCAGGTAAAGCAGGCTCTTTTTCTACTGGGTGCTTGTCTGGGCATGTATCTAGTGGAGGCGGGTAGAGGGTGCAATGTGTGAAGTAGTAGGTTATGATCAGCTCTTCAAAACAATTTTTAACTTACTTTTATTTCAAGCCCTTGTTGTACAACTTTCTCCTTCCCTGTGTCTTTCACAAACTCAGCTGCATCATCTTCCTCTATATTTGTACAGTGTACAGCTCACTGGAGTTTTGGTCCAAAATGAACTCTTCTGTGGTCTGGAGCAATATAAATTATACTGAAGTAATACAGGAGTATAAATAGTAAGAGGGAGTGTCATTCTGTATGTGGATCCTAGCCTTTCCAAAGTATTGCCCCGGAGTCGAAGGCGTGGGAGGTCCCTTAGCCAAACCCACATTGAATTTTTGAAAAGCTGGAGTAAATATTTTATAAGCCATATATATCCAAAATAAAATATTTCTTATATTGCCAATCTAAATAGTATGGAATTGCTGGTTTAACTCTTACAGTGGGTCCTGAATAAATATCTATCCCACAAATGCCAAATACCATACAGCTAAAAAATATTACACTTGGTACATTTTGTCTGTCAATTTTTTCAACTTAGGTTCTAATTTTACTTGTATCATGCTAGTAGGAAAAGTGGAGAATGAAATAAAAAGGACCTTTATGGCAGCTTTTCAAAAGCAGCTTTATTTTGTTGTTTAAAAGCTGTGTGCAAAAGCCTTGCTTTTTTAATTGGATCTACATAAACGAATCCTTTTCTGGAGATCCGTTGGCGTCAGTGCGGTGCAGAATGAATGTAGAGTTTGGCTGGGAGTGATCTGGCTGTTCATTTGGGTTATTTTATATTAAAAAAAATGTAAAGACATTCTATTTTTGTTGTTTGTTTGGGCTTGTTTGTAGTGGTTTTTTAGCTTCGGAAGTTTATATTTGTGCATGTAGATATAGTACCTACGTATCAACTTGGCTTGCTGGCAGAAATGCTATAACAGTGTGAAAATCCAAGACCTTGCACAGAGAGGAGAAAAAAATCCATTAATTGGTTATAAATAAATAAATGGAAGCCATAACTTTTTAAGGAGGCGGAATAGTGAAGGCAGGGCCATCATTGTATTATTTTGGGCCAAAAAGGACAAATATTTAAATTAACTACACCTTTTTTTCCTATGGTGGTATGAAATTTGTAGTATTTTGATGCCGGGTTTTTATGGAAGTTGTTGCCTTGCATAAAGTTTTTTGTTTTGTTTTTCACATCTTAGTTATAAGGATTTTCTTAAAAGGCATTAAGTTGAAAATTGTAATAGGGTTTTAAACACTGAATGGAACTGAGATAACGAGAAAAAAAAAAACACTTGGAAATTTTTTCTTCTGGAAAGTCAGCATAAAACTTTTTCTACTAGTGTAACCGACAGAGTAAATATATGCTATGAAACGTTCATTTGAAAACATTAAAATTCATTTTGCTGTTTTATGTGGGTGTCATTCTGCAAATGTTGTTGCTTGTATTTGTTATACTAAATGAGAATTCATAAAAATGGGCAAACAACCTCAAGCAAGAGGAAAGTATCACTTGCCTCTCACAGACATACCCAGTAAATAAGGCACTGTTGTATCCCTTAAAAGAAGACCAGTAGTGTGTGTCAGGACATATATAAATTTGTGTTTTTCCACCATTATGGCATTTGGTACAGAATTACCGTGACTAGGAGTAGACATGACGTATTAAATCATCGTGTCCAGTCTGTCTCCGCTGTGGTTATTCTCTACAACACGCATACATTGCTGTTGGAAAATATTTACTAAATTGTAGATGAGTACCATAACGCAGGCTTTTCTGTAAAAGTTTTCCCCTTCCTGAGCTTGTTTTCTTTGAGACACTTAACAATGCCATACCAGTTTATTATTATTATTATCATCACCACTGTGTGAAACCTCATTACAAGTTGACAGCAGAAAGCTTGCGACTACGTGCAAGACGGTGTCTGCACGCCTTTCATGTAGTAGGTTATTGGGATAGAGAACAATATTTCTTCCCAGTCTAGAGGAGAAGCAACTGAGGCCCACAAAATCTAAGACTTAATCCATCTTGCCTAACCTTAGGTGCTTAAAAGTAATTATTGTAATGTAATTACTCCTTCAGCAATCAGTGAAAGCAAAGAGGCATCTTCAGTGTGACTCATTGAATTGTAAGATGGGACAGCTGTTGAGCCACATGAATTCGGAATGAATGACTTGCCACAGGTGGTAGGGAAATCAGATCTTGCAATTAAATCCTGATTAATGTATCCCAGAATAGCGCCTGGTGACTAGATAATCTCTTCTCTCACAAGTAACAGTGGGAGTTTGTGTTGCTGTAGTTCCTGAAACTTCTCGTGGTGTAATGATGTGCCTCGATTTCAGCTTGGCAGGTGCTTGGTTACACCTTGCCAGGTTTAAACAATTTATTTTTTGGATTCTTCTAATTGCATATTATGGTTTCACTGCCTCCCAAGAGAAGAATCTAGATTGCATTTATTATCAGCATTTACATAACTCTTTGCAGCATTCAGACTTCTGCAAGTAGAGTTCTTTGGGAAAAAAATAAATTACTTTATCCATACTTTCTCTAGAACGCCTTCTCACGGACCTGAAGGCTTAACTCCTCGTGGAGGACTAACTCCTAAACCTGTGGCTGGTACAACTCCTGGTAGAACTCCACTGCGTGATAAATTGAACATCAACCCGGAAGAGGGAATGGCAGATTACAGTGACCCATCTTATGCAAAACAAATGGTAAGAGGTACTTAAGAGGTAGAAACCAGTGCTCTTTTAGTTGTCAGGATTTTTAATTCTCATCTCCTGAACAGAATTTTACTTTATAGCAAGTGTTATTTCTACTACTTGTCCCCAGATCCATACTCATCACCTGATAAAATCAAATCTTTATTTGAAAGAACAGAAATCTTGCCACTTAGAAGAGCTTTCAGCGTGCTCGGTAAAAGCACTCTAAAGCTATTTGTCAAAGAAGACATAGTTAAGTTTCAGTCCTACTCGTATCTTTGAAGCTGAGGAGGAAATCTATCTCAAGGAAAGATTCATTTTTCTTGCAGTCCTACGCAGTCCTCAAATCCGTCATCATCTCGGCTTCCTGATTTACCTACAGCATCTTTTCATCAGTCTGTCCTGTTGACAGCGTTGAGCTAAAGGAGTTTAATTTTTGCCATTAGGAGCACTTCGTTTTGAGATGTCCAGTAATCTGAGTCCCATCCAGATTCTTTCATCGCCCTTGACAACAGATGTTTCCATTCTTGGAGATTGAGCCAGAGGTACCCTGGCAATTAGACATGGTATAAAAGGGCATATAATTAATAGCTAACACCTTGGGAACTCCTTTTATGTGGCTGGTTCTGCAGCCTTAAATGTGACTTTGGATTTCTCCCACCAGACCTGTTGACATTTATCTTTTTGGGCTAGCTAAGTATATCCACTTCAAGTTTTTGGCATGTTCTTCTTGCAAAAATGACTCTTCAAGTTCAGAATTTCAGGTTTCCTCTTAGCTTGAAAGACAAGGTTTATCTGATGTCCTTATACTTACTTTGGTTCTGTCTTAGCCTTTTTAACAGAAAAAAGTCTTTTTGCTGCTAGAAGGAAAACTGAGGCTTCAGTTTCCTCCTGGACTCCACTAGTTTCCAGATCTGGTGCTGTTTGTCTCATTTTTGTACTGTGCCACAATCCCTAGACTTGTGAGCAACTGCAAGGAAAAGAAGTTCCAGTTAGGCTTGCAAATAGCCCTGTGTCCATCATCGGCGTGGACGCGCTTTCACGTATTTTCAGTTTCTTGAAAGGCGTTAATGTGAATCTGCTGTTGTACTGAAGCTACTGGGAGGCGCAAGTGCCATGCTGTTGTTTTATTTGAGCATTTCAGCCTGTTTGAAGATTTCATTAGCTATCTTTAAGAAAGCTGCGTGCTTGGTTTTTAGCATCAGAGATTTTCCGTGCTTAATAGCCCATAAACTCTGGGGTGGTGGTCTGTAGGCTGGCCTGGATTAGTAACATGTGCCTTATGTCAGACTTCAGAGGTTCTGGTTTTGTTGACTGTAGCAGACTAAGATTGCCAGATGATATTAGTTGTGTATTGTTCGTGTTGTTTAATGGAAATGAATGGAATGTGATCACATCAGAAGCATTATATCTTAGTGTTATTTCAACAGGAGAGAGAGTCTCGTGAACACCTGCGCCTCGGACTCATGGCCCTTCCTGCTCCAAAGAATGACTTTGAGATTGTTTTACCTGAAAACGCAGAAAAAGAACTTGAGGAACACGAAGTAGATGAAACCTTTGTAGAAGATACTGCTGATATAGATGCCCGCAAGCAGGTAGGTGTGTGTGTGATAGTGCCTTTTGTTTAAAATAAAATATTTCCTTGTGTGGTTCCCATAGTTTCATACATGTTAGGTGGAAGTGGCATAGCTTCTACAGAATAACAAAGTAAAATGTACCTTTTTTCTGTGCTCCCATCAGCGTATACGCACACAGAGGCTATATCAGTTTTTCCCTCTGAATCCTTTTCCTAATTTGTTAATGTTGCGTATAGCACGTCGTTTTCTACAGTGAAGTCTTTAAGAGTGTGTATGTCCTACCTTCTGCATTTGTCTCCCAGAAGATAAAAAATATAATGAAAAACATTTTTCTGCAGAAACACATGCTTGATTTTAAACATGTTAGAATTGTGCGCTTTTTTGGTTTTTGGTTTTGGGTGTTTTTTTTTTTTTCAAGGTTATTCTCTCAAGGTTAAAAGTTACTATTTGTGAAATATAAGGCAGGTGTATAAAAACTCAGGCTGGTAGCACACAGACGGGAATTTGACATGCCGTGAATTGATCCCTGCTGCATGATTTGTACCACAGGATTACCCAGGCAGCCAAGCTGTGAATGGGTCCCTGTTTTTTCGGTTTGGTTTGGTTCTGACTCAAGGAAGGCTGGGTAAAGTGCTTGCTTAAATCCTGCTGCCTAAATAGCTGTACTAGACCGTAATTAGAGGCTTTAAATTTTTCTGTTTATCAGAACAGCCTCTTTTCCATTTATTGCTTATCCTAATTGTTGTGATGCAAATCTGGTTTTGTTATATATCTTCAAATAAATGGGGTTTTTTGCATTCAGAGGGGTTTTTGCCAATGACTGTGCTTTGATAGGTGAACAAAATACTAAAAAAAAAATACTATGGTCTGATATCTTCTGATGTGATTGGCATTTCATAGAATTTGATTCTCAGCGTGTCCCGTTTAGGGAGGAACATATTATGCACATATATATGTGTGTCTCATGTATACACACACAGTAATAAAAATTCTGCATAATTACAGATAATTTATATGTGTATACTAGATAAAAGAATTTGAGTTGTAATATACAAGAGAATAACGTCCTGCCTGCCAAATGAAGGCATGACATGGCTGGGATTAGAACGTGGAAGATCTTTGTCATCATTTGTGACGTTTGAGACAACACTGGCTTTTCACGTTATTTATTACCTGAAAGTGGAATGTTAGGAGAAATCTCACGTTTTTACACTTTCACAAGTATTGTTTTAGTGAAGTAGTTACTTTTAAGTCATAGAAGAGGACAAATGGGGTCCTGGCTGCAAATTTAAGTCTTTCTTTTCCTGGTGGATTTCCTGTCTAGAGAGTTACAGCAGAATTCAAACTTGATGTGGAGAAGTTTGTAAAGAGCGAAGTCTGCTGGGGTTGAGGCTGAAGGAGAATTCGATTGCTGGAAATGACTTTTTAGGATATTTCTCGGAGTTAGTCTGCTGTGCTCTTCCCATTTACTTTAGAGGCAGTAAATTATGATGCCATCATGTAGAGAGTGACCTGTTATTTGGCTCTGGCTTCATAATATGAAGTCTTTGTACATTAAGGAATCTTTGCTGCAGTAATCATTCAATTTTTACATCACATACATACGTAGAAAACATCTGATTCTATTATGGTAGTTGGAGTAACACTGAGCTTGTTTGTCTAGGCTCTCCGAGAGGCAGAGCGTGCAAAGGAGCTGAAAAGAATGCACAAAGCTGTTCAGAAGAATCTACCACGGCCCTCAGAAGTAAGTGAAAAGAAAATTTGCTTTTAAGAGGAAAATAAATAGAAATAAAGTTTTTAGCGATTATAGGGGGAAATACAGTCCAGGTAGATCATGAGAGAATGAAATCTTTATTTGAGTATGCTGATGTCAATGTTTTGGGAAACTTTCACAGCAAAATTGTCATGAGGAATTTCCTATGCACAAATGAAAGCACAATGAGGTGTTTGGGTTGCTGTGCGTTTGTCACCCTGCAGGGCATTTTGGCACCTGTTCTGCATGGTTTAGCTGATATATACATTCATATTCAGGTGGAGGCATATGAATTTAAGGTGATCTTTGGTGTATGTGATGTTTATGAACTTTTTTTTATTCCTGGGCAGGTTAATGAAACAATACTGAGACCCTTAAATGTGGAACCACCTCTAACCGATTTGCAGAAAAGCGAAGAGCTAATAAAGAAAGAGATGATTACTATGCTTCATTTTGATCTTTTACACCACCCATTTGGAGAACAGCCTAGTGGTAAGAAGGGGAAAGGCCCAGGATTTGGAAGCAACAATGCAGAACATATGGCTTACTTGGAACAGAACCCTTATGAGAAGTTCTCCAAAGAGGATCTCAAGAAGGTGAGAATTGGATGGCCTCATTACCAGTGACCTAATGTCTCCTTATGTCATGGTCCTGCAATATTGGGGGAGAGGGGGGGAAAGATGGATTCAAGTGTGCATAGAATTTAGTTGGGAGATCTCCAGAGGATTGTATGGAGAGCTATAAGGATAATTTAAGTGCACATTCTCTCTTCTGTGAGTTAACGTTCATCTAGGCAGAATGATGAGGATGCTGTATTTGTCCAGAGACATTGTCTTTTAGATACAATTCAGAATGTGTTATGATTGCTTATCGTTTTAAGTAAGGGTAGGAGCTACAGTACCCCAACAGTTACCAAATTCTGCTTTGCTCTTTCTGGAAATTGATGTTAAATCACTGAGACTTTAATTAGGTCTGATATCAACTTTCTGCTGCCTGTGTAGCTTGTTAATCCATAATTAACTAAGCTTTTTTTTTTTCTTCATAGTAGTGCAGACTAAATATGACGGTAGCCAGCTAATAACTTGGAGCAGCAAATCAAGTTGTTTAATTGTGCTTGTCAAGCTTGATCCAAAAGAGCTGTGCTACTGCAGACCCTGCTGGGTTATGGCAACTGATCTTAAAGCACACCTGGTTAAAAAGCGCTGAATAGTCAGAATAGGTTGTTGCTGGATGAAATGCGTAGGCTGGCTGGGCACTCTGTCCTGTTTTGCATTGTAATCCCAAGTTAAATAGCCGTCCTGTACCAAGGGTTTGGGTTCGGGTTGTTCATTTATTTAAGCAGCTACAGATGTTGCCTTTTGCTGCCACGTGACAGACAGACAGTTCAGACGCGCAGCGCTGTGGTTAGCTCTTTCAAAGAGTTTCACCTGTGAAGTTGTGCCAGTAACCTTTGACCAAATGCTTACAGGAATAAAAATGAGTGAAAAGGACAAAACCACGTGCCACTAAGTCACGTGTTTTATGCAGACTCCTGCTATCCGAGACTTGCGTTCTGACAATAGCCGTGGTATCTCTACACCTAAATCCCATATTACTTTAAAGTGACTTTAAAGATATACAAGCAGATTTTAAATCTGTCTCCTTGACCATATCTGACCAATGAATCAAGAGCCTAAAATGAGAAACACTGAACAGGATGTACTTCCAATTTGCTGTTAAATGAAAAATTATACTTGAAGATTTCTGAGCAGGAGAAGTTAAAGATGGAAAATACAGTTAGATCGTGAATTTCACTGCCCCGCCAGTGTCAGATTGTTCCCTTAGGAACACTCTCGGAGTGCCTTCTCTGGCTGTTTTGAAGTACAACAAGAACTGGGTTTTCTCTCACTTCCCTTAGAGACTGTTACACAGTCCAGTAGTTTTTGTCTGGAAAATTTCTTCAGAGTCCTTGGAAATTTTTTTTCCTAACTGATGGGCAGAAGTTTTTTGTGTCCTTGCTCCTGCTTGCTCTCTAACGTTCTGTGTAATATTCCCTCTTTGTCTAAAATCAAATTCAAACCAGGAAGTTTTCATATCTCTGCACTCTCATCTGGGGCTTGTTTATTTTGCTTTATTTCTTCGTTTGTTTTTAGAACGTCTTCCTACTAAAATCCCTTTATAGAATACTCCTTTCTTTTCCTGGTGTGTAGTGCTCTTTTGGGAAGGATCAGCAGTGGTGCTAAGCGCAGTATGCTGAGCTCTTCAAGCTGGGGAACTGTTTTGGCACCACAACTAAATAACCTTAAGTAGTTCATCACAGTGTACAAATAGAGGCTAATTGAAAGTGAACCTCTATAAGATTTAATTGTGTTAGGTGTGGTTAGAGTACTCCTATTTTATCTGTCGTGACCATCGAGGACAAATTATAGGTGGAATCATCTCATCTACTGATACCTGAATTACTTCCTGGGCATTATGCTTTTATAAAGCATATGTCTGCTAGTAGTAAGGTACCTAGGGAAATTTGTGGTGCACATATAAATCCTGTTGAAAGGGAAAACATGTACTTACAACCACTGAAGTCCAGCTCGGCAAAGACATTTTAGTTTTTTATTTTCAAATATAATTGGAAGGACCTGGGTACCTATGTAGTTTTTGTGGGCCAGGGTAGTAAGAGTTGTGAGAACAACGTGAATCTTTTCAGTTCACTGTAAGTTACTTTGTAAACTAAACTGAAAGCAGCAGAGTGCTCGTATCTTGGTAGTAGTTCTCTGGCAACAGAATGTGTGTTAGTTGAAGTCAGAGTAGTATTTCCTGCAATGGAGCTTATACAGCTCACCCGTTAATATTTAGAGTTGACTTTCCAGGTTGTGTGGAGAAGGGCAAGCAAAAGGAAATGAAAAGTGATTTTTGTTTCATGGAACAGCTGCTTCTGTCTGTATACTTCTCCCTCCCCTCAAGGTTCTTGCTTTTATCTCTTCTCTTCTGCAGCAAGATGAAGTATCTAGCTGTGCCACAGCTTTCATTAGCTACAGCAGAGTGATGTCAAGTTTTGCCAAATTATATAAAATGAGGGATAGTTGCGCTGTGAATAGCCTTCTAGCCTGGGTTTCATTTATAATCCACAGCATCTGTGTTAGATTTCATAGTTAGCTTAACCTGATGGTGAGCTTTTAGTATGAAAAGAGAAACTGCCCCCGTGAATTGCACACTGAAGGATTGAAAACAAAAGGAATTTTCTTGTATCCTGTGTATTGTAACTGCAATTTATTTCTTATCATTTCCAACAGGCACAGGATCTGCTGGCGCAAGAGATGGAAGTGGTAAAGCAAGGAATGGGGCATGGAGAGCTCTCAAGTGAAGCTTATAACCAGGTGTGGGAAGAATGTTACAGCCAAGTGTTGTACCTGCCGGGACAGAGCCGCTACACAAGAGCTAACTTGGCCAGCAAAAAAGACAGGATAGAGTCACTTGAAAAGAGGCTTGAGGTCAGTGTTGCTTTTTTCTGCTTTTTATACCCACTTTTTTTTTTTTAAGTTTCTCCCCGTGTGTTTTGTTTCTTTTTTTCCTGTGTAGGAGTTACAGATTACTTTATAAATCATTCAGGTCTTTTGGTGGGATTCCTTTGAAGAACTAGTTGAATTTTCCTAGGAAGTTCATAGGTGTTCTTCAGGTGTTTAAATTGCCGCCTCTCATGCTGCTCCTTTTCTTAAAATATCCCTAGAGTATTCATTCCCCCACATAGTTTTTCTTCGCACTATTAGCTGTAAGACTTCTTGTCTCACCCACTTTATTCTCAACTGGAGAGTAGGTCAGGTGCTGCTCTCTCTTAACTCCATAGGGATTTTTTTCTGTTTTCTTCATCTCCGCTATTAGCAGGCCAGATACCTGATCTTACTAGTTTTGCGCTTTGTCCCCGATAGTGGCCAGTATGAGATGCTTCAGAGAAAGATGCTTAAAAACGACATCTTTGTCCCAAAACCCCTCTCAAGTTCTCTTTCAAACTTAAGATTTGGTTTCTGATTGACATACGTGAAGGTACAGATAGCCATGAAATCTTGACAGACTGGCATCCTCTGACAATTCCAGCAACTCCCTCCAAAAAGAGAGATGAATGGATGTTTGTGATCCTGTTCCATTTTATCAGGAAATACTGCACGCAGTTTGAGTGCTATGGTAGGGCACTGGTACTAAGGGACCAACAACTGAAACTACATCTCTTTCTGCTGAGTTGTAGAATACGGCATTCTCCAGTGTCAACATGCTTTTATCAGTTTATTCAAAATGCAACAGTCACAAGCCTTAATGAGGCATTAAGATTTGGTAGAGTGTCCTGGAATGGAGGGCGTTGCGTGTGGAGAGGAAGGTGTTTTGGGGTATGGTGCACTGAGTAGAAGAAAGCAGTTCAGACCCTTTGACACTCATTTCCCTTGCCCTGTCCCCTCACTAGAGTTTCACCCAAACACTCCACACGAAATGCAAAAATATACAGCTTTCATGGTAAAAAGTAAGCTGGTTTTAAATGGTTTCTTCCCGCAGAGCATGTGTTTGTTCAGACTTGCAGTAAGTCGTTAACTGTTTTCCAAAATACCATTTTAGCTGAAAAGTCTCTAAATTATGCAGGCACGAGGTTATTTTTTTCCATGGTAAAAGGAAACTTTTTGTTAAAGTTCTTCTGTATTTAACATCAACATAACTACTGTTGCTAGAAGTAAACCTCCTCAAACAGCTACTACCACAGAATAACATGAGAGAGAGGCCAGAAAGACTGACTTTTCGCTTGATTCATACACGTGAATGTGTGTTTTGTAAAGTCTGCTGGTCAAGAATATCGTCCAGGTATAGACTCCACCGTTGTTAGTCAACCAGTCGGGCCAGGAGCAGTTCACCTGCATGTAGCCCAGTAGCCGAGCGGTTTAGCATTAATACCAGAGCGCTTGTCGTGCAGCTGCTCACCCAGCAGAGAGCACCATTGCCCTGCCCAACGCCGCCCGCTGCTTGACGCTCTCCCCCACGCTCTGTTCTACTCTACTCTTATTTTCACCAAAAAAACCCCAACAAACCCCACCCCAGTATCTGAACACAGCAGCAGCCAGCTTGCATGGCAGCAGGGGCTGTGCTGGCATCCCGCCCGCAATCTGAGGGCTGTACCTAATTTGGGTACAAATGCTTTTGAAATTTAAATGTCTTGCGCCCAAAAGCTACGTTAGAAGTGCGTTATTAAAGTTGCAAAGTCAAACAGTCAAAGTCAGGGAATGCACAAACAGCCTTTTACTGGCAGCCTTCATTTGCCTATGCATATGCGTTATGAGACAGTCTTTAATTTCATGATTACAGCCTAGTTTTTCCACAGACTCATTTACTGCACAGGGTGGATGATACTTGCTTAATGAGTAGCTATTGAATATTTTGTTTTCTCTTTATTGTTCGGCGTGTGGCCCTGTGCCTTTAAGCTGCGCGCTATTTCTGCAGTCTGTGTTGGTTACTTCTGTGTGGGCTTTCTTGTGCTGTTGATTTCTCTTCATCTCCTCCCAAAATTTGAACGAGTAGTTGGTGGTGGGACGCTTATTAAGGATATTGAAGGGAAGAAAGTAAGGTCAAGTCATCCACTCGTCAAACTCCTGTTGCATTTCTTTGTTCTGTAAGTGCTGGTTGCTCCGTAGTCACAAGACAGTCACCCAGGAAGCAACATAAAAATCAGAGGTTTTGCCAAGAAAAAAAAACCCAAGGTTTCATTTGCTACCATGATTGCATGGGACTTCACGGAAGACAGTTAACAAAACTCAGCTATCTGTGTCTGCGATCAGTCGCACTCCACGTCTCGCTTAGGTAGCTGCATCTCTGCAGATTAACTGGGAGGTTGGAGCGCTGCTCAACACGGCTAATTGTTTGGTGGACTTTGAGGAAAATGAGAGAGCGAGCTGGTGCACGTGTTCAAAATATCATACACCCCAATTCCGTCACGCACCCGGGACCGGCAGGGCTTGCTGTGCCCCACACCTGCAGGTGCAGTGAAAATACTGTGCTGCCTTTCACAACTGGCTGTTTGGTGAGTGCAGGTGGACTCCGCAAAGTTAAATGTGAGCTGAAGATCTCTCCCAAGTGTGTGCAAAATGCAGTTTAGTGCAGCTTTGTTGCCTGACCTATTTAAAAGGCCCTTTCTAAAAGCAAGATATACAAGAACAGTTTTCTAAGTATAGGTCACCAGCTGAATCAGTTTTAAAATAATAAATAAAAAGCATGGCAGTTTAATGAACAAATGAATATACAATGAAGAAAGCACACCAATTCTTTTTTTTCCTAACCCCTTCTCAGCAATGTCAAAACCCACCTTCATTTTAATGTTTTCCCAAGGAAAATTGTCTGCAAGCAATATCAGTTGAAATAGATATTTTAATGGGAAGTATCAGACAACTTTAATGAAAAGCAGGGATATTAGCTCAGCTTTCAGTACCCCAAGATACTTGCTTGTACTCTTAACTTCCTTTGAGAGAAGAGTAGAAACTGTAAAATAGAGTTTGCCAGCAGCAGAAACTGACGTTGGTCAGCTTTTGGGGCTGCTTCTTCCCCTCTGTATTTCACTGAGATCATTAGGAAAAAAGCGTGAGAGTTTCATGATATTGGCTGATGGCAGCTGCGTGTCGGGTAGTCACTGTCTTAATACTTCCACGTGGGACTGCTAACACCCTGCAGATCCTGTGCAAAAAAAGCAGCTATTTCTACTGCTGTCTTCATTGCTCGGAGATCACTGGGTGGATTGATGGCGTGGACAAACCGTCGTCTTTCTCTAATTGGCCTGTTTTCACTGCCTGAGTGATTTAGTGGTGGCAGCCTTGTATATGTTGACATGACATTTATCTTTCTGGAATTGATGGTGATATCACAAACAGATTTGTGCTGTTATTGATGAACTTGAGGAGGCCAAGTGGAGCAGTTGTGGAGAGCTTCTGTTTGGCTAGATATCCTGTCCAGGCAGCAGCAGCAGCAATGCACAACTCGGCAATAGTTTTAATACTGGAATGTACTGCTATGTATTAGTAATACTTTTCACTTCTTTATTTTGAGGATTTGGGACTTCTTGAATGTGTTACCTAATGTGGCTTAAGAGCATCAAAAGATTAGTATGTGAACTTTTTTTTTGCATTACAGATGGGGAGTTTCAGGTCGATGCAGGCAAAACCCCCGTGACCTCACTCTGTCTCTCTGGTACAGCTTAAATTTGCTTGAAACCTGTCGGGATTTTCTGAGCTTCCCAGTAGCTTCTGGAAGTCTAGCATATTTGTTCAAGGCTAGGCTACGCTGCAGAACTAGGCTTTTCAGAAATGGGACTTTTCTGATGCTCACAGTTGCATTTAGTAACTGCTTCAGTTCCCTGCAACAGCTTGTATTCCCTTCTCTTCCAAGCAATATATTTATAAAGAAAAGCATTCCTACCTAAGCAGTATGTTAAACTAGGAACCTTATCAGATGAAACGAGGTAGTAAAGGCATCTATTTAACAAGCTACTTGCTTCCTTTCGTAGTTTGTAACGTAGAAACTTCCTGCCAGCGTTACTTTTCCTTTGAAGACAGTTCATAATGTTGGCTTGCAGCATACAAATATTTTTATTCAAACTGTGGTCGTTAACGTCATCATTTCAGTTGATTGCTAAATTATAAGCACTACT
The DNA here is from genome assembly GCF_028500815.1 of Rissa tridactyla. Lineage (NCBI taxonomy): Eukaryota > Metazoa > Chordata > Aves > Charadriiformes > Laridae > Rissa > Rissa tridactyla. The sequence goes on along the minus strand of NC_071468.1, from coordinate 121,649,815 downwards.
GAAAGTCTACAGGGGAGGAAGCTCTAGTTACACTGTCTACACAAAGCGTAGTAAATTATCTATACTTTGCAATATCCAAGATACACCGAGATAGTAATTTACCAGACCAAAGTGTGCATTTTTGCTTTTTAGTTGCAGCTCAAGTCCTCTAAATTAATTTACGTTGAAAACTGGTTGCTTAGCTGGAGTTTTATGGCTTACGTGGTACGCTCTGCTGCAAGGTGTATTACTTATTAGTTTATTGGAAATTGTATTTTAATTTCTCTCTGTAGTTTACGTGCTTCTAAAGCTTGCGGTTTCTTTTGGATTTCCAGGTGTGCTCTTACTGAGAAAGAACCTGGAGAAAATAAGAGCATTTATAAGACTAGGAATAGAGAAATCACTCGTAAAACTAAAATACGGTGGAATCCCTGAGTAGTCTGCTTTTATGGAGACATATATTCGTTTGTACTCCTGTGTTGCCTTTGTCACTGTCAAGCTGCTCAGAATCTGATAGAGCTGACTGTTTATGCAAGACCACTGTTGCAGTGTCTGATCTCTGCTTAACATACGGGTGATCATCAGAGTACATGTATTTAGCGTAGCAGTTTTGGGGGGTCTATACTTCTCTCGAGAAACAGAGATACCTGGCAGATCCCTTAGGATTTGTTTTTACCTGTGTGTGAAAACACTTTTCCCGTTTACCGGAATGATTACCATGCCGTTTGTGCTGTAGCTAGGATGCTCTAACATTTTTAGCTTGTGCCAAAAAGGGTCAGTGCTGCTTATTTTTCTCCAGCTGCCCCCTGCCATTACGTCTGACCTTGTACCAGTGCTCTAGTAACTCTGTGGTAATCTGGATCAGTTCATTGAATTGGCAGAAAATTAATTATTTTTAGATTAAGCAGCAGACCCATTTCCACAGTAGCCAGATATTAGATCAGCTTAGCTATAACACATCACATCTTTGCTTGCCGAATGTTGGGGTATTTGTGAGATCTACAATAAAGGTAACGCATAACCTATAACGAGGAAAGCAATAAATAAAGGGTTTTGTATTTCCAAGGATAACTTTTGTCTACAGGAAGAAAAAATGTGACAGGGAAGATAAACGCATTTAGCCAGAAATCTTTTCTTTCTAGTGCAGGTGAGTATTTATTGCCTGTTTTTGAGCAAGTCCCATGAGTTCAGATTTGATACACCTTATTTTAGCCTCCTAACTAAAACAAAGCTGCAATTGCCTTAGGCTCCCTCTGTTTCAGGTAGAGACCGAAGCACCCCTTGGGAGCAGCTTGGCCCATTTAAGAGCTGAATTTCCCTCTCGAGTTTCCTGTTTTTCTCTTTTTATTACAGAGGCACCTAGAGTACCTCAGATCAGTGAAACAAAACTAGGTCTTAATGTCTCCCTTGGTTCATCTGTCACTAGAAAAGGAGTAATGTCTACCTTATGGGGCTCTGTAGTTCTGCTTGTGAAGCACTTGCAGACCTGTGACTGAAAATCACCACCTAAAACTGCTAAATCTTTAAGTGTACTCGTACTACCTGGAAAGTAGTTGTTTTTTCCATTTACAGCTGCTTGAGTTGAGCTGGAGCTTTGTATCTTTGTGTGTTAGAAGTCCAGAAAAAAAAATTGTTTATGGTCCTTCAGGTGAATTAATTTACTGTGTCCCTGGTTTTTTCCCATAAATTACACTTACAGTTACCAAAACCTTCATCACCATGAGCAGGAAGGAGGAAAGCAGCTCTAGTTTTATTCAAATGTAACTAGTCAACTCTTAAAGCAATGACATTTCCCAAACTACCAGTTGAACAGCTTTGGGAAACAACTGAACTTTTGCTGTTAAATACTGCCTTTCAGAGGAAAATGCTACTAGTTGGTTTTATACCAGTTCTCTTACTACCTAACTGACTTTGGGACGTTTGGAAAGAAGTAGATGAACGCCAGAGGTTTCTTCGTATTCTTATTTCTGTGATCTTGCCTATGAGTCTGAAATTTGTCTTCAAATTGGACGGCTGTGCTAGCCATTCTTCTAAGGTCATAATTTGGGGGCGGGGGGGAGAGGGCTGGAGAGCTTTTTGTATAGTAAAAAGTCTTTTTTTTCCGCCTGTCCTCAGTCCAGGATGTACCAAAACGTTGGAAATGAGCAATGAAAAAGTTATTTAAAAATAAGCTTAGACTGCATAGCAGTTACTTTTTCTTTGGCCAGTTGCTTTTAGTCTAGTGGGAGGTTTTTTTCCTCCATGTCTAAACCCATCGATTTCCTCTGTGGTGCTTGGTGAAATCAGGTTTCACATTTGGAAATGTAGTTCATAATGGGAATTTATGTGCTTAGAAATAAAGTTCAGCATTGACAAAGCTCTTCGTTGCGAACGGCCCTTGCACAGCGTCACTGTTGAAAATTGTATTTGGACAGAGAAAAGTATAAATTGATGTGGTCTTTTGCTGAAATGTACCTCATCTGCAGACCTGCTGCTCTTTAAAGCCTATCCTAACGCGAAGCAGTGTCAGAACCTGTGAATGTTGGGCCAGTGTGACTTGCTGCTCACAAAGCAACTTGTTTTATTTATACTTGTGTTGTAGTAGCTGCTGGAATAGAGTACTAGTGACCGCTGCAAGCTCATCATGGGGCTTCTGCTCTGTATTGAGAGGGAGCCAGGCTGGTTTTGCTAACTCCTTTATTGCGTGAGCTTCCACAAGATTGTTAGCCTTTTCTCTGGAGGAGACCAGTCCAAGAACTCTGGGTTTGCAGTGAGAGTTTTTGAAGGTAATTACACTGTGCTCACTGCCGTATTATCTCGTCAGACACAGCAGTAAGGCATGTTTGCTTGCAGTTAATCAAAGCTTTTAGCCTGAGGTAGTTGTTGCTGTCTGTGATCTTACTGTATTTTTTTTTTTTTTTTTTTCCGGGGAGAGTTAGAGAGTTTTCAGAAAAGCTTAGTAAAATTATTTGTTCTTAAGCTGTGCTCTTCTAGATGTGTTTCTACTTTGATATATGGGTTCACTGATAATACTGCTAGTCTTAAAAGCAATTCCCAAATAAAAATGCTCAAAATGGGCTTTAATGTCATCATTGTAGATCAGCAGCGACTGCTAATTTATCCAGTAACTTTCTGGACTATTTTAGATTTAGATAGTTGGATGCTCTGAACTTCTGTGGGAACACTTGCTTTTGATATATCCTATACTGTCTTTACTCAACAGTCCTACCAACTCGTGTTATGACATTTGAAGGCAAGTAATCATAATTTCAGAAACATAGTTCACATGGAGATTGCTCTTGGGTTATTAGTTTTACTGTGAGTAGAGAGAATAGCCTTCTGCAGATATCAGGAAATCGTAATGATACATGATCTACGTAACAAAGTACAATATAGGAGTTTATGTTGAGGCTTCCCTGTTAAATTGGGGAAAGGTAACTTTATATTCCCATACAAGCTTTGAACATTTGGTCTAGTTTCAGTTGCAAAGTTGCAGTTGCATACCAGCAGTGCCTTAATTTGACAATAACCTATGACTGAATCTTTTCATGAAAAACTTTGTGTGATCCCAATCAACTAGAATTACATCCTACTTTGTCATCTCTTGGGAAGTTACATGCTCTGTCCCTTTTTGACTTCGCTGGTACCGCTAAGCACCTTTTCTTAATAATTGTCCTACCTTGTCGTACGTTAAGTAAGCACCATCTTTAGTGTCGCAGCAGTGCTAAAATTGTGTCAAGCCATGGAGTGGTTTCAGTTGATTAGCTGAGCTAGTGCTAGTGTTGATGTCAGTTTGATAGATTAAGTTCATATTGTTCTACACTGGAAATGCAGTTTTTTGTTTGCAAGTAACCCCGAGCCTCAGTTTCCAGCAGAGATAACAGTTATCTTTTAATAACTCATAAGTAAGAGATAGGCTCTACAGAGAGTTTTGCCTGGTTAAACAGTAGACAGATGAAACCATGTTTCAAGACAAAAAAATGGAGAATTCTGTCCAAGAGCGTGGAAATATATTTTCAAATACAGCAATTAATGAATTTTTGTTTAAAAATGTGCTATTGTAGAACGCACGAAACTTGTAAGGGCAGATTGCCTAAACATGAACCTAAACAACTAGTGTTAGTTCATCGTTGTCTCCGGGGTGGTTTGAAATGCTGGTGAAACCTGTTGGGTGTAACCTGGCGTGGAGCAGAAGGCTGTCATCTTAGTCTGCATTGTCTCGTTCCAACCGCTCTGACTGAGCCAAAATGAAGCAAGTTCACAAACCTTACTATTTAAATTTAGGTAATCCAGCTCCTGCCAGCAGAATTGAGTATGGGAGGGCCGCTTGTGGGTCTGAGGTGAGGAAGGAAGTTATAGTAGTGTTTGGAGTAGTCCTATATAGATTCCAAGAGTAACCAATTCAGCCAGCGTAGCTGAAGCTGGCAGAGGATTTCTCTGCACAAGCAAAGCAGCTTTATGATGATATGTTGATTCTCCAAGGTCACAGAACAAGCTGATTTACTTTTGACTGTGGGTCTGGTAAGAACATGCAGCGGTTTTTATTCCATGTTTTTTTTTTATCCATCAGGCGTGATTAAGAAGATCAATTAGAAGACAAGAGAGCTTAATGTTGTTTAGGGATTACCAGAAGCTCCACATTTAATCGAAGGAAAACAAAACAGTCAGTACAGGGAAGAACAGCCCTTTGAAGCAAGGAGGGGTGTCCTCAGTAGACTTAGTGAGATGAGGAATTGTGAAAATGCACTTTTGAAGGCACTTGAGCCCTTCCTTCCTCAGGGCCGGTTTTTCTTAAATCTTTCCTAGTGGGTGTTTGCTCTCATAAGCAGTGTTTCCCTGTTCTTTGTTGTCCTTAGTTAAACCATACAACTAACCTCCTATCTAAAATTTCCTTGCCAAATTTAAATCCTTCTTCCTTTCTGAGTGGACAGACTAATTTTTCACAGTGATCTTTGGGATGTTTAAAACATGCTGTTGTCTCTTTCTTCATTTTCTCTATTTTGGTTAGATGGAGAAAAAACCAAACAAAAACACTCCCTGTTTTTTCAGTCAGTCTGGCTTTTCTAGGTCATGTTTTATAAACCTCTGATTATGTCTGTTGCTCTGTTTCGGTTTCTCTTCTTTAGATCTCTAGTGTAGTATTGAAAACCAAACGCAACTCTGCTAGGCATGAGGGAAGGCTTTTACATAAGAGATTTGGGATGGAATGAGGCTCTCGCACTTGCCCTAACATCATAGATCATTTTACCCCATGTCTGTACATGCTGTTCTCGCTTTGCTGTAGCTGGTACAAAAGTCAGCGGAACCAAAGCTGGCCAAGGAGCAGTACAAAATAAATAACTAAGTGGAGAAATCTTTCAAATGTCTTTACATTTTCTGCCTGGTTCAGGGGGGAAATGGTTGTCAGATTTTACTGAAATCTATTTCTTAGCTTTAAGCAAATAATGTAGACTACTGTTTAAACACACCTCTTCGTAACTGCTTGGAATTTTTAGCTTGGTATCTGAGCCTTAAAATTTTACGAAGCTTGAACTAAAATTATATGCAGTTGTTGGCATTAATGCAGCAGTCAGCAATTTTTAATAAATAGTATTTGTTACAAAAGCTGAGACCTCCTTTTGACCTTTTCCTAGTAGGTCCTAAAATCTTGTAGTTGGGAGGGAAGAGGAAAGGTGGTGAGTGTTCACATTTCTCTCTATAAGCAGAGAAGGAAGAAAGGGCTGTTATTTCTGGGTTTAGATACTTGGAAGGCTTTTTTTTGCCTTTTTTTCTTTCCTCTCTTCTTATTTTTCTTTTTAGTGAGGCCTGTGATAATCCAAGATAGACAAGGAACTGAGCAGAAAAGCAAGGGCCGAACAGCAGTATACAACCTAAGGAGGTCTAGTAGTTAAAAATAAGAATCTATATCCAGAACAACTGGGAAATATTAAGTCCGGTTCTCATTGTCTGAAAATTTCAAGAGTGCTTAAATGATCAGTATCTGATACTATAATAAGCATTAGATTTGAACTGACTTTGTTTCTTCTTGGAGAAAAAAAAAATGCTTTTTTATATCTCATACATTGAAATAGTACACACTTGGGGTGGGATTGATCCACCTCACCTCAGGTAACGGTGTCTGAGCAAGCGGTCTGTGCTTCCAGCTCAGCCGGTGAAGAGCACTTCAGCGCCGTGCTCGGCCTTGTTCTGAGCCCTGGATCAGGTGAGCCATGCCCTGGAGTTGCCAGTTTCTCTCCTGATTATGGAAGGACCCTGTGTGACAAGCTCAGATGTTGATGTCTAAAGCCAAGCAAAGTGAATCCCAGCTGAAGCGTGTAAAAGTGCGAGAGCAACCCAGTCCTACCACTTCTATTGCAGATACTTAGAGCATGCAGATAATTCAGGATTTCTGACCTCAGTGCCCTGATCCAGTCTCTTTTCTGTATGATGGAGATAGCGCTTATAACTGTTATTTCATGTCCTCGGGTACTCAGTGTTTCACACTTTATTAGAAAATTAGGCCCTTGACAAATCTTCACTTGGGGTAACAGAATAGTGGAATTTTTCTAAACAGTCTTTTTTAACCGGTTCTAGAAAAGTGATGTTCTGACTGAAGTTTCATTTTACTCCCGGCTCCAGACTCGACATTGTCTGTAATGCTGTGAAACAACATGGGACAATTGGTCGTTGTTACATTAGACCTCTGTCGCAGACAAAATTCTGTTTGCCTGTTCATCCATCTATTCCATGATCTCTAAATGTCAGGGGCTCTCAACACAGGTTCTTCATCCAAGAAACAGTAATTGGAAAATAGTTCATTTACCACACAGCTGTATTTGTTGTTGCAGTAATAGCATATTATTTACCAGTGAAGACATTTAAAGCTTTCATACTTTTCCATCAGAGAGTATCCTCACAAATCCCTAATCTATTTATTTAATTTTCTCTAGATTTGTATAAATATTGAAAAAGAGGCGCCTTTCTGTATGCTTAAAGCACCTTGGGCATAGCTTAAGTCTACATTGCAAACAGAATCTGAAAAGCACAGCAGTCTGCATCTCTCTCCCCAGGAGCAAACTAGGCAGCTCAGAAAGTCAAATTTCTCTTTCACTCAACCGTTAACAGTTTTCTCCCCTGACCATTCACTTTGTTTATCTCTGCACCACCTACTAAAACTGTTTTAAATGGGTGAATAAATTATTAAGGAGTGTAGGGTATTTTACAGAAACATGTAGCTGTATAATAGTGTGTACTTTAATAAAGTTAGATGGTTGAAAGGTTGATGAAATGCCCTTTGCAATTGCTTGGTGCATAAGACTGTGATGGCTGCACTAGTCCTTGTGGCTGGGGTTGTCTGGCTGACTGTAGGAGACAGATCAGAAAGTAGTTCCTTCTCAACGGAGTGTAGTTTCATTGGTAAAAGATGGCGTCTTGCGTAATTGTAGGGTTCAAAGCAGTGAAAAGCTTTGAAGAGTAGATTTAGATTAGATTAGATATCAGGAAGAAATCCTTTACTGCGAGGGTGGTGAGACCCTGGCCTAGGTTGCCCAGGGAAGCTGTGGATGCCCCATCCCTGGAGGTGTTCAAGGCCAGGCTGGACGGGGCTTGGAGCAGCCCGGTCTAGTGGGAGGTGTCCCTGCCCAGGGCAGGGGGATGGAACTGGATGATCTTTAATGTCCCTTCCAACCCAAACCATTCTAAGATTCTGCGATTCTACTTTTTGGTTGATCAGTGGTAATTCCTTTGTATATAAGAACGTTCACCAGCAACGCTTTGATTTTCAACGAAACAAGGCAAGGACAGGTAATTTAGCCACTGTGGTTCCAAATTAGGTTTTTATATTTTAACACTTACACGTTTTTCTTCATCTCCTGCACTAAAATATCTTTAACTGTGGCAAAAATCAAAATCTGAGAAGCCTGATTCCTTTTTTGTTGAGTTTGGCATCTTTCGTACAATGCTTTCTGAAAAAAAGGATGTTCTTTCATTTTATTTTATTTTTTTAAAGGAAGTAGCATTAAAAAAAAAACAGCCAGGAACCTTATGTCCATATTTAGAGATGTGAAATGCCCACAGTTTTGCTCGGTGGTATGGTCCTGTGTTATTTGTTGGTTTGTGATTCAGTAGCAGAGATTTCTTCGATGCCCGCTATCAGGCTTTAAAAATGCTGATGGCTATTTCATGCTTTCACTGCTCATTTAATTTTGCCCTACTGAATAAATGTATAAAAGATACGCAAAGGCTTCTGTTACCTTTGCTATTTATAAGTATTATATAAATATTTATAACATGTTAACATGAGTATGCTTGTTCATTTGCGTTGTGTCCCAGTTGGCAGAATTTTGTCATTTGTATCACTTGTCCGTTTATGGATTATGTCTGGGTTATAGTTTTAGAGGACTGACCTGGACAACTTCGGGGAAACCAAGTCTTCTAACTGCAGGGCACACCAGGTAGCGCTTACCAGAATGATGCAGGAAGGAGAGCTTTTGTTTCCTGATATTGGATTTTCGTTTGTTCCCAGAGGTTAGGGTTGGGGTTCCATCCAACCTGACACTCAATAAATAAAGTAATCTGTCCAGTGTTCAGCTACTGAGACATTTGAATCCAAGCGGTCTTTCTAGGATGCTTTATGATGACAGCAGGAATGAAGGGTCCACCGTCCTTTGAGTTCTCATCGTGGCACCTGGGCTCTTCTCAGGATCGTGACCATGGGGTTTTTTGTTTGTTTTGGGGTTGTTGGGTTTTTTTGTTATTTATTTGCCTTTCATACCTTTTAGAAGCAGACAGTAGTTGGTGTCTCCATCCTGCCCCACCTCTCTGAGTTATCAACATTTAGTCTTCCTGATATTGGATTTTCTTTTGTTTCCTGATATTTCTCCTTTGAGCTGTCCTGAGAAAGTTCATGCAGATAGGTGGTAGGATTTAGTTGCCATTTTAATAGTCCTTCTGCTGTTCCTTGCAGTGCTTCCATGCCCCGACATTGCCATTTCTTTGCCAGTCGAACCAGTCTAAATGTTTTCATTATGGTTCTCTGCACCAGAGAGGCAGATTCGGAGCTGCCTTAAGGTTCCCGATTGCGTCTTTACTTTATGGAATATGATTTAGATGAATCCTATTGGGATGGCCAGAAGGATTGAAAGATGTAGCTGTTTTTGCAGACTAAGAAGAGAATTTTGAGAAGGAGGAATATAGTATCTTTATTTAGTTTTCCTTTAGTAAGGCAAAGAACGTCTCCCATGTAAGTGGGATATGGCGTAGCGAGCTATCATGTGACTTGGCTGCTTGCTTAGCTCAGCAACAGCAACAATTCCTGTCTAAAAAACTGTATTTATACAGTGTCATCACCCCTATTCTGGCCTAGTGGACTTCACCCCTGGAAGAATGTAATGACATTGTATGTAAAGGTTTTAATCCAGAAATGTAGGTTATTGTAAAATGTGCAGTATGATTTTTTTAATAGAAAGCAAAGAACTCAAATCAACTATACGTTTCCACAGATATATCTTCACTTTTTAAATTTTATTAGGTTTTTTAACTTACGATTTCTGCCTAAATAAAACAATTCTTGGGTTCCTTCTGACAGATAAACAGAGGTCACATGACAACTGAAGCAAAGAGGGCTGCCAAGATGGAGAAGAAGCTCAAGATCTTGCTTGGTGGTTATCAGTCTCGAGCAATGGGCCTCATCAAACAATTGAATGATTTGTGGGACCAGATCGAACAGGCACATCTGGAGCTACGTACTTTTGAGGAGCTGAAGAAACATGAAGATGCTGCAATCCCACGGAGACTGGAGGTGAGATTCCTAAATGCCCTTAGATCAAATACAGGCACTTTGTGGAAAAGATGGTTTTACGATGCATGGGCTCTGAGGTTCACAGCCTGAGTTTGTATGAAGTTTTTAATGGTCTTTTTAAATTATACTTTTGGCTATTACCAGACTCTTCTGCCGTTCACTTCAATGTCAAAGATTCTGTGACACATTACAAGCTGGGACTAATCTACTAGTGTGTTCTTTAACTTTATTTTTATTTTATTTCCTCATGTGGCTTATTTTATTAATCTTTGGCAATGCATGTCAGCAGAAGTTCCATATCTATCTTAATTTGGCTTGTTTTGGTTTTAATTACCGTTAGAATATACGGTAGATCCAAAACTTGTGTAAAGCCTCCTGCTTTCTTAAAAGTCGGTGGGCCAAATGCCAGTATATACTACAGGAGATTCTCCTTTCTTTTCACATGTTGATTGTATTCCTTCCTGAAGCCATGTCGTTGTTGTCAGACTTCCAAATGGCTGGACTTTTATAAATCAATACAATAACACCATTTCAGTACTGGCTTTCAACGTGGCTCTTGGTTTCGGAAGCTGAGCAGTTGTTCTGTGATTATATTTTTGAGCCATCCTCAGAGTTAAGGCCTTTTGCCTGCAGTCCTGTTTGCTGGCTAAAAACATGCATGTGTGATCTGGACCATTGCTCCTGAATAGCAACACTTGCCTTACTGGCCTCTAGCTGGTTGGCGTGGCTTTGAGGAGGAAGATACCTCTTAAGCAGACTTAACTGCAGCCCGGAACTAGCCGAGGCAGCGAACGCCGCTGTTCTTAGTTTAAGCATCACCAGGATATTCTCTGCTTTATTCAGCTAACAAGGCAATCCCTAACCAAGACTCAGTCCTCAGCCTGAGCCAGTGCCAGAAATAAGTTTCCATTTCCAAGAAATAAGTGCTCATCTGAGCACAATTCGTTTTTCACTTTTTTTTTCTCCCAGAAGAGGGGGTTCCATTGAGTCTCAAATCTTCTCAAGTACTTGCCGTAAAAAAGATAAAATGTATCAGTTCTTAATACTGATTTTGTGAAGACAGCTTAGAGATGCTGATAGATGTGTTTACAAACCCAAAAGCGATTAATTGATTTAGTAAAAGTTAATGGTAAAAATGTATTAAATAGCTTGATAGCTGCTAATAGCACCTGGTTTTATTAAATGGTACTTTACTTCGGGCTAATCCTCAGAATACATTTATTATTTATTATTATTATTATTTATTTGTGTCTCTTCTGAAACAAGAACGTAAGGGGATTAGATGAACTAGCCACTGGCAGTTTTAGAACAAGGAGTAGTTCTTCACACACTGCGTAGTTAGCGCTTAGCAGAAGGCGGCCTGTGGAAGGCTTTGTTGCAGGGTGTTGAGTTAATTAGGAAGGTTACCCAAAAAAGGTTTTGAACAAATTCATGGAAGAAGGATCCATGGGTAGCAGTTAAATACAGTGCACTCCTTGCGGCAAATTTCCATTTTGAAATCTCTCCTTTTGAAGCTTTTGAAGCATTAACTGCTATCAAAAACGGGGGAAGATACCTTATATTCGAAGTAAGATAATGGCGATTCTTGATACTCTACATCAACTGCTGTTTTGCATTTGTATTTAAAGTCACTAATTTTAGCATAACTGTCTCAATTCAGACCCCTTCCTCTGAAGGAAGTGAAATATAACCTTTGCTAAAGATACTCATGGGTGTGACTATTGGAAGAACTGACTAGTTGCTTAATTATGTTTTCCTTTCAGTGTCTGAAGGAAGATGTGCAGCGACAGCAGGAGAGAGAAAAGGAGCTCCAGCAGAGATTTGCTGACTTCATGTTGGATAAAGAGACTTTTCAAGCGAAGTATTAGAGCACAAAATTCCATTTGTCACCGATGTAACATTTTTAAAGTGTACAGATACTTCTCCAGCAGCTTTTGCCATCAGTTGCAAAAATCAAGTGTAGTCTGCTATTCGCATCTTGTCAAATTTTGTTCTTCCTTTAATGGACTATTCCAATTGCTCTAGGTATGAATGGCTTTGTCTAGTATTAAAAATGAGATTGAAATGTCCAAAATTTTAATAAAAGGAAAAAAAAAAGTCACTCTGGTATGATTTTAGACATGTCTTCATTTACTAGGATTATCACATTATTCCTAGTGTTTTATCAGTCTTAAAACCTGTAAGATACATGCCTGCAAAATAACGTATTTTGAATAAACCTGGAATGTTAAAAAATAATTAAGAAAGAAAATGCCTTTCTTTTAATTAAAATGGAATCCTCCCCCGTCCCAGGCCTCTCTTGTGTTTCTGGTAAATTGTCTTTCTTCCCTTCCCCTGCTGCTGCTTTTATTTTCCAAGACTAATTTGTAATAGGAAGGACCTGTGCGGGATAGTTGTGATCCATGTAATACCATGTTCCTGATTCTTCTCTGTGCCTGTGTCTGAACGCTCTCATTTATATCAAGATATTCAGGTGGTCCTGCTGGCAGTACACATAACTTCACCATCCTCAAACGCGGTAGGTTTAAGTTTTATAAAAGCACCCGGCATAGCCTAACTGTTCCCCTAGATTTCAACACATGTACCCTTTTCTCAGAACTAATGCTTTTAAAATAATCTGTGCATAACGTGTGTTCCCTCCATCTGGTTGATGAAATTTTTCCTGCAGTTTGACTTTTAGACAGTGGGCTGAAGGCCTCGGGTAACGTCGCAGTTCCCGAACCTTGTGAAAGATGGTCGCGGAGGCTGTGTCTTACGCATCACAAGGACTGGAACTCAGTTGCGTGTTCTGTTCAGTTTTTAGAATTGTCCTTTGCTCCATTCTGGCTCCGATCAACTGGCGTTCTCAAAGCACCTCCAGGTCCTGTTGCTCCTTGAGAGCTGGCTAGTCGGGATGCTTTGTTGCCCAGAGCAGCCCTGGAGTGGGGTGGAGAAAAGCTCCATGTTTGCTCCTCCTCTGACCGCATCTCAGCAGGTTTTCATTTTCCTCACTACTTTGACTGTTCTTCTGAAGGGTAAGGATGGCATTATCAAAAGGTGTGAATGCCTTTTCTTCCTATTCGTTAAAGTACTTTTCCAAATCTCATCCAAAATCTTTCTCTGAGTAGTGTTCAGTCAGACCACGCTTGAGTTAAATGTTACCGTTTAAAATTTTATCAGCTATTCCCAATGCTTCTAATATATGCATTTGCCAGAGTCAGGCATCTTGTTAGAGGATTACTTCGATGTTTTTATTGTTGTGTTCATCACTTCTTCAGGGATCTTATTTTCAGTTTTTACACTTTGGGTGTTTTGAGCAGTTCTTTGTGGAAATGCACGGAGAGAAGGGCAAAAATGTGTATTGTTACCGGCACAGAATTCAGCAACTAAATACATCGAGTTGCATGCATCGTGCTATTTTGCTTTAATACGTTTGAATTTAAATAAGGACTTTGCTGTTCGCAATTTTGCCGTGTTACAGAACGTCGCTTTGTTCAGGCCTTGGGAAGATGCCTTGGGGACACTGTCAGGGTTGTGGTTGTGTAGCTGTTTAAGCGCCATCCACGGTGACCGATGGTAATCAGAGAGGTTTTTCAAAGGCAACCTGTCTGATTTCTGATCGCTGGTACGAGCAGTTTACACAGCCAGCCTTGGAATATCTTTCCCTTTACTCACCAGGACATCATTCTTCTGAAGTATTAATGCAATTATAGACTACATACTTCTAAAAATGTGTTAAATATTTAACTAAACCAGAGCACATCTGGAAAGCAGTATTAAGCATCAATCTTTTAGCATATGGGGTATTTTAGCTTGGATAGTTATACCCAAAAGGAAAAATCATATAAATGCATATCATGACAGTTCTTGTGGTTGTGTGGTAGCTAAGAGATATTAACAGAAAACCCTTGTAGGTTTACCAATACCACAACTACAATTATTTCCTTTCTTTTTAGGGCTGCAGCAGAGCTTCTTTTGATGTTTCCTGTATTTTTGACAGCTTCAGAGCTAGACAGGTATTCAAACATTCTGCTTTAGCAAATACTTTTAATGGCAAATTCAGAAAGACTGATAAATTGCAAAAGATTTTTCTTTCTTGAAATGCATATAATTAACCAATCGTTAATTGTGGCAGATACGCATTTGTCGCATGCAACATAGTGAATATGAGATTATTATATTCGAAAGGTACCTGCAGGAGGTTTGTTCAGTGTCTTCTCCAGTTCAGTTTGTTCAGACAATGCTTAAGCAAGTTCACTGTGTTCCTTGTCTCTGGTCAGAGTTTTTGTCCTGAAGTTGTAGATGCCCCATCCCTGGAGGTGTTCAAGACCAGGCTGGATGGGGCTTGCAGCAGCCTGGTCTGGTGGGAGGTGTCCCTGCCCAGGGCAGGGGGGTTGGAACCAGATGATCTTTAAAGTCCTTTCCAACCCAAACCATTCTATGATTCTAAGTTTCTGCCTATCTCCACAATGAAACAAAACTAATGGAACAAAGTTTCTTGCCTTGTTGTACCCTGCTTTGGCTTTTTTACCTGCCTTGAGCTGCTAAGAAATCCTGCTGTGAGCCAGGGAGAAACCCTTTCGGGTAGTCAAGGCCCCACGGTGCTTCTTGAGCTCAGAAAGAGTGCCGGAGAAGGCTTGGTGTCAGGCACTGCTGAGGGTCCGAAGCGAGCCTTGCTGTTACTGGGACTCTAGCGACCAGAGGACAGAAAGCACAAAGGTGACGTTAAGCTGTAGGGACTCAGAGTCATAGAATGGTTTAGCTTGGAAGGAACCTAAAGGTCATCTAGTTCCAGCCTCCTGCCATGGGCAAGGATGCCTCCCACTAGACCAGGTTGCTCAAAGCCCCATCCAGCCTGGCCTCTTCCCCATCTTGTCTTTATCCCAGGTAACTACTCCTAGAGCTTTGGGCCTTTATTTTGCAGACACAAGATACTGACACAGGTGGAACTACAGCACCACTCCTGCCTCCTTTTTCCAGAGGTAATTCAATACTATGGGACAGGAACTTATCACCGGCAGATGCTTAAGATGTTGTCTGAGGTTGTTAGTCCTGAGTTTCACTCGCAGCCTCAGTGCGCACTCTAAGGCAGCCAGTCTTAGATCTGCTGAAATCACCCTTAGAACGTCACGCTGTATGCTCTGTGCACGTGTCTGTGGGATCCAGAGGGATATGAGTGGAGCGGCAGAGCCTGGCTAGGACATAACCTAGATCAAGGAATCCTGGTGTGGTAGCTTAAATTGAAGTGCTTAGGAAATTTGTTCAACCCAACTTGGATGTCAGTCCTTCCAACAGCAGGTGGTGATGGGCTTTCTAGATCCCTTTCTTGGGCTTAGGCCCAGTTTGTGTCCCAAACAATGTTCCCTCAGTCTCTTTCCAAAATACTTTGTAAGTGAATACAGATGTCTGGTGGACACAAGAATGACCAGCACACCTTGACACTAAATTTTTATTTTAAACTTCTGAAGCCGACCACTAATTTGGTCTTTGTTTCCAAGAACAACAGTAAGTATAACCACAAACAGTGCAAACTAGTTAAGAGTTTACTGCAGTGGGTAAACCATGACCTGACTGAGTGACAGGTGGGATGGGGGTTAACGCAACCCCCATGTGTGTGTTAACAATTATTTTGAGAATTATTTAACATTCTCCTTGAGAAACTCCTTCCTTTCCATTTAGCATGCCAAGATATATCTGTAAATCTTTAAAGAATTTCAGCTGATGATTTTCCTCCCTTCCTGGAATTGGACTTGGCATTTACATATTGGATCAATCCCGTAGCTGGAGCCTGCTTCAAAGTCCGTGGAGTTGATAAGACTGTCGTTTACTTCAATTGAGTTGGATTCAGGTACCTGGGAAAGCTAAAAGGACAGCAGTGTTAAGTTGTAACAGCTGAGTGTCTCATCCGTACCCGGCAGATAACAAAAATCAAGCATGAGCTAGTTAAGGGGGAGACTTTTCTAAGGCACAGGAGGTTTCCTGTGAGAAAGCCAACAGAGCTGGATCCAGCTCTCTGAAACGTGGCAAATTTCCAGAGAAACAAGCACTGTTTTAACATCGTAATTAGTCGCTCCAGCCAGAAATGGCCAAGATATGCTGTAGTTCTCTGGCTTCCTTAAGCAGAGGTTTATCATGCCAACAGAAGGAGCATCTTGTCTTTGCCTGTTGCCGCTTGTTCGGTGTTTTCACTCTTGTTTGCTCTGGGGCAGCCAGGTTTGGTTTAAAATGCGTTAATCCAGCTTGGTTTTCCGATCCCCTGTGCAGACATGAGTTGGGTCAACTTTCGAGGTAGGAGGTGCAAGCGGAGGTGGGAGTGGAGCAGAATTGCCTCTGTCAGAGGCTGTCCCACCTCATTGTCTGCTTAAAGTGACTGTGAAACATGGTCTCCAAGGCAAGTAGCTAACAGGAGGCAGCTACCCGCAATTAGGCACTCTAACCGCCTCAACTGGAGCCGAGCCCCTGATGATAAACGCTGGAGATTCATTGCTTTTTGAAAACATGGCCTGAACATAGATTTCTAAATAAAATACGTCAAAACCCGTGTCTGAACTTTCTGTTTTGGCTGCAAACTAGCTAGCAGTATCTTAAACTAGTGTGTGAACTTTGGCTTGCCTTCGATGTCCCAGGACAGTGATGCTGCTGGAGAAGATGACATGATTGTGGTCTGGACTTAATCTCCCTCCCATTCGTCTCAGGAATCCAGCTTGCAGTTATCTTCCATGCTGTGGGTTCAAAGCAACACCTGTCTTCCAAGCAGGATTTAAAAGTGAAGTATCAAATAGCATTTCCCCCATTTTCTTAGCTGAATGAAATGCATGTTGAAAAATAGCCAGATACTCATCTCAAAGCAAAGTGTCCTTATAACTGATTCCAGACTTGCACTTTCTGCCTTTCCAGGACTCCAGCTTGTACCTTTGCTTCCGAACAACAGAATACCTGGTTCTGCTGGTCTCGAAGACTTGCACTCGCATTAACTCACGTGGGAGAGAGATCAGACTCCGGTTCAGAAAAGGGCATGCTTGAAGTATATGGAAGCCAGTCCATCCCGATGTCCCCACAGAAATACATAAAATTATCCCATCGCTTCAAAAATTCAACGTGGTCTCCAGGCGCTTTGTTGAATCAGGGCCTTGATGACTTTGAAGCAAAGGGGAGTGGCAGCGGGTAAAAAGAGGAGCTTCCCTTTTTGGTTGCACACAGGCACTGCCATTCGGTAAGTCCCTCCTCTTCCCTCCAGCTAGACTATGGCTCGTTAATTTGCTGATGTATTTAAATGAGGTGGCTTAACCAATTCCTGCTGCCTCAGGCATAACTGTCATCCAGGCAGTAGGTGAAAAGGTAAAGGAGTTGGGTACAAGCAGTGTTTCACAGCATCGCCTCTGCCGCCAGTGTGATTACTCATCGTGGGTTTGATTGTTTGCCAGTTGTCGGGGGGTGTTTTCTGGGTTTTCTTTATAATTTATTGGGAGATGCCGTAGCGTCAGGGTTAGAAGAATCTCGCTTTCAAGTCAAAGTCAAAGGTTTTTCACCTATCAGGCTAGACAGGGTCTGCCTCATTAGATCACTTTCAGGTTTCCAAGTTACAACCGTGGTTCTGATGTATTTGGATTCCTTAAAGATTCCTCAAAGGAAATGCAAGTACCTCTTTTAAGATCATTTATGTGCATCGAAAGCATTTATGAATTGTGACGCGAGGAAACGCAGACTATTTTATTATTTATTCAGTTCATATATCAGATCTTTTGCCAAGTACATGCTACAGGTAAATGCCTCATAGGATCAGACAAACGTGTGTGTTAGGTTCCCCTCTTCTCCTCCCACTCCTTCCCCTCTCCCAAAAAAAAGAAATGTGGGGTCTATTTTGTATAATTATCATGCCAGTAGCATTTTAAAGTATGTTATGCAGCTTAGGTGAGATCGTGGCCCCAGTGAAACCAACGGGAGATTTGGCTTCAACTTCAATGAAGCTGAGATTTCCTTTCCTCTCCTCTCCTGTCTGTATTTGATGAGCCTTTCTGTCAGGAGAAGAAAGAGATCCTCTTTGAAAAATAGCCATAGATGCTTAATAAAGCTGAACGAGCCAGCCAGGGTTACGTTTTTAGCTCCATGGCCAGCAAAATCTATTCCAGAACTAATTCTGATTAAAAGGACTGAATCCACTGGTTGAACCTCAGACGTAAAGGCACCCCTGAAGTAATTCAACCGTATGATTATTTAAAAAAAAAAACACAACTAATTATTGCACTGATCTTTGTCATATTTGGCCCTTGTGTAAAGCATTGATTTCAAAGCTGTCTCTCTCTTATCTATTAATGTTCATGAATCATCTTAGGGCTTGGCCAGAACCATCACTGTAGCTGGATCTTAAAAAAAGAGGAAGCTTACTGGCCACATTAATTAACCTGCATGGCTGACCATAAAATGACTATAAATAGAAGTTACATTGTTCCACAGATTGTGTGTCCCCCCTTTTCCTCCTTAATTTGAACTCAACCAAATAAGTCTCTAGGGCAGAACAGGTTTGCCCCTCCTTGGTCCGTGTACTCCTACCAAAGCACTTTCCAAGGTTTGGGAAGAGGTAGGGTCTTCGTTAGACCGGAGAACACAGATATTCATGAAGTCTTGAATTCTGAAACTAGAATCTTATCTCCCTTTTCCAGCTGATCTATTCAAATATATTCTCCCTTCAAACCATGCAGCTTCTATGTCCTTAGCTCCTCCTGGCTACAAGAGTGACCTCGAAGATTTTAATTTCTCTGTTTCCTGGTGCTTTAGTTGAAAAGGGACAATGCTGGTCTTTTTGATTTGAGTTTAGAGGAAAACAAGTCTAAACCTAGAAGCAGTAAGCCCTTTGGTGAAAGAGGAGAGAGTTCCTTAAATACTAATGTCCCCCGGCTCTCAGACACTGATGGATCCCGTCTGCTCAACCTGCTTATTTTTCCTCAGTATTGATGAGATGAACATGGCTTAAATACCCTGATTGCACCATCACCTGCTGACTTGGGAAATGGGAGAGGTGGGTTTGGCAGGTCTCAGCTCTGCGGGGTAAATCCCAAAGGTTATGCTTTGTGGTGCATCTTCGTATGTCTAAATGCAACCTTGGGCTTTCCCTGGTGTTACAGAAACCTGCCTCGTTACCGTGTAATGGCTCCATGGTTTTTCCTTTGGCCATGTGCACCTCCAACCAGCGTCCTAACAGGACTCACACCTGCACTGCTTGTAGCCTTGGCCAAGCTGAGTCCTACTACACCAACCTGTGTAGTAGTTAATGGAGAAGGGACACAGATTATTGGGAAAGCAGAAGGGAAGCCTCACCATCCCTGGCTGTATCGGGGCTGAAGCACTCCCATAGGGAGCCAGAGCAAAAATCTTGAAGATCTGATTTGAAGCAGAGCACGAAACCTGCTTTTCTCCAGGCTGGGAAAGCCCCAACCCCGCATCTCTTGGATCCTCTCTCCCTCGCCCCCGTGGGGTGTTTTCATGCTGTGTGTCAAAAGGCTGGTCCTTGCTTTAGAGGGCTCCGGACAGTTTCTGTCACTGTGCTAGTGGATGTGTGTCATTTCTGTATGACAAAGTGCCTTTCTGCAGGAGATGCCAAACCTTCAGCATGGTTAGGAATTTGAAGGTCCCACACCTTCAGTGACCAAGATGCCTCTCACTTTTGCCAGTCCCAGAGATGGACCATCCAGCATCACTATGTTGCCTGGAAATTCCAGTGAAAGCAGCATTTTTTGGCTCTGATCTCTAGATAGGAAAGTGGGAGTAGCTGAGCATCATCTACCTCGCAAAACCCCTACCTTACGTCAGGGGAGGTTTAGATTAGATATTAGGAAACATTTTTTCACTGAAAGGGTTATTAAACATTGGAATAGGCTGCCCAGGGAGGTGGTGGATTCCCCATCCCTGGAGGTGTTTAAAAAAAGGGTAGATGGGGCACTTAGGGACATGGTTTAGAAGTGGTTTTTGTCAGGGTAGGCTAAAGGTTGGACTCGATGATCTTAAAGGTCCCTTCCAACCTCAACAATTCTATGATTCTATGATAAAAGGATTGTAGAGAAAGGAAAGGAGGACCAGGAATTATATATTTCATGTTTGCTACAGCACATCCCATGGATTTTAGTCTGTCATTCTTAATAATGGCAGTGCTACCAAAGTCTAGGCGGGAAAAAAAAAAGTGGTCCTTGAACCTACTATCAAGATAAAATATCCCACCTAATTCTAAATCACATTAAACTGGGGTTGAACTTAATCATGGGGGCGAGGATAGAGTAGTGAATCCAATTTCCTAACAGGTCCCAGAATGTATTGTTCGCAGCACTGTATTTCACTTCCTTTTACTGCAAATGCCTTTTGGTTAACAGCAAGGATCTGTTTTAATTTTACAGTTACCCAGTGACCACAGGACGCAGATTGTGCATCGCCAGAGAATGCACAAATGTCTGTCTGCCTTTCCGTGCTCCAGCAGTAATGAGGGATCGCAGGAGCGCAGCCAAGCCGATGCGGCCGCGCAAGGGGCGGTTGTGACCGTAATTGGAAGAAACTGCCGAATCAGCCAGAACAACAAGGTTTCACAGCAAAAGCTTGAGCCAGGCAGACATGTGTCTTAGAAATACCACGTAAGTACTTAGAAGTTCCACATAAAGGAAATGCCACCACAAATAATGATGGAGACTTGGCCAGGAGAAGTCAAGAGATGCCGGTTGATTAGGAGGCACCTACCTACCTACTGGGAAGTCCTCTTCAGGAGAACAGCAGGTTACCACCCTTCGGTCTTGCAAGGGACAGATATTTCTAAAGGACTTCTTTGCCTTTGGATACAGAGATACTGAGTGGTACCTCCAAAAGTCTTGAAGCATAAGAAAGAATGTAGTCACGGCCACTTATGCTGTGCTCAACTCCAAAATGGGGGCTGGGTTATCCTGTACCTAGCCCTTCTGGGGACACTTTGGCTTGTGCAAATTGCAGTGGTGTTTAGACTAGAAAGAAGCCTCCAGCCTAGGTCAGTTCTGGACGTGTTTGTGGCAAAGAAATGAGGAGGCCTGAGGACCGCAGAGAGCTTTTTGGGCCAAACTAGCTAAATTCTCTGCAAGTCCCACTTGCAAGCACGTAGGTCTTCCTGTTGATCTCACTCAGTGTATTTGGGCTGTTTCTGGTGTCTTTGGGAATAGGAATCCAGCACTTCTGTCTTATTAATTTAAAGGAGAAGCAGACACCCAACCTGACTGGACATTGTTGAGAAGAGCCCTTGCCACAAAAGGAGAGTTGCCTTAGGAAACTGGCTGAAATAGTTCACAAGAATTTTATCTTTTTAGACAGAGAAATTTGATCTGCAGTGGCCTGACTGTCCAAGGCTGTATGACCAAAGCCAGGGAGAGTGCTTTGAGGAGGCTTCAACAGCTTTCTTCGGAGTTTGATGGTATTTGACGTCCAACCAGATCACGTCAGTAACAGGTTGAGAAGGTAACCAAATGGGGAGAAAGCAGGTGCCACAGACAGCTGCCTGCTGCACATACAAGATCCTTTTTTTACCAAATTTACTGCAAGAAGCAGAGATTCCCCAAGCAGCCATTAGACCCTTCTTGCATTAATGATGTGGATGACACCGGATTGCTACAACGCACCTTCCTGAAATCTCAAAATCTTGTAGCCCTGCACATCGATTTAGCTTGTCAGAAGGGTCTTGTGCCTAGTGCTGGCAGTGCCCAAAGGCAGCCTCCAAACCCAGGCTCGGGTAACTGCTTCTGAAGACAGCCAGCAGCGAGGATCAGCCTTTCCCCACCCGTCCCATTGGTTTAGAGAGCAGAAGCCCAAGAACAGCTGCACGGCGGCCGAGAGCCTGTCACAGCCCACAGCTGGAAGCAGTTTTCTTGCAGAGGCTGAGCGCAGCTTCCAAGCCCCAGGGTGGAAGGAGGATACTGCAGGGAAGCGGGGCAAAGCAGAGGAAGGGAGGGAGACGAGGAGCTGTAATGAAGTGCACGCATGCATATGTGTGAAGGAATGACCTGACACACAAGACGTGTGCCAGCAAAATTAAAAAAAAAAAAAAAAAGTAAAAAAAAAAGTGCGTCCTGATGCTTTTCTGCTCATGTCACACGTGCAGGGCTGACCTCAGATGCCTTCTGTCTGGCATCACCACACTCCCAGAGACGACGGGACTCAGGTGATGTATTTGGTCTTCGGCCATCTCTGGCTCAAACTCCTCAGCAGAGCACTCGGCCTGATAAAACTCTAGAGGAGGGACAGCCTCAGCTGGAAGAGTCTCATCCCCGTAGCTCTCTGCCAGGGAGCAATGCCTGGACCAGGAGCTGCCCAATTTTGCGCTGTAGCAACAAGGCACTCAGGTCCTTTTCCCCGCTCCTCAGACTGGGCAGACAGTAGCAGTTCAAGGAAGAGGTTAGGAGACTCTGGTCAGGTTTGTCTTTGTTTATTATATCGAGCCACTGTTACATGAAAAATATCTGAGCAGTCTTTGGACCTGGATGTAGAGTCCAGAGATGCTCACTGCTTGCTGCCTGCCCCGTGGAGGTTACAGGTCCTCCTTCCAGTGCATGGCTACTACACGATGCCTATCCCTGTTCCTAAAGTTGGGCATGGTCTTGTTAAATTCATTCTCCCACAATGATAACTGGTAAAAATTGGCGCTGGCCCCTGCTAACACCTGAGGAAAACTTAGGAACCAATGGTGCAAAGGGAGCATCCTACCAGTGGCATAATACGGACCTCCAGTGTGCTGGTGACACATGGCCATGTGCTGCATCTGTAACTGCTTAATGCAAAGTAGGCAAGGAAGAGCTGCTCTTGCCCTCCAAAAAGTGACAAGGTGATGGGAGCCTTTTCTGAGGCTGAACATCCTACCCCGTGGGTTGCGGGGTGACCTCTTTCCCGTGCAAAGGTGTTCATCTGTAGCCATGAAAATGCTTCAGAGGTGAAGTCCATCTCCTTGTCCATGCTAGTAATAGGGTGGGAAAACTCAGAAACACTAAGGTTGTACCAGAAAATGGGCAAGAATACACTTATTCATGTGCCCTACATGGGAGGACATGTCCCACATGGTGGGATGAAACCCAGCCCTCCTAAGCTCACCCTAAGACTGGAGGACCTGAGCACATGGTCAAGGCCCAATGACAACATGCTGATAAATGCCAAGCATATGCTGAAGGACTCTACTTGAGCAAAACTATGGGTTTTCCCCTGATTTCTGAGTCCTGACATGCTTTAAGGTTATGTGTCTGCCCTGCAGCCATATCTACTGATGTACACAAACCCTTCCCAGCTCCATCCAGCAACACTCCATTTCCACAGCCTGCAGCAGGACGCCCTCCTCCCGAACCATGTCTGCGTGTCGTTAAAGGCAATGCCAGACACCGACTTCCCTCGCTGTGTAAACACTGCAGAGGTACTAAAGATAGCATCAGATCATTTCTCAAAATCACATCTTTTCTTCTATGCTGAGGCTAGAAAATGGCAAACAGGATGCAGGATTTGGCTCCGCAATATTCGCTGTTGTCATGAGTCATGAGTTATTTTTATCTTTTTTGTAACAGAACAAATGGCCGCAGTAATTAATCTCCATCTGTTTTGACAATGGCCTAGCCAAAACATATTATATTCTTGCATACAATCAAAGTAAGGAGAAAAGCACAACTTCATGTGTGTGAATCAGTATTTTAAGTCTTTTCTTTGTGTTTGCTTTTTCACATGTGTTTAAAATACGCTTAGGTACTGTACTCGACGTATTAAATAAAGTCAAAAGGAGTAACAAGTGCTGTTACACAGGTTAGCTGCACAGATATAAATCTCTGTTTCGAAGCTCAACCACATGTGAAACAAGAGCTAATCAAATCATGGCAAAGGCAAAAATAATTTGAGTCTTTTCAAGAGGATCCAATGAGGAAGCACCCAATCCCAGTGGAAGATTTAACTCTGCCAAACTCCTTCCAACTTTATTGGCTAATAATTAATTCTACAGAAAAAAAATGTTGCAATCAAACACTCCTCCAACAGTACTTTTGTTTTCTACAGAGCTGGTTGAGCAATGAAAAGATTTATTAGTGGAGAATAGATTAATGAGGAATTTGAGGAGAAAGAACCAAGAAGTCAGTGAGCGGGATTTCCATGAAATATCTCCAGGGTGTGAGTTTGCCTTGCACACAGCTTGCAGATGCTCAGCACTCCCTATGGGGTAACAATCATACCCCAAATGCTGGAAACAAGTATTTTTGCCACTCAACATGCCTAAAGGGGAATACCAAGTTACAGTAGTAGTCCAGATCTACTGATACTAACTCATCCATGAACTCAAAGGACCAAGTACTTCATCTGCTGAGTTCAGGCAGCCCCTAATTGTTGGCTTAACAAAATATTCCTGCTTAGGACTGCTCATCCCATAAGCATAAATTATGGCTTCTTGTCCCTTCTTATGAAGCAGCATGTTCTCATGGTCTGGAAGACATAAGCTAGACAAGCCTGTCTAGTAAACTTGCTGTTGTATGACAGTCTCTCGTGGGACTTACAGAATCATAGAATGGTTTGGGTTGGAAGGCACCTTAAAGATCACCTAGTTCCAACCTCCCTGCCCTGGGCAGGGACACGTCCCACTAGACCAGGTTGCTCAAAGTCCTATCCAGGCTGGTGTTGAACACTTCCAGGGATGGGGCATCCACAGCTTCTCTGGGCAACCTGGGCCAGTGCCTCACCACCCTCACAGTAAAGAATTTCTTCCTAATATCTAATCTAAATCTCCCCTCTTTCAGTTTATAACCGTTACCCCTCATCCTATCACTCCGCTCCCTGATAAAGAGTCCCTCCCCATCTTTTCTGTAGGCCCCTTTTAGGGACTGGAAGGGGCTATAAGGTCTCCCCGGAGCCTTCTTTTCTCCGGGCTGAACAACCCCAACTCTCTCAGCCTGTCCTCACAGCAGGGGGGCTCTAGCCCTCTGATCATCTTCGTTGCCCTCCGCTGGACCCGCTCCAGCAGGTCCATGTCCTTCCTGTGCTGAGGGCTCCAGAGCTGGACGCAGTACTCCAGGTGGGGTCTCACCAGAGTGGTGTAGAGGAGCAGAATCACCCCTCTCGACCTGCTGGCCGTACTTCTTTTGAATCAGCCCAGGATGCGGTTGGCTCTTACAAGCACGTCCTAAAAATAAGAAACATTTTGATACCCACTAGTCCCTACTATCATGCAATCTGAACTATCCCATCACCTTTAATAGAGTTTTCCTTGCAATGACCCATGAGATAAGACAATAATGACTTCTCCTTAAAGTCTGCTACGCAATAGGACATTAGAACACCACCATCATTTTTAAGATCTTAGAAAACATCCTCCAAGTCTGTTGTAGCAGTAAACGTGATGCTTTTACTTCCTCCAGACTTTGTAAAAGTGAGAGGAAAAACTGGTTCATTGCATTGCCTAGGCCTTTCATTTTTGTTTATCAAAACAAAGAATATATTTTGGAGTTGCCTTTTTTCTCCACCTATGGGAAAATTTTGCAGGCTGCATATTCCTTGTTCTTCCAGTGCGGGTATATCTGTATTTGTGTTGAAGACAAACAGTGACAAATTTCTCTTATTTCCAATTTACAGAGAATTTAGACTGTTCTATTTCCTGGAGTTTCATGGAACTGATGTGTTTGATAGAATTCAGAAGATATTTTTAAACCGTTAAAGGAAAATACACAAGTATTTCCTGAATTTGTTTCTTCTTATCCCATAGTTTACATGAACTGTTCAGCAAAGGGAAGCAAAACCTGAGTTTCAACCAAACCCAGACCAATACAGAGCTTCTGGTGGAAACCATGTTGGGATTAAATGATTTCCTTTGGTTTCCATCCAAAACCAAGCTGAACATGGATTTCTGGGTTGAGTTTCACTTTGAATTTTTGGTTTTATTTAGTTATGAAGAATTAAGTGAAACTTGGGAGGTTCAAACCCTCATTGAATGATCCTGAAAAACGATCTGCAAACCCCCTCGCTATGGAGTCCTATTTCATACCTTTGATCTTTGTGGATACTGGGAGCAGCACTTGCATCTCTTCCAACCTATTAAAAAACAGGCCAGTGAAGCCACTACATTTTTATGTAAAGACTTCGATATCCAAGAGAAAACATCCAATCCCAGTCACCACCCCGAGGCCAGCTGGAAAGCAGGAAATCACAGAGTTTGCCCTTCTCTCAGACAAGGTCCATCAGAACCAGCAGGTACCACCCTGAGCACTCCATGAGCCTACTGGGAAACGCAGAAAGCGGCAGACAACTAGAGGTTCTACTAACTTCTTCCTCTGGGAAGAGGAAAGCATCTACCTTCCTCAGCTGTCAGCTTGGGCCAAAATCATGGGCAGTGCACTTTGGGCTTTCCATCATGGCCAGTATGACCCATAAGCAGCCCATCCCAGCTGATAGGAGCAATAGGGCAATGATTGAGCTGCCGGGACATTCATGTACTAGGCATTTTATTTTTGTTTATCTACTCATCTACACCCTGGCGTGTAATCCAATGCTGTGCCAGCTTTGGCAGGAGAGGTGGTGCAAGAAGTTCCTGCCCCACTATCTTGGACCTTCATAGCTTGTTTTTTAACCGGGGTCATTCCTGTGATCCAACTTAAAACCTGACCTACACAAATGGCCACAGGTTGTGCCAGGGGAGGTTTAGATTGGGTATTAGGAAAACTTTCTTCACCAAAAGGGTTACCAAGCATCGGAACAGGCTGCCCAGGGAAGTGCTTGAGTCGCCATCCCTGGAGGCATTTAAAAGACATATAAATGTGGTGCTGAGGGACGTGGCCTAGTGGTGGACTTGGAAGCGCTAGGTTAATTGTTGGACTCAATGATCTTAAAGGTCTTTTCCAACCTAAAAGTGTTCTGTGATTCTAAGGTGGCATGATGAAACTGGGCAGGAGTTAAATGAACCATATGTTGAGGAGCCTTTGGGGGAGGAGAAGCCTTTGAAGCTACTGTCTCCCCGAAAATACCCTCACGTACTCCTGTTGGACCCTTCTTGCGGATGTGTGACACATGTCTCCCAGTTAAGTCATCCATAAAGGAGCTCCATAAAGAAGCATGTATTTCCTGCTCCCTCGTGTTTTTATTTTCTTCTCCCTCTTCAAATACTTCCTGCCGTTGGCTGTCTCTGATTGAATTCCCTGGAGCCTTAATAGTCTTGGAATCCCTCCGCTTTTATAACTTGATTTTACTATTTAGAAGAAAGTTTGGTCATTCCCCTCACCCGAAAAAAAAAAAAAAAAAAAAAAAAAAAGAGAGAGAGAGAAGAAAGGGGGAGAAAATCCTATTCACCCACCAACAAAGAAGCAAGATACAAAAAAGACAAGATTATTCTCATTCAGCTACTCATAGTATGGGAGTGCATTTCATTTCAGCGTCTGCACAGGCCTTTGTAGCAACCATCTGATTGAACATTACTTATACTGCGTATTATATGCACTAATGAGAAAATGATTCTAAATTGCCCCTAGGGATGGTTATGATTAAACTATTTGCCTTTGCTTCCTCTACTAAATTAAAGCAACCGAAAGAAAGAGAGAAAAAAAAAAAAAGAGTCAATCTGGAAAGCAGTCAGGATAACGGTTTGGTAAAGTTTCTGAATTCCTAGGAACATTTTTACTCCTAAACCTGTATATTTCAGGCTGCAATTTGAAGCTGAAGCTGTGACAAACGTGTGGCATGGAGAAACATTTTGGAGTGCTGCGTTGGGCATGATTTTCTATGTTGTACCAGTCCAAAGCCCTGATCAGCTTTAATTGCACACGACTGAAGCCTCTAAAGCCCTCTCTGCCACCGAGGAGCTCCTCCAAGGCGTCAGACGTCTGTGTCTTAAAAAGAGCGGTTCAGAGGCTCACATACACGGAGCCTCATTCAGACATTTTATTTAAACTCTTAAATCTTTTGAGCTTGGGGTGAATAAACAAGTCCCTGAAACGCAATCCATTCTTGCTGGTCAGAGTTTGCAAGTGTTTCTCTCAGAGAAGAAACAAAATGTCGTTTGTGTTTCCTTGGGCCTTTTTGGACACAGTGGGATTTGGGGAGTGGGGTGCGTTACGTTGAAGGTGCCTTTGCCCGCGTGTGCTGATGCCCTGGGACATTGGTGGGAGCTCTATACATGACTGTCCATGGCTGTTGAATTACCTAATGAATTAATTAAATGTGTGCAAACTCCGTGGGGCAAGTTGCCAGGTCCCACAGCTTCTGAAGCACTAGTTAAAATTGTCTCAACTCCACGGTTCTCAAACTGGAGCCCACGTCTCTCTGGTGGCCCGCAAGTCTCTGCAAGGTGGCCTTCATCGTCTTCACACTCTCCAACTTGGACACTGCCTCACTGCCATCACCCAACCCAACACTCTGAGGTAACAGCTGCAGCTGGCTTAGGTACTCCTCCCATGGTCCCAGTGACAGGGAACCACCCTGAGATGACCTGTCTGCCAGCACACCAAAGCACCACGGCTTCTCTGCTACAACCTGACATGCACATCCCCGGCGCAGAAGTGCACTTACACCCAGGCTGTACAAGAGTTTGGCTCACTGTGGGTGACTTGGTGGCTCCTCAAAAGATAACTAGGTGCAGAGTTTAGAAACCCAACAGAACAACCAAAAGCTGCATCGTAGGGTCTTACTATTGAGGTGCTAATGATGTTACATCACAGCTTTCAACAATATGTCCCTTGTTTTGTTCTTTATATACCACAGGGACATGAAAAAAAATATCTGTACGATACCAGATATCACATGGAGCTTCATATCACTTAACTTGGGATGAGAGGAACCTGCTCTTCCTCTCCTTTGGCCGTGAAGAAGGGATAGCTCAGCAATTCAGATGCACCAGCAGCATGTGAAGTTGAGGGAGTTTTGTGGGTAACAGTCTATTTTTCTGGGGTAATAGAGACAACTCTAGGCTCAAAAGGTCTCTGAGATGCCAGGAAAGATCTTGTCCTGTTGCTGGCAATAACACAGGTGGACACAGGGGCTTATTCACACTGCTTAATTTGGGGCAGACTATGTCAGGGAGCTGAGGTCCACATCACTGAGGCCTTGATCTGTGCCAAGACTATATGTGTCTAAATAATTGGTTTCCATGAAGGAAGACATTCCTCTCCACGTACAGTCAGTGGTGAGAGAAAAGGCATTTGAAGGTCTTGCAGGGAGACCAAAACACAAGTACCCAACCTACCAACCCAAGGTAGCCAGGCTTTGCCCTTTAGAGGCTCTCAAAGGTGCTCACCAATAACCACCGAAAGAAAAGTGGATCCCAGTGACAGAAACATCTACAATTTGGCCATTAGCTAGATGCCTGAATAATACAGGGTTTAGGCTGCCTGTCAAGAAACGAAACCAAAGGCCATGCCCTTGATTAACAGGGAAAATGTTTAAATTCATGCTTTTGACTGATATGCAGGTATCTACACCACCAGGTCACCCCCAGGGACTCCGGCTGTGTGTGTTTCTGTGCACGTGTGCGTTTCTGTGCACGTGTGCACCCGAGCGTGTAGGTGGAAGGAGAGAGGGGGAGGAGGCAGACTCTTCTGGACATCTGCATTACAACCAAGAAGCTGTCCCTTAAATCTCCTGGCCTCTTGTGTGGAAGGATTCTGGCTTTGGTGGCAGGAATGCATTTTCAGCTGACCCCATGCTCAAACCCGAAGGCAGAGTCTTTGTTTCCTCCCCACACCGTTCCCCCCTATAACTGGAAGGTTATGTGTTTCTTAGCTACTGGTCAGACTGGTAGTGCCTGCCAAGAAGCTTTCAGGGAATTTCCTCACTATGTAACAAATTTATGAGTCATATGAAAATCTGGGAAATGATTCAACCAGCTGTCTTTCGTTGACTCAAAGATTTTTACAACACCTCGGTGCCTCATCTTTGATTTGAGCCAGCAGAATGGTTTATTGTAACATCAAATGGTCTTATGTTCACTCGAAGGACGCTTCCTACTACCAAAAAGAAAAAAAAAAGCTGTAAAACTTTTGAAAACGGCCCACTGCTAGGTGAATGATGCACAGAGCTGCTGTATTTATTCACTAGGAAGCGATGGATGTGACTGGACTGCTTCTTCCCCCCAGGATGGCTGCAGAGGTGGCTGTCACTGAGCGGTGGGGCTCAGCTGCTGCAGGTACAGCCTTTGTGCATGGCAGGGATCAGGCTTACAGAAGCTTTTGTTCAGTTTCTGGGCACATTTGGGGTGAACCAGCTATTTCAAGGAACTGGAGCGGATCTCGGCTGAGCAGCACCTCAGTTAAAACCTGGGCATGTTGTTAGTTGTTATCTTTTCATCCAGCAGTCTCAGGCACAGCCTTCAAAACCTTGGATTTGACTGAGCAGATAGGGATCCCAGCCAAACGACCACTGAGCAGCACCGAACTTCACAGGGGAAGTCTGCACTCGCATGTGGATTTAGACACTTCGGTCAAGACAGCAGACAGCTCCTGCTCACAGCCGCAAGGTCCACGGCTGGCCAGGAGGGGATCCTGCCCTCCCAGACACACTCCTGAGATAGTCTCTTAGACCCAAGGACCGCAGTTTACACTACATTATTTGCCCAGGGAACAGAGCCTTAGGGTTCCTCTGTCCCAGCTGAGGGTGCAAAGTACCCACTTTCTTTTACCTGGTTTTTTCCTCTCCCCAAATACCTTGCAGTCCTACCTGCAGAGAGGCCAAAGAACAAAAAAAAAGAGGTCTTATTCTGTAGCCTGTCCAGGTGGGAGAGAGAGGTAGCATCTGCTTAAACAGAGGCAGGAGCTGGGCCAGGACTTTCCATCACTGTGTAAAATTCTTACTGTAGGAGACAGTCATAAAGAACATTGTTTCCATCATCCTCTTTGAGTAAAACCATCCAGAGATGGTCTTTGTTTTGCTGGAATCATTGGTACCCGTGTGCAGCAGAGATGTTCACAGACTGGGCTGGTCAAGGAGCACTGGGGAGCTCCATCCTGCAGGTGCCTTGTGACGGTCCCAAGCATGTGGAGCACTTGGAAAACAGAGCTTCAGCTGGAAGCGAGCTGGACTGAGGAGTAGGCAGATATGTACAGCTGTGGGCACTAGGCTAAGGAGCAAAGTGGGTTAACCCTTTAATTGAGGTCATTCACTTGGGTGAATGCCTCCCTCTTTCATGACACAGCCAGCTTTGGACTCCTCACCTCTTCCTAAGGGGACTTCAAGTACTGAAATATCCATCTGTAAATTACCGCAGATGGCGGATGATCCCTCAAAGCTTCACTTGGCACAAGGACAGTGTACCAGCCTGGGCTGAACCTCCAGCCAATGGCCAATGGCCAAACCCTATGATGGGGTACACTATCACAGTCCTGGAGGCATCATATGGGAAAGCATTCCCTCAAAAGATGTTCAATCTCCCCCGCCTCAAATTTCCATTGTTATTCCTCGGACGGACTAAAAGTTGAATAAAGATCACTGGATTCAGCCCTAGAGTAATATTCTTGTAGGCACTGAAACTGCTTCCTCAGCATGGAAAAGCTGGTCTGTCATTGGCACATGAGCCTCGCCAACAGCCTCCTGTGCAGGGGACAATGTAAAAGAGACCTCTGAAGTCTCCATCAGAGATGTGGGCAAGTCCCTTATGCCACAGCAAGTGTCAGGAACATGGCCAGTGCTCACACAGCAAACACTAGTTTTATAGGTCTTGGTGAGAGAAAAATAGGGTCCTGCATGCAGCTTGCTGTGGCATGGCCCCCAGAAGAGGGACACCAATGCACCCTGAGATGCTTACCGAGGACAGGACCACCAGCTGGAGGCAAAGCAGGACCCTGTGGGTCTTCTGCTGCTCAGGCACTGCAGGCAACCTCCTACAGCCAGGGCTGTGCTAGCAGACCTCAGGTCCTTATTACCACTGCAATTGCCAATGATCGCCATTAATGGGAATTGTGCTTTTTGTTCAAAAGTACCAGAATAAGAACAATGTGATTTTGGCAGAGCTACATGAGACCTGAAAAGCCAGCCCACCTAAAGAGCCAGAGCACAAGGGCATCATTAAATAACTTCAGCCACAGTTTCGTCACTTAGGATTCATAGATTTGTATTTGCTCATTTGATATACTTACAAATACAGAGAAATTGCTGGGATCCTGTACTTTTTAAAAGCCTCATAGGTGGATAAATCCATTTGATAGATGGCATCAGGGCTAACCAGAGAGTGGGGAGCACAAGTACAGCAGAAATTATTCTACCAGTAAGAGTTAAATTGCTGCAAACAGAACAGAAGAAAAACTGGAATTTATTATTACGGAATTAAACCAACACTCTATATTAAATATCCAAATGATTTTAATTATTAGAACCATGTTTCCAGCATAAGTTTCCATGTCTATGAAAGCAATCAGCCACACAAAGAATTGCCCACAGTAGCCCCAAATCCTTTGTTTTAGCCACTCGATTTCACTGCCAAAATGCTTGTGGCAAGCAGCTCTCAGCATAGCTGAAATTAATGCACCTCTTGCAGCGTTCACCCAGCGCACTGCAGGTGTAACGTGGCTTACAAATCCCGAAATGCTTCATGTCAGCATCTGGGGAATCCACTGTACGACACGGTAAAGGCAAACATAATATACCTTAAACAGACAGGACAAGTAAGGGTTCAGAGAAGAGCAGTATTATTTCGATTTATTGAAGGTCACAGCCTATATTCAGTGAACTGAACCATCCTTCTCTGTCCAGGGACTTAGAGCAGCGGTACTTTTAATACAAGTATTCAGGTAAGCAGTATAAATCCTTGTCGAAGTTTTTATCCCTACCACAAATACACATATACTAGCTTGCATGAAACTCTTGTTTCTATCCGTTTCCAAAGGATACAAAGCTGGGAATGGGGGAGGACGAGAGAATTAGAAATGCGGGGTGGTTCTGGGGGGAAATTCTAAATGCTGATATTGTCGCAGACTATTTTCTGGTGGAGAATTCCCCTTTCATCCTTCCATCCCCTTCCCATTGAGCAGTGTTGCGGCCACCATTTGTAACAGGCAGAGAGCGCAAAGATATCTGACTTCAGGGGGTTTGGCAAAGACTCTGGGCTTGAACCGAACAGCAGATACAGAGCACTTGTAACATTCAAAACAGGCCCTCTCTTTCTTGACCTCTGTGATTTTTATTGCTTATCTGGGTATACATAATCATTTTAAGATGTCTCCCCTTACTTACTATAAAATAACCATGAATTATTTTTTAAAAGGTAGATAATAAACTTCAGAATAACTCTTAAATGCACTCAAGCAGACAAAGGGGAATATGAGGTTACTGTCATGAAGGATAGCTTCTGGCAACTGATCTGCGAGAGCTGCTAATGATTTTAATTAGCTTTTGGAAGCACAATCCACCCATTCTGAAGCCGGTGCCCTGCTGCCAGTGACGATGCTTTGGAAGATCGACAGCATAAAAAATTTTCTGGAACGAGACTTCATACAGCTCCACGCGTCACGCGAGGAGCGATTTGGCTCCTGCAGAATTGCAATAGGAAATCCGTAGCTGGAAGATTTTCCAGCTGTGGACCTCCAGCAGGTTACGCACGTGCTCCCCCGGGCAATTGGGGATTAATGAGCAGGCATCGAGACCTGGCGCCGTCAGGTGCAAATCTGAAAATCAGCTTTTCCTCCCGGCAAATCATTTCACCTCCTTATTTATTTCATCTATTTAGGTTATAGGCTTTTCAGAAGGATGTTAATCTTTGCCTACATGTTTGTACAGTGCCTAATAGGTACTAAGCACTTAATCGCCGTTGGGGCTATCAGCCTACAGTAATGGGAACAGTGAAGTAGCAATATATTGGGCAAAGCAGTGATAGATCATAGAATCACAGAATGGTTCGGGTTGGAAAGGACCTTAAAGATCATCTAGTTCCAAC
The DNA here is from genome assembly GCF_028500815.1 of Rissa tridactyla. Lineage (NCBI taxonomy): Eukaryota > Metazoa > Chordata > Aves > Charadriiformes > Laridae > Rissa > Rissa tridactyla. Next base: position 121,616,243 of record NC_071468.1, on the reverse strand, counting down.
CCCCCTGCCATGGGCAGGGACACCTCCCACCAGACCAGGCTGCTCAAAGCCCCATCCAGCCTGGCCTTGAACCCCTCCAGGGATGGGGCAGCCACAGCGTCTTTGGGCAACCTGTTCCAGTGTCTCACCACCCTCACAGTAAAGAATTTCTTCTTGATATCCAATCTAAATCTCCCCTCTTTCAGTTTGAAACCGTTACCCCGTGTCCTATCGTTACACTCCCCAATAAAGAGTCCCTCCCCATCCTTCCTGTAGGCCCCCTTTAGGGACTGGATGTTTGTCTCTTGGAGGTGGCTGGGGTAAAGTCCTCCACTGGAGGACCAAAGCTGGACCACAGTTAGCAGGGAACAACAAATCTATCCTAGTGAGGAAAGTGTAATAGGAAAATATATTTAAGCTGTTTAAAAAAAAAAAACTACATGGAGGACCCTTACCTGCATTCTCCTTCGCAGTCTGGTGAACACGTAAACGTTTTGCACGTTTGTACAGCCAAACCTGTGCTGGCCAGAATGGAAACAGTCCTGCTGCTGCTCAGGGTCTGGCTGGCTCAGGGTGGAGGCAGAGAGACAGCTATCCCTGTATGCCCCGCGCTCCGTCTCACAGAGGAGCCATTCCTTAGACCTGAGAGCTGAAAGTGGGTGAGAAATGGAAGCACAGAAGATTGACAGGCAGCCGCCCAGCTGGGCAGATGGCTTGCAAAGGCCGGAACTTAAGCGTTCCCGAAAATCAGTCTCCTGCTGGGGTGCCTCAAGTCAGCTTATGAAAAGCAGAGGGACCCAAAAGCAATAATATCTTTGGAGGCTTTCAGCATGACCCAGCAGGACAGTCACCAGAGCTTGATGGCCCTCAGTACACGTAATGGCAGGGCTTTGCCATCCTACAGCACCGTCAATGTTTCCATTACAGCTCCCCTGGGAAGAGCCAAAAAAAACCCCAGCAAACCAGGGGAAAGATACTCATAAAGGACTTCAAAAACTGCCTGATGTCCAAACGTACTGCACAACTTGCAGAACTTCAAAACGCCGTAACACAGCACCCCTCCAGGTCTGCACTTACCCTCCAAGGCATGCATTTTAGGAGGCAGGCTTGAAGCAATAGCTGAGGCAGGGAAGAGTCGGTCCTTCAACACAGGTGACAGTTTACAGCAGGGGAATGCAGGAGAAAAACATTTTCAAGGAATGTATATTACTGGTGGGGAAAGAGACACTTAGACTAGGAGACATTGAGACTAAGAGTGAATTAGCTGAAGTGTTTGTGTCGAATTTTTGACCAGGTAGGACCACACCAGACAGACATGTCCCTGTGCCCAACAGGTAATAGGTGCCACCCTCCCAGCCTGCGGGGGAATTTGAAATATTCCAGAAGAGAAGAGGAGGAATCAGCGGATGCAGACGTGGAGTCACCAACCATTTTAAGCGCAGCGTGGCTTTAGGCTGACCGATGGAATCACAGATAGGTAGATACTGAACATGTTATCATTTAAAACAGATATCAAACATAAGAAGCACTGACCAGGATTTTCACTGAAAGTGCAAATGAACGCCGGACTTAGTGTTTTCTACAACTTCGAAAAAGTTTGGGTTACTTTTATACCCTCTATTATAAATCATCGGGCCCAGAGCACATGTTTAAGTACTTCGTTGAATCAGGGCCATTATGAATAAGAGCCTGGCAATGCTCCCCTGTTAATGAGCTTCCAGGAAACGTACAATTGTTTTTAGAAGAAGTCTAATGAAGACAGATTTGTATGAGATCTCATTTGATGCAGCCAGAAAACCCAAACTCATCAACCAAACAAAAGCATGGGAGTCATTTTTTTTTTCGGTGTCTGATTATACTTCTAGGAGTGCTGGTGTGTAATGCTTTCAAACTTTCATTGAACTTTACTCTCTCACTCCAGGCAATTATTTTTCCTTGATGTCTGATGTTGAATGATATACGTGCACCTGCGTGATAATGGCTGGTTAGATATATCTTTACTGAGCTGGGAAAACCCAGAACGTCACCTCTACACTTAACCGTTTTATTTCTTTTATGGCTCTGCTATGGATCCCTTCTCTAAAAGCTACCGGTGGAGCTTACATTTGTCAGGGGAAATGTGGGTGTTTTATCATACCAGCTGTTTAAAGTCTCCTACAACTTCGCAAACTGCTTTAAGAGTCCTTGCTTTTATCGCTGCTCAAACTTCCAAGCAGTCACCAGAACAAAGGAAAGAACAGCTGGGAAGTTTTAAAAGCAGCAATGTTTGCCGTTTCACTCGGGTTTAAGCACAATAATTAATAAAACTTCCCCTCCTCTTCCACCCCATCCCAATGCACAATCACTTTGGAGCAGGACTTCTTGCTGGCCCCTTCCACTGGATTTCAGCAGTTATATCCCCCTATTCCAAAAATAGTAATTATGATTATCATTTCACATCCATATTGTTCTAGTGTCCTGGCATCAACCTGCTAAAGAGGCAGTGTGCTCAGAGCTATTTTTTGTGAAGCATAAGCAAATCTTCTGGTATTTCATTCATCTGAAGAAGAAATCCTGCAGAGGAACATGGCTGAGAGAGGCAAGGGACACCTCTTTTCACTTCAGCCATCTAGAGGTTAAGTGTCTCACGCAGGCAAATAATATGGGCTCCACCTATAGCCAATGTAGAGTCAGGGCCTCCACAGGGTGATTTATCTTGTCCGCCTTGGACACCTCTCTTAGCATGGGATGAATCATCCCCTGACCCTCTCCTGCTTTCTCCACCGACTAGAGAAGGAGATCTGGTGTCAGCCAAACTTGCAGGCAGTTGCATTAGGTCAGGCAAATCCCATCTGGGCACCACGGTGGTCTGTCCAGCCTGGCTTTCCATCAGGCTTTCCGTCAGCAGACGATGACAGATGCACCGCAAGGATGTGAAACAAAGAGCAGCACCGAGATCTGTAACGTACGGGGCTGGGCAATAATAAAGTGTGAAGAAAATTGCTTCCTTCCCCTCCGCGGTGATTAGTGTATGCTCTGAAGTAGGAGGGCTGGATTGATGGCCGTTGTAATTTTATCCCAACTGAAGCTGCTGGAGTAGATTTGAGAGGTGGAAATAGTGCTGTGGATCCCTAGAAGACAATGCTGGGTCTTCCAAAAGGACTCAGAGGCTTGAAACTGTGCTTGTAGGCAAATCAAATCATGGGATTTTTAAGGGAAATAACAGCAGTCATGTTTTCACACAGTACGCTCTTGGAGACACATCTGCAGCAGGTACAATTCTGAGTATTTCCTAAAGGCACTTAAGGATCTTAACTCTCACTAAATACAAATACAAACATGGAAATAACTGGGGTTTTTTCCTTTCTCTGACAATTAATGCCAGGACTGGTGTCTTTGGCCTTTGCCCTGCTCAGGGCATCCCCATAGCTGCTGTTCTCCATCCCAGTGGGATGCTCTCCATGCCATGAGTTGTGTCCTCCCTCCGACAGGTGAGATGGGTCCTTTATTCATACAATACCACCGTCCAGCTGTGTTTGCAGCAGGGATCTTCCAGGGATGAGATGTCCTCACTCAGAAATGACCTGGTGAGTTCCCAAAGATGTTCTGCTCCCCACACCCTGAGCTTACGCCATCTGCTCCCCGTGGTGAGTTCCCATATGCTACCAGAGGAAGGGATGGCTGAGTCTAGCCCAAGAACTTGGGCATTCAGCAAAGCATGGTTTCACCCAGGCAGCTGTGGCCACACAGACTCATGGCATTTACAGGCATTATTGCAAGGAAAAATACTCGAAGCACGTTAAGTAACACAAGGTACCTGTGTTTCCCAGCCAAGACTTTTCCAAGATAGTGGCAGCGACACTTCCGACAGACGCCGTTTACAAATCATTATTAACAAAACAAAGCACTTTAAAGAGAGTCACCCCAGGGCACTCTGGCCTCTCTTAAAACAGACTTTTCAAAAACATTTATGGACTTACATAAAACTCATTTCAGAACGCCAGCAAAATTGCCTCCAGGTTTCACTCTGGCTTTGCTACCAGTCTAGTCCTTAAAATTACTCACCGGGAAAGGGAAAGTTTTTTCCCCCAGCTAAAGGGTTCCCGTGTGTGCTGCTCGGCTGCAAGAGTCCTGCCAGAATGCAGCTGGCCAGATGCGGGTGGCTGAGATTTGATGCAGTGTATATACCAGATTGTCATTATTGTTATTACTATTATTATTATGTGTATTACAGCCTTGCCTGAAAGTTTGCATAGGCAAAGGACAGGAGTTAGAAATGCTGTGGCAGAGGGACCGAGGCACGGTGAGACCAAATGATTTGCCCCAGGACACAGAGGAGGTCGGTGGCAGAGCTGGGAAATGAGCTGAGCTTTCCTGAGACCCAAACTGGCCTCTTTAAAACAGGTCTAGCTACGATATTTTTAAGGTGTCCATCACACTGGCATCCAAGCTCCCGTCCCAAGAGTCCAACCTGCACATAAATCTCTGTGCTCTGGAAGCTGTTCTTTATCCTTCTGCCAGTAAATGCAAAAAGCTCATTAATAAGAGTGGGAGAAATGGTTGCAGAAATGCATTTGCTGTTAACTTTCACTCTCTAGCTCATATTGTTAACACACCCGGCTCCAAATGCTGGAGGCAGATGGAAATACTCATTGCCCTGATGGATTTATGGATGTCTGAATCCTTGTGGCAGTACATATTGCCTTCAGAACAACATTTTCTTCACAGTGAGCCAAGTCCTGGTGCAGTTGCAGTTATTGGAAGTTTTGCCGCTAACTTTAATGGGATCAGGATTTGGATTTGTGTCTGCAGATACAAAATTACCCGCTATTGCAAATTTGGAAAGAAAGAGTTGAATTAAATGGGGTGAGAGTGAAGAAAAAGAGAGAGAAAAATTGAAGCTCTGGTAAGATTTAGGACAGAGTTTTGCCCCACCTCTGTGTCTCCTTTTCTGAAAGGGGCAGTCCCCCAGCCACGCAGACGGTACGAGCAGATCAGCCCAGGAAGAAATGCTTTTTCATTTCCAGGCAAGTAGCTGTAACCCCAGCCCTTACCATTGGTGACCAAAACCTGCTACTGGTGTAGCATTTGCCTGGTGCACTCCTTGAAACCAGGTGTTGTTCTGTGCCTGGTTTCCAGCAGATAATTGTCTACGCCATGCAAAAAGTCTTAAATCCAAGTATAAGATGGATACATTGCTATATATAGCAGGGGACCGAACTCAACAGGAGACTTTGGCCTAAGAATAGTCCAAATACCTTCTTTGAAATAAATCTGGAGAAGAGAAGAGAGATAAGAGCAGGGATAATTGACCAAAAAGTTTTAGGTAAGACAAGCCCAGGTTTGACCACTCATGTTATACAGACCCATGGACACCTCAGCAATCCTCTTTTTTGTTGCCTCCTCACCTGAAAGAGATGGCCTGGGAGGCATCGCCTGCTGCAAGCATTTCTGGTTGGGCAAATATCAAGAAACACAAGACATTTCAGAAAACTGACTCTTGTGGGGTGATTTCTAGCATATTTGGTATAAAAGCATGATTAAAAAACTCACAACAACCTAAATTGTTACTCTGGTGGCAGATGGGGGAGAGGATGTTGCTTTGGATGCCGCTTACGCTACCGTAGAATTGCAGGACTAATACACAAGAAGAAGAGATGTCTGACAGGTCCCAGAAGTCTGAGCTCAGTTGTGATGAGTTTCCATTTCCAGGCTGAGAGGCGAAAGGACGCATTGGTGAATTGGCCTTTTATGACATTCAATGTTCCTTTTAACTCTTTCATTGGTGATGGGAGGTTATGTCACAAGATACCGCAGCATGCGAAGGTGGGTTTTGCTGCCAAAGCAAAACAACAGGAGCTGCTAACATCTGGACTCAGCTCCTGACATTGCCTCGGTGATTTTGAGGCTGCCCTGAAACCACCAGGAAAGCTACAGATGCATTCTGTGGGGCAAGGGTGGTGTCTCACCTCCTGCAAGTCACCTCCATCTTCTCCCAGGGAAGAAAACTTTACCTAAAAACTATTTCAGAAGCTGAAGCCAAAGACCATCCACTAAGTTCGCCGTGCATCTTTAAACTAGATAGAGAGGGAAAACCCATCAAGTGTGACATTTTTCACAGCTCTGCCTTGAAAGGGGAGACGAAATCCTTCCTCCCGAGCTGCTTGGCTCGGCCAGCTCCAGCTGGGAGCTCGCAGCCGCTCTCCTCCCCGGGCAGAGAGAGATAGCAATGCAGAAATCGCCGCCCGTGGCTGATTACACAAGGCAGGTGTGATGCCAAGAACATCGTCACCCGCTTCGCTTGCCAAGTACCTGGATGCAGCACGAACAATCGCATCCTGCAGATAGCTCCGTCAGCCGATGAGCACATTCCCCTCGGAGATGGGATGACTGAACATGCAAACTAATGTGCTTGTGAGCCTTTCATGTGCAGAGCTGGAACAGATGTTTAAAGATCATCCTCTGGCACAGGGAAAGTGTCTAGGAGGCCTTGGATAGGAGTTTTCTTGGCACAATTTTTTTTTTTTTTTTTAGATGAGCCGAAGGAGGAAAGTTCCTGTTAGTGATTATTTTCTGTCTGTGAGCAAAAGGCTTATGCTGTGTGCCCCAGCTCATACATCAGGGAATGCCAACCAGATAAATGCAGCTCTCCACTGTGGGTCCCTATCTCTCAGCAAGCTTTACAAAGAGCCGTAAGATATCCTTTTTGGTGACACCAGCTGGCAGCGCCTCACACTTTCCCTGACAGCTCTCCATGCAAATGTGGATCATAGGCAATGCCCACAAGAATCTCAGCCAACAATAATGGGGATTTATGCAGAAATTACACTGAATCCTAGAAAAAAAAATGCTGGTGCAAGTGTATTCTCCAGGGCTGGCCCCGGACATTAGAGGAAGACACTTCAAATTGCAGTGTTACGTATGTATATGGTAGTCAGTCTCTTCAGTAAGACTTCCCCAACTTGACTGCTCCCTTCTCCTCAATAACTAAGGTGGAGTTACAACAGACTTCACTCCAGAAGCCTCGATGTAAAGTATGTCAGCCCTTGTGACAAGGAGACCCTTGCCAACACCACACAAGTGCAAAGCTTTGCATCGCCCTGCAGTTCACTGGTTGACAGAGCCCTGGGTTTGTTTTGGGATGCAGCAACAGTGGCCATGGGCACAGGCAACTCAGCACAGAAACGACCTTTAGGACACGACTGGAGGATGCAACTCCTGTCTCAGCGCTGCATTCGGTAAGATCTGTCCTCAGAGCTCATCAGGAGACTGTGACCCTGTCCTGATGGGTAGGTGAGGGCAGAGTACGTGAGGACCACCATTACATGATGCTGGTGGCCAGAGATGGCAAGTGCAGGTCACCCAACTACTTATTTGGCTGTCTAGAAGGTGAACCGTACTGATGCTGGGTGAGGAGCTCACTGCAAATCTGGCCTGATCTTCTGACTCTGTTCTCCGTGTGCGGAGAGGGGATGCCCACAGCTCCTTTCTTGTCCATGTCCTTGCATGCTCCCCAGTGTATGGGCTTTCTCCAGCGGTGGCTGTATTTGTTTTGCAGGTTGCTGAGACTTTAAAGTTCCTACTTGCCATTTCTACTGAATGCCTAGCACAAGCAACCAGCACCACATCTAACCAAAGTCTGTATCCCCGCTACAAAACCCTACAGCAGCAATCGAAGCCGTCTTACTGAGGGCTGCCCATCCTGCCATGAAATAATGCCTGCAGGGCATCCCCACATGCTGCAAAACCTACTGGGGCAAGTCCTATTTAATCAACGAGGGCTTTTTTGTAGGGCAACTAAAAGGTCTTTGACTCACTCGATGGCTTTAGCTACCTTACTGTGGAGCTACCTATCTTTAAACAAGAAGGAACATTTACCCTCGGGGTCTGACCTAGAGCCACTGCAAAGCACTAGGACTCTTTTAATTGGTAGCACAGAGCTAGGAATAGAGCCCTACTGACTTCTGTAAAAATTTAGACCTTCTTTTTCGTGTTGCTGTTGAGTAGAGACAGAGGAGATGCAGACATAGTTAAATGGGGCACAAAAATATTTTTCCACTATAGATTGGAACACCACGGGAAAAAACTCACCCACTCCCTCTTCTTAATTTATCAGTAGTGTGTTTTGAACACCAGCTTTTGGTCAGGAGAAAGCGAAATATCTCTCGAATATTAAGTTGTAAGGTGAACGCTGGCATTGAATGGCCATCAAAGTTAAAGGGAGTTTTGCCCCAAGTGTCAAAAGAAGGACAGAGCCCCAAAATAGCCTTGTTACCACTACTAATAAAAACTGGAGGCAGTGGTTCTCGGCTCATTTCGGTAAAACAGTGATTTTTCTCCCACTGTTCTGGATATTATTCTTAGCGATGGGGCTATAACATTTTAACTTTGCAGCCTCTCTGAACATGCAGTTTAATTCATTAATGTTTATAAAGTGCTTTAAGATCTGCAGCTGGGTAAGTGCTAAGTAGTCTTATTGCTGTAATACAGATGAATTTTCTTATCTCTCATGTAAATCAGCTTAAAACATTACCCTGAAATTAACAGCTCTGGGGTTAACAATAGGCTCAACCACACACTAAACTGAGCACTTATCATATCACAACATTACCCTTATTAATTACACGCCCTGCTGTGGTTTTTGGACCGAAATCAGCTACACTTCAGATACGGGCAGCCGGACAGAGCTGGGAGGAAAGCGTTTGTAACTGCACGACACATATGTTAATCGTGAAATTAAACAGATGGCCCAGTCACTCATCAGTGAAAGTCCACCAGGGGCTGTAAGAAAGAAGGAGATTTCCTATGTAACATAACAATTTGGACATCAGAAGGTTTCGAGTTACAAGATTTTTCTTTATCCCCCACCTGAAACTTTTAAAGGGTAACGTCAGGGAATTTCATCCGGACTTCAGATACTAATCTAGTTTTATGCTGTTTTGATCTGTCTGTTGAGAGCTGGCAGCCAGCTCCACCGACTCCACGTAAGCGTACACCATGCAGCAGATGGACCGACCCTTTGCAGCCGCAGAGATGTGTCTGGAGCTTACAAATCCCCCCCTATCTCTAGAAACTCTCGCACGTGATGAGCTGGTAAAAGAGCTGGACCCAGCACTCACCGCATCACGCGGCGGCAGGACAGGTTGAGGGGCTGAGATTTGGGGAGCGGGAGCAAAAATTCACTTGTTGCTCATCCGCACATCTCCACTGAAGCCACATGCATCAGATCTAACATAAAACCTGGTTTCAGGCTGTGTAACCACTAAGCTCACATCAAACTCACTCTGCAAGCTTTGCTTACTCTAAGCCACGTGCACAAGTAACACCTACTGCAGTGTTGCCTGGCGTGGAACAGTAAAAAAAGGGGGATAATGGGCCCAATTAAAATTAAAGCCAATTTACGTCTGAATTCTGCATCCTTCTTCACTTACAGACACGAAAAGGGCTGATCAATATTTTCAAATGCATTTCTGGCAATGGTTAGCAGTTCTAACCAAAGTCAGGGCTCTGATGCACACAGGCATGGTAGATACAGCTTGTACACAGAACGATTTACAACCTAAGAGGACACCAAAGAAAGACTAGATGAAGGGAAGAAAGGGTTATTATCCTCCAGAACACCTACAGCCAAACCTTCGGTGGTATTTAAATGCCTACTGGTGTTTTCAAAACTTGACATCTAATTCCCTTTGAAAACCTGTTCCAGATTTACAGAAGTGGTCAGCTCTCCCAATTGGAGATACATTTTCAAAAGAGCTCAGACCCTAATTAGACAACGGGCGGGTTTTCAGAAGTGCCCAGTATGGGGTTTTAAGATGTTTTGGAAAAATGGAAATAAGAATCAAAATGTGCACTGAGTATGAAGAACGAGGTTTACATGGTCTGTATCAGTTGCAGCTTGAGATTATATGTTTGGACTTAACCAAAAGCCTTTCTATTAAGAAATTATTCATTTTAACTTCAATTAAGCAAGTACCTAACACCTTCCTCTTCTGCAACACAGAAAACCATGGATAGCCTTTTCTTCCCATCACATAGAGTTTCCTACGCAGAACAGTTTGGGGAAAGAGAGAATTTTTCTATGACGGTTTAATATTTACATAAAGGGTTTTTTTTATTTTATTGTATTTTATTCCCAGGTTATCTTATTTTTTTTCAGTTTCCTTGTGAATCCTGAACCTTTTTGTTTATCTATGTCCCTTTTAAAACTGACTGGGATTTAATAGAAGATTTAGAGTTCCTATTTCAAAAATATCAGTGAGTATGAAAAAGAAATGCCTATTTTACTTATATTTTCCATGACCTATAAAATGATTTCACAATGGAAAATGGAGGGAAATGCAGAAAAAGACATCTGTGTGAACCTTTTTCACACACTCACTAAACACACAACATTGATTTGAATTTTTGCCATTTTTCTTTCAAGTAGAATAAAAAATTCTGTGTCTGCTACTGTAGCATCACCTAGCTATTCTTTCGCCAAGAAAAGACCATGTAGTGGATTTTCCCAGTAATAATATCAGCTCAAAAAACATCACTGCCGGACCAACGTCTTGTATTGGGCTCCTTGGGTCCTATGTAGGTGCCCCAGTAATTGGCCCAAGGTTTCAGATTGGGGTCCCATGGGCCATGAAATCTCAGGGAAGAACACCTTACCTTTCTTAAAGGTTGACCTCTGCAGAGCCTCGAGCTTCACGGGCCACTGTTATGAGCTCTGCTAGATAGGGCTGGGTAGAGCTGACAACCTCAGCAGGGAAATTAGGGGGTAGTGTGTCCATCACCAGCCATGTCTAACCAGCCTCTTGGCAAGAGAAAGGCATTGGGGCCACACCAGTGCTCAGCATCTGGCACTGGGAGCACTCAGGGTGATGGTACCCCATGCAGTGCAATGAAGGACGAGCTGAAGCTTAGTGAACTGGTTATGTATGATGCACCCTGTACTTGGGCCCAGGTACCTGGGAAACACCCCGAAAGCTACGTAGAGGTCCCTCTATGACCGGGACAAAGCTGTGTCTATCTCCTAATATCTGTGTAGCAGGTGTCTGAAACCCCCCTGCCTGCTCTTTTGATTAGCTGAGTGTATGAAGATGGACTGGTTATCCTCCCCCTCTACTCTGCCCTGGTGAGGCCACACCTGGAGTACTGTGTCCAGTTCTGGGCTCCCTGGTTCAAGAGGGACAGGGAATTGCTGGAGAGGGTGCAGCAAAGGGCTACCGAGATGATGAGGGGACTGGAACACCTCTCTTATGAAGAAAGGCTGAGGGAGTTGGGTCTCTTCAGTCTGGAAAAAAGACAGCTGAGGGGGGATCTTATCAATGCTTATCAATACTTATAAGGGTGGGCATCAGGAGGATGGGGCCGGGCTCTTTTCAGTGGTGCCCAGTGACAGGAAAAGGGGTAACGGGCACAAACTTGAGCATAGGAAGTTCCACCTAAACATGAGGAGGAACCTCTTTCCTTTGAGGGTGGCAGAGCCCTGGCACAGGCTGCCCAGAGAGGTGGTGGAGTCTCCATCTCTGGAGACATTCCAAACCCGCCTGGATGCATTCCTGTGCCACCTGCTCTGGGTGACCCTGCTCTGGCAGGGGGTTGGACTAGACGATCTCCAGAGGTCCCTTCCAACCCCTACCATTCTGTGATTCTGTGACTGCACTTACCTTTCATGCTGGTTTTGGCAGGAAGGTAGGTCAGGGATCGTTCCTCAAGTGCAGAGTCATATCAGCGTCTAGGTCCAGCTTAACCTGTCAAGAGAATGAGGTATCTCTCTGCTGTCTTGCCAAGACAGTAGGGCACAAGGCAGGATCACAGGAGCATCATCACAGAAAGCCCAACTCCAATTACCCAGGAGAAAAGCCAACCAATCCATAAAGCATCATCACCTTATGGGAATGCACAGCCACAACCAGTGCAGGTACCCTCCAAACACACAGCTAGCACTGCCCCATAGCCAGAGAATCCAGTGCTTGTGGGCAAGCTTTGCTCTGAGGGCCCTACTCTTTTTGGCAGTAATATGCTACAGGTGGAGAGCAGAAAGACCTTCCTAATGCACAAACAGAAATCAGACACTCAACCCAAATTTTTCACTAAGAGGATTTGAACCATATGAAATCTCTGTTCTTCAGTTATACCAACACCTACCTGCTAGCAGAGGGAATAACAACAGGGTATGCATTGAACAAATAACACTCCTATTCTTGTTAAATTTTACTTTCTTCTTCTCCTTTCTGTCTTTTGCTCCAATTTTTAGCTCGTAACACCAAAAGATGTTAGAGGAGGGGCTCCCTGATGTAGTCACATTGCACAGGGTCAGATAAGATGATCTCACAAGGTCCCCTCAAATCCTTTATCCTCCAGTTCTGTGATATGATTCAATTTCCTGGGGATTAGTGACCAGGTGGGGTTAATGGTGCTCAGCTGCAAAGTAAGCCATCAGCTCCTCCCAGATGGTCAGTGTTTATCCCCGCGTGTCAGTCATGACAGCTGCACTCTGGGTCTAAGAGCCCTGAAAAAGCCATCGTGTTTTTCCATAGCCATCTAGGCAAACATCCTCCCCCAAAAAAGGGCTAGAAACAAAGTCCAGAAGTAATCGCCCAGCTCTGGGGGACAAGCACTCCTGTAGATGGTACCTTTAAGTTTTGCCTTGCTAAGCAAGCTGTTAATCAAAAGGTGAAGCACTCTAGTTGTGGGCACCTTGCAAATAATTTCTTGTTGATTAGAGAGGTCTTCAAGCACTGCTTATTCCTGGGACATGCTGAGGACGACAGGTCAGCACAGAGAAGTCTACACGGCTTCTCCATAATCCGCTGAAGGCAGGGCTTGGCTTCCTCTGCCTGCATGACAGCTGCCATGAACTGTCCCATCATCAGAGCCTGGTGCCAAGATGCTGGCAATGTTTTGAAATGCCTATGCCTGCAGCTTGGTCACTGGATGGGGATGCAAGGGGTTGTTCTGGCAGAACTGAGAAAGTTCAAAACTGAGAGTTTCAGGCTGAGAGAGTTGGGGTGGTTTGGCCTGGAAAAGAGAAGGCTCCAGGGAGATCTTATAGCCCCTTTCAGTCCCTGAAGGGGGCCTAGAGGAAAGCTGGGGAGGGGCTGTTTGCAAGGGCATGTAGCGATAGGACGAGGGGCAATGGTTTTAAACTAGAGCAGGGCAGGGTTAGATTAGACATTAGGAAGAAGTTCTTTACATTGAGGGTGGTGAGACACTGGAATAGGTTTCCCAGAGAGGTTGTGGAGGCCCCATCCCTGGAGACGTTCAAGGCCAGACTTGATGAGGTTCTGAGCAACCTGATCTAGTTAAGGATGTCTCTGCTTACTGCAGGGGTGTTGGACTAGATGACCTTTAAAGGTCCGTTCCAACCCAACACATTCTATGATTTTATGATTCCACAAACTGGGATGCTGGGGTGGGGTACATGGACAAAATGCCCAGGAAGCAGTTGAGGATCCCATCATATAGGGGAAGGCAATGCACCCCAGCAGTCCTCATTAGTCCAACCTGGAGAAAAACTTCACCAGATCCAGCATCAGCCTGATCTGGAGCAAAACTAGAGGGCCTGTTGCAATAGGACAAGGGTCAATGGCTTTAAACTAATAGATTTAGACTAAATATAAGGAAGAAATTTTTTACAATGGTGGTGGTGAAACACTGGCCCGGGTTGCCCAGAGAGGTGGTAGATGCCCCATCCCTGGAAACATTCAAGATCAGGTTGGACGGGGCTCTGAGCGACCTGACCTAGTTGAAGATGTTCCTGCTCATTGCAGGGGGTTGGACTAGATGACTTTTAAAGGTCCCTTCCAACCGAAAGTATTGCAGTTTTACTGTGCCCATCCCCATTATTCATCAGGGTCCAGGGTGCTGCCCATACCCATGGCAGCTGTATGCTTATGCTGTCCATGCCTAACTCCAGCCCTCCAAAGTGCACCCACCAGTGCTGAAAGATTTTTCCAACATCCCACCCACCTTCTGCTCTGGGAGCTGCTCCCAGCAGGAGAGAGGAGCTGAGCTGAGAAGGGGTAACAGCAGGGCAGGGAAACCAAAGCAAACCCCTTGCCAGCCCCCAGCTAGCCACAGGCACAATTTCTGATCTTCATGTAATCATCAACCCTCTGTCCTGGGAATATCGACTGAGAAAAACCACCCAGAGGACCTGTTGTGCAAACAGTGGGGAAGGGGGGAATTTCTTTCCCTTAGTGGGTAAATTATGTACTCTAATAAGCAAGATTATTTATCTAAAGGGCTTTAGCCAGTTCAGACCTTGAGGTCTGGAGCATCTGGGCCGTGGAGCTCCATCTCCCTGCAGGCAGGCAGGGGGCACGGGCAGAGACACCCCCCCACCAGCTACCATGGCTCCTGCAAGGCAGGGCAGCTGCGAATAAATGTGCAACTCATAAAGCTGAAAGGGCTCTGCAAGCTATTAGGTAATTAAGCAAAGTGAGGGCTTGGAGCGCCCGGCTGCTGCTTCCAGCCCATGGCTGTGCTCTCTTTAGAGTCTGATTGGATAAAGGATTTTTATTAACTTCATATTTTTACTTCTAATTTTCCTCTCTTTGCCTTTCATATTGCAGGCCCTGAGCTCCTCTGGTCTTGTGGTGATGTTTATTGGCACTGGCAGGTTGCAACACCCCTGCAGGCTTCCCACAGACAAACCCCAGAGCGCAGACCACGAACCGAAGCAACTTCATACGCTGCCTTTGCTGTGAAATTGCTCAGGCACTTCCCTCCTGGTTTTCCTTTCGCCCTCCCCACCTTCCCAGCTGGAGCCTCCTCCCTCCCGCTGCGCCTCTCCTTTTCCAGCAGAAGAGGCAGCAGGCCCAGAAAAGCAGCTGGTTTGCAGGGCATCGCCAAATTCCTCTTTTCGCTGCTCCTGGAGGCTGTGGTTCGAGGTAGGAAACAAGCCCCAGCGGGCTGCAGCAGCCGCCACTTCTGCGTAGCTCAGGGACAGGCTCCAGATGAGGGAAGGGATGGAGGGAGGGTGGCTTTGAAGCCGCAGCGAAAGGCTTGGGCGTCTGTTTTTGCCTCCACCATAGACCCGCTTCATCTTCAAGGACGTGTAAGTCAACCCCATCCAACCTGGACAACCTGGGAACTTGCACTTTGACCCCTTAAATACACTCCTATTATCTTCAGCATGGGTGAATAAAAGCTTAAAAATGCAGGGGTATATTTTTGGTGCCGTAGTGCTGGTGTTTGGGCACCTACTGTCTGCTCCAGAGAGCTCCCCAACCTTTCTTTGTGGCGCGGCGGAGTCCTGAGCACCTCTCTGGAAGCTTTCCAGGAGTTGCGCCCTGAGATTTATTTAACCTCCCGCAATTGCTTGTTGTGCCCCATCAAACAATGGACTCCGGTTTGCGAGCCGGTTGGATCGGCCAAATTGGCTTAATCTTGACGATGCTCACAGGCACATCTGTTAGCAACAGCTGGCTGTGAGCCCAACCTCCCCCCCTTTTTTTTTTTTTAATATCACTTTGGGGTTTTACTGGTAGTGTCTCTGGACCGTAGGAGGCAAAGAAAGAAGCGGCAAACCCCCAGAGTGCCACCAGTGAATCCAAATAAAAGGCGAACGGGAAAGCGCCTGTTTGACTAGCAGCGGTGCCCAGTTTTGGTGGCCCTCCAGCTGCTTGTTATAATAGCAGGGGAGTGGCTGGGTCACTTGATGATTTATTTCAGCCCCTTGTCCTGGTTGGAAGGAAGCATAAAAGATGCTTTGTTTCCACGAAGAGGAGATGGGGAGCACTCCAGCCTCCAAACCTCACGCTTGCCAACAGAGCCTGATACACTCCCCCCATGTGGGATCCATTTGAGTCTGAAAACTTGACAAGGAATGTCATAGCAACACCAGGATGTTCCCCCAGCCAGCACAGCAGCGGCAGCTTATTTGTTCAGCGCTCAGCTGCTGTGCACAATCAATGCAACATGTAGCGTGCAACGGGCTTTAAAGACATATGGGTAATCTCTGGCTGTGTCGAAAAGATGGTCTGTCCACAGGGAGTGCTTTTTGAGCCGCGCTCAGCATTGTTTAAGCTTCTAGGCATCTCGCCTGGCTCTTACAAGGCCTCATCCCTCCCAAGCACTTGTAAAACTTTCGAGCCGTGCCATTTCCACCCTTTTGGGGCTGCTGCCGTATTCCACGCAGATGCCCCAACCCAGTCTCAGCAGCCTGTTTAGTTTCCTACCTTCTTAACAAACTGGATTTAGGACCCAAAAGGTGACGCTGGATATGGACCGATCCAACTACGATTCTCTGCTGATTATTCTGCTGATTATTTTTTTTTAAAGTCCCTACTCTTTATGGCTGCGAATAAAAGCTGAGGAGCACAGAGACACATAACTGATGCCTTTGTGAGTTTGTGAGCAGCCTGGAGTAGTAGTTCAGAAGAGTAGTGGCTGCTGCCTTCACCGAAGTGTGCTGCTGCCCCAAAGGGAAAGAGGCAGGTTCATCTTTGGAGGAGAGCTTATACAGGGCACTTTTCGGATGTGCAGGAGCACTGGCACTTCTCAGAGCAGTCATGTGGTGGGTAAACCTATGCAGTTATTATAAACTTAGTTAAAAGGAGTTTATCCATATGTAGGGTATCTGCCAGGAGAAATCCAAAGTTTTCAGGGGTCTGTTAGAGGACTTGCACTCGTAGCAGTCTCTTTTATTTTAAATAAATGAGTCTAAACATTTAAATACTTTTAATTTCACCAGCTTTAATGGAAATGGCAGAGATCTGTGTATCAGGACACAACTAATTGGAGTTCTGCTTCCAGCTTCACTGCTACGGTCTGAAAAGACACAGGGTGTGGTATGAGATGACTCTGACGTCTGAGATTACCCCAAGTAAGTAACACATCATTATTTAGAAACATTTCTACGCAGTCCTTTGCGATCTCTGAACAATGATACCGTTCTCTCTGATCTGCAAATTACTTCCACGGGGGCACTTTCTGCAATTCCTGAGGTTACCTGGCATTATTATCCATACTTTACAAATAGAAAAGACCAGACAGGTAAAAAGGCCTGCCCAAGTCAGGTAGATGAAGAGTTCAGAGTTGAATTTCAGTTTCTGGACTTAGGTGGAAACCAGAAAACAAATAAGTACATATTGAAAGACTCAGTGATGCGATTAGCTTCATTTCCCCCCCACCCCAGCCATTCATCCACTTGTCTCTGTTGTGCTGGGAGTCACCGCAGTGAGTTGTTTCTCTTATCTGCCGGAAAATGCTTTTCTCCTGGCAAAAGAGAAGAGGTCTTTTCATGTCACATGGCAGCCCCTAAGGTAACAGTCAAGAGAATAGGTTCGTGAGCAAAAAGTTCTGCTCAGAAATTACTCAGTCCGTGCTGGTTAAGCCAACATTGAGCTTGAGTGACTTAACTTTGCCACGTAATGCTCATCTGCCCTGGGACGTCATTCACCAGCCTGGCCTGAGCCCAAAGATGTCCAAGTCCTTCCTCCATCCCCAGTTGCAGGACAGTGCCAGACATCTGTGGGAACGACCCCCCAAAAGGATCTCAGCCTTTCATGATTTTTCTTTCTGGTGGGAAAGAATAAGCTGTATTTCCATAGTTTCAGGATCACAAGCTATTACAGACGGTCCCAGCACCATTAGTGTCTCAAAGGGATGGGACTCCTCAACGTGACTTCCTGAGTTGCCGTTTGTTTCTTTTCTGCTGACTTCCTTCTTGTTCACAACCTCTGCTGCTGTCACTGAGGCTCTTCACCCAAGCAGTGAATTTTCTTGCCCAGACTATAGCCAAATCCTTGTTGGTTTTGGCACTCACTGCACCTGGAGATGGCCAAGCCCAAGCTCCAACTGACTTCACCATGCCCATCTAGGTCAACCTGCAACTCCCTTCCCCATGGATAGTTCCACCTCTGAGAAACTGCCGACCACTGTCTGACCAGTAGTGATTCAAGTGAGCTTTAATGACAAGGAAAAAAACCCTCAACTTTTAAAACCCCTCTTTACTTTTGCTGTTTCCTTTAGTGTTTGCGTGCTCTGAAACTACCAGCTCTTGCAGGCCAAGGATGCTGTGTGGCTGCCTGGAAAGTGCTTAGCTCTCTGGAAGCACTGCCATTAACAACTAATAAATGTCAAGATAAACTCCATAATCACTGATTGTTTCGTCCAGACCTGAAAGCTCCCTGGATTGCTTTACCTTAAAGCAAAACCACCACCTCACTGGATTGACACATTTTTTAGGGCCAGAAGGCACTATTAGATTTTGTAACTCAACCTCAAGGGACAGATTTCAGGCAGAGAGCATCTAATATCCACAGCAGACTTGCTGAAAAGCAGCTGAGTGCAGGGCTCGAGCGCAGGTACAACAGCCCCAATGTGTTACCGTGAGCTGCCAATGTTCAGCCATGGGCTGATCACCATCATAAGGTGACCTTGTAATCCTGGTCACCTGCTGGTCCAATTAAATTATGGACATCTGCAAAACATAAGCCAAGAGACTCCCTGTGTCCTAGCAGCGTGCGTGTTGTATTTTATAATGATCCCAAAACAGCTCTAAGTGAAAATAAGCCACCCTGCACAAGAGCTAACGCAGGCAGGGTGCAGAGCTGAAAAAGAACTGGAAAAAATTAACTTCTGGTATATATTTCCTATGGTTCCTTTCAGTTAACTCACTGCAATGCTTAAAATACTTCCTTGCCATATGAATCTGCTGCGGTATATTTAACACATTACCGGTATAAAATGATTCAAGCACAAGCTTCTTTTATCAGCGAAGTCCAAACTACTTTTCCTCCCTCTAAACCAGTGATGGAGCTAAACCAAAACCACAGATCTGATCACTCCCTCAACATTTGGGTAAGTTTGGATCTTCAACCTAGCATCATGTAGAGTCCTAATTTGTTAATAGGCCCACACCTAAGTCCTAAATCCTAACGTTGTTGGATTTGGAGGTTGTTCCTTGTAACAAAAGTGTTCCAAAACTCCATTTCTAGGAGTCCTAGGCTTTGAGGAAGTTTGGTTCTGACAAAAAACAACCACTCATGACCTTTCTCTAAACAAAACAGAAAGGAGAAACTGGAATTTTACCCCTCTTGTGTTTGGACAGAAGATTTCATTTTGTTCCAAAATTCGCCTGGCAAACACCATGTTTCGGGGCAAAACAGTGAAATTTTACAGGGTGAGGAAATTATATGTCTTTGAGGATTTGTCCTACAGGGATTTTGGGTTTTTTTTGGTTAAGAAAATTGTACCAGGTCTTTTTTTTTTTCTGGCATGTGCAACCATTTCTCTACTAATTTTGATATCTGAATAGTGAGAACCATTGGATAGAGACGAGCAGTCACAAGACAGTTTTCTCTTTACCTCAGTCTCCTTAAGAACAACCAGTTCCTTGGACAGGCCTCGCTGATGGCATCTACTGTCGCATTGCCAGAGTGTCCTCGCCAGGCTGCCAGGTCTCTCCCCAGCTGCTCCCAGGGATGGTTCAGGACCAGGCACACTCCTGGGACCACTTCCAATAGGTGGCTGGATGCAATCACCCTATTTTAGAGGCTAAAAGAGTTTAATAGCGTGAATGTAACCAGACTTTTAGTCTCCAAGCCAAAGAATGACTCCTGGCAATGTTTGTTTTATTAATACAGATGCAGCCATTGAGGTCAATGAGACAAACTGGAGAGACAGACACATTTAAGTACTCTGAGAGATGAAGCCTGAAAGAAGATAAGAGTCTGCTCTATAAATCCTCTGCTTTTTCACTAGATGGGAATAACACAGGCAACAGCACTTAATGCTATATCACTAACCCAAAATCACAATTCTGAGCAAAATGTTGAGCTTCAGCCTTCCAGACCCAGTCACTAGATCTTTTTGCCAATGTTGTCAGTAAGACTCATCCGATGCTCTGTAAACCCCTAAACTCTGAAGTGAAACAAGTCAAACACGTGCCATAGAGTCTGCCAAAAAGACAAGAGATCCTTTCTGTGTATACCATGTCCTGTCGTGGTAATCATTGGCAATAATTTTCAGATCCCATCCTCTGTCTTGTTGTACCCTGTCATGAATGCTTTCCCAGCAGAAAGATGAAAGTGGAAACCCTAAGACCACCCTGTCCTTTAACTACTCTTCAGAGGATGATATGGTCTGAATGCCCCAAATGCCTCAGAATGGACTTGTAAGAATCCTAAGTCTTTGAGTTTAAGCTCAGAGAAACTACTTCACATCAGAAGACCTTCTGCACATAGTTCCAGTGCTCTGAACAACAGGAACCACCAGGTTCCACGGAAGCTCTAAAGAACAGGCTATTTCCATGGCAGTTTATTTTTGGGCATCTGTTTAGCAGAAACAACACACTCCTACAGGCAACCTAACTTGTGCTTGGAAATCATAGAATGGTTTGGGTTGGAAGGGTCCTTCAAGATCACCTAGTTCCAACCCCCCTGCTGTGGGAAGGGACACCTCCCACTAGACCAGGTTGCTCAAAGCCCCATCCAGCCTGGCCTTGAACACCTCCAGGGATGGGGCAGCCACAACCTCCCTGGGCAACCTGTTCCAGTGTCTCACCACCCTCAGAGTGAAAAATTTCTTCCTAATATCTAATCTAAATCTACCCTCTTCCACTCTGACGCCATTAACCCTCATCCTATCACTACATGCCCTTGGAAAAAGTTCCTCTGCAGTTTTCTTGTAGGCCTCCTTCAGATACTGGAAGGCTGTTATAAGGTCTCTCCAGAGCCTTCTCTTCTTCTGACTGAATCATGATTTTGTAGACCTTCTGGCTTCAAGACTTTTGGAGATATGCCCACCTACAGCACATTGGGAGAGGCTGCTCAGCTGCTTGGTGGTGGATCAGGCTCTTTTTGGATGCTCTGGGCTGAAGGCAGGCTTCAAATGGGTACCCTGACTCAGTTTCAGAGCTCCTTCTCATCTGTTCCATCTCAGATCTGCATGACTCAGGAGGAAGAGGCACAAATAGGGAGGAGACTATAAAAACAATCCCGAGTAAGACAGTACTTCTGTGTTTCTTGTTCTTCAGTGTGCTCCTTGGTGGCAAATTCCTCCGTGTGAACAAAATGCCACCAGCCTCCCCAGGCGCCATACAAACAGAAGCATCTCAATACATGAATGTCACCAAGGCATTGCTGCCAATATTTGTTGTTGGAGTATTTTTTGTTGTTCCTTTTTTTTCACTCCAAATTTCCCTCTTGTTTTAGACCACTTTCATCTCCCTCTGTCTCTTGAGCACTGTCTCACTGTGCATCTGTTTTCCCTTTGCATGGTCTCCCTTCCCCCTATGTTTACTTTTGTAAGCAGACTGTTGTTTTTATTCAATTCCCCTTGGTTTTCTTCATTTTTTTTTTCAGTTGTTCTAATCTTCTCTGCAGCTCTCCTATTCTCCCCACTTACCTTCCATCCCAGAGTGCCACTGGGGCCGTGTTTACAATTAAGCCTGTTTTGTCTGGTTTACTGGACTTTTCCTCTCCCCTGTGTTGCACAGCAGCCACCTTTTTTTTTTTCTTTTTCTTTTATTTTTTCCCTGGCTGGTCAGAAGCCAGAAAGATACTACTTCTTCACTGCTGTTGGTTTTATTCATTTACGTATTTTCTTTCCCTGAGAAATAAAGTGGGTGGCTGTTTAAAAATGTTTACAGTCTAATTATAGCAACTGCTGTGGAAATTACTTTCATGCATATCAAATTGTGGTAAAACAGTCCATCCAAATATCCTCTCTTTTTCTTTTTTTCCCTCAAAGCACCTCATCAGATATAGACCCAATCCTACCTGCTACCAAATTTCCTTATGGAAAGACCCACAGAACCCGGTTGCTGAGCTCCCAGGTCCTCATCAAGTCTTCCTAAAGACTGCTGCTGAGAAGAAGCCAGAAGCACCCTTCTGAGCCGACACAAAAGAACACAAATTTCCCATGGAACCTCTTGTTTAGGTCTCCTACAAGATTTGCCAAAACAAAACCAAACCACCTCCAAGAAGCATGCAGATCATAGCAAACCTGCCTTTCCTGGCAGGAAAACTATCCGACGGGAGAATTTCTCACTGGATCTGGTTCATATTCAGTGTTACCTTGTCCTGTCATATCTGGGTAGT
Source organism: Rissa tridactyla (assembly GCF_028500815.1). Lineage (NCBI taxonomy): Eukaryota > Metazoa > Chordata > Aves > Charadriiformes > Laridae > Rissa > Rissa tridactyla. The sequence continues at coordinate 121,594,242 of NC_071468.1, read as the reverse complement.
ACAGCAGGGAAAAGTTAGCATCACAAGAGATGGCAAATTTTATTAACAAGAAAAAATGCTTAGAGAGCAATGTGGGTTTCATCTGCTCATTTCCTTTTTTTTTTTTCTAAGAAAAAATAAACAAAATAAAAGTTAGCTTCTGCACTTGGCAGTCTTCTGTCCCCTCAAAACTTAAGGGCTCTTTCCAACCTCTGGGGGGAAAAGTGGAGCTGACCAAGATGTGTACGGGTAACAGAATCAGATTATACAGTAATAAAATTTGTGGGGAAAATTATCCACCAGCTTCGAGAATTCCAGAAGTGCTCAAAGCTGTAAATGTTTGGCAATACAAGGCATTCAAGAAATCTGAACGGGTGATGTTGGGCTTGGTTCTTTGAAAGCTTTCCTTCTCACTCCCCTTTGTTATTTTTTTTTTTTTTTTATGCATGATTCTTATGAGCAGAAGTGGTTAACTCAGGAGTTTATGAAACAAGAAACTTGGCTTCCATTCCTGGCTCTTGCATTCGCTTTCTGCCTACTCTTGGAAAAGTCACTTAAAACTAGATCTATAAGCAATCTCGGGTTGTTCCAGGCATCAGGCGCTCAGGATCTCTGCAAGCATATTAGATGAGTGAATAGGGTTACCCAAAGACAGAAAGAAGAGTTTAAAAATACCTAGGACATCCTGTAGAAAATGGAAAGAAGGGCAAGACCCAAGGCTTCTAGACACCTGGTCCTGGATGAAGGAAGACATAGCTATCTGGGAGTTTGTAGCTGGGATTTTCAACTCTAAATCTTTTTCTACATTAGGTACCTAAGTCACATTAGTCTAATTTTATGAAAAAACTTGCAGGAAGATGCATTGTTCTTTGACAGTGAAAGAGGAAAGTAGGGAGCTATCTTCTCAAATATCCCCTACGCTTGTTTGAGGCAGGAGTTTTAACCCACGTCTTGACTTCTGGGGTAGTCTTTTGGACAACTCCTTGGCAGGGTAGGCAAACTAACAGGAGACCAGTCAAGTTCAATCACTGAGCTGTGGAATGTGATGGGACACATATGGCAACACCAAAAAGTTTCATTGTCACCTCTGGTTGGTGCAAAGCCAAGTATAATAACTGTACTCAAAGAACAGCATGCTCTGAAACAGACCCTAGAGGAAGGACCACGGAGGAAACAGGCAGTCTGAGAACTCTGCTTTGCCTCTGATGTGACACGGGGGTCTGAGCAGGGTGACAGTTTCAAGGCTGGTGTAATTTCTCTGGTGGAGACTCAAGACCCATGGGGCTTTGCCAGCAGTAATGTGAATATGCATAGCCCTCAGCCACAGGAATTTGAAGGATCCCTGTAAAATCCCATGTTGGAAGGAGCACTTAGGTTCATTTGTAGCTTTAGCTCAGAAGCCCGCTTCTGTGATCTGTCTGCACCCATGAGTGCTGGATTTCTTTATGAAAGATGTGAATATTCATACAATCCAGTTGTGTTCAAGAGGTGAGCTGGAGTCAGCCAATTGTGTAGCATGTGTGTGTTTAAATATTTCATTAGAAGTGTGTTTTGGAAAGCCAAAAAAGAGCAGCACAATTTTAATAAATAATCCTATCAAACGTTTACGATGCCAAAGCCATAATATAAATCAATATGTTTAGATCTGAGTATGATAAATATACCTTAAAACAAATGATTTGAAAATAATTTCCTTATTCACTTACCTGCCAATTTTTCCGTACAAAAGCCTTTGTTTCTCCAGCTACTCGTGATAAGATCACAGCCACCTGAAACAGCTCTTGGAGCAAACCTTAAAAGCAATCCAAAACTCATGAATCATGTAGACATACATGCACAATGAAAATGGGACCTTCTAAAAACACAGATTAGTAAAAATTATTATTGTTTATAACAAGTTAGGGAACAGGGACACGCATGTAGTCCACAGGTTGGGTGACGCGCACAAAATCTTGGCAATAAGCAGTGCAGAAGTTTCTTTATTCTGCTTGATCCCCCCATCACAACAGTAAGGACTAGGCATGGGGCTTGGCATTTGCTTTACCACTTTCTTAGGTGCTTAGCTTTTGTTTCTGGGTACAGATTTATGGCTGCTTGGCATCCACAGCCCAAACTGCCCCCAAGGTCAACCCTGGATTCACTTCCGTCTATCTGTGGCCCTCTGGACAGCCACGGGCATCCAGGAGAAGACACCAACTTACAGACCTCCATTTTGTGAGGAAACCTTCTATAATTGCATTTTCGGAGTCCACACCCCAATCCTGTCACATACTATCAATGTCAGGGTTTCTTCCAGTCGTTCTTGTTATATTGTTTTTGATTGCTTGGACAAGATTGATTGGTGGACGAGAGGCTCAACATGAGCCATCAGTGCACACTTGCAGCCCAGAAAGCCAGTTGTATCCTGGGCTGCATCAAGAGAAGCATGGCCAGCAGGTTGAGGAAGGTGATTCTCCCCCTCTACTCCACTCTCGTGAGACCCCACCTGGAGTACTGTGTCCAGTTCTGGAGCCCCTACTACAAGAAATATATGGACATGCTGGAACGTGTCCAGAGAAGGGCCACGAGGATGATCTGAGGGCTAGAGAACCTCTCCGATGAGGACAGACTGAGAGAGTTGGCGTTGTTCAGCCTGGAGAAAAGAGGGCTCCAAGGAGACCTTCTAGTGGCCTATCAGTATCTTAAGGGGCCCTGCAAGAAAGATGGTGAGAGACTCTTTAGGATGTCGGGTAATGGTAGGACTAGAGGGAATGGATTAAAACTAGAGATGGGTCGATTCAGACTGGACATTAGGAAGAAGTTCTTCACCATGAGGGTGGTGAGACACCGGAACAGGTTGCCCAGAGAGGTGGTGGATGCCCCATCCCTGGAAGTTTTCAAGGCCAGGCTGGATGGGACTTTGAGCAACCTGATCTAGTGGGAGGTGTCCCTGCCCATGGCAGGGGGGTTGGAACTAGATGATCTTTAAGGTCCCTTCCAACCCTGACAATTCTATGATTCTAAGACAGCTATTCCTTCTTGTCTGAAAGCAGCCGTCCCATTGCTAGACTAGAATGATTCCTATTTTTCCAGATTGAGAAGCAGATGGAGTCTACCTCCTAAAGCTAGGGTGGCTTTTTTGTTGTTGTTTTAAAACATCCGAAAGGCAGATATTTTGCTCATTGTAAATTTTAGCTACTGGCAAATGTTTCTAGCCATGCCAGAGAGCTGATTATATCCCTCCCAAGCTTCCACTTCGCATGAAAAATGTCTTAGTAACAGTTGCTAGCAAAAACATTCTGGAATGGATTTGTTGATGGAAGATGACTGCTGTGCTTTCAGAAGGAAAATTAAACTGAAGAACAAGTATATTTAAGCATAATTGCTTTAAAAACAGAACACTTGCTATATTATAATCTGTAGTTCACTGGAAAATGGAATAATCCAGAAGGCTGAATTCAGTACAGTGCACTAGAAGAGTTATGTTAATTTGCAATGAATCCTGCTTGCAGCTTCGTATCCGACTATGTGTGAAATGCCACAGCGCCACTGGAGAACAGCTCAGCTTGGATTCTGGTAGGACAGTGCAGTAAGCTTCAGATGCAATTTTCAGGAAGGTAATTTTGCAGATCAAGATAATCTTACCCAAACCTGTTTTTAAAACAGGATCCAATTCCCTCTGGTGGCTGGGTAACCCCAATGCGACTGAGCCACAGGTTCCATCTGTGCTCCAGACTTGCCGCTTAATGACCTCGTCTCTGGTGTCACGTAGCATCTTCTCATTGGGCTCTGTTAACACTGACACATGATTAGCGTGTTGTAATAAATGCTAATAGTAATTCTTCCTTGGTGAAGTTTTTATTTTCCATCTGATACAAGGTCATCTTTGAGCTACTACCGATTCTCTTAAATTCACTCAAAAGGTGATGATACCAGCACCCAATTTTCATTTCAGAAAACTGATGCTTTCCCAGTTTGTACCTGAAATAGGGGCAGACTCAGACAAGTCCATTTCTCCAGCTAGCCCGAACCCTGAAGGTCTGAATAATGGCTCAGACTTGAGCCTAAATATTGTTTCAACCCCCCAAATGATCATTGATTTCTTAGCTCAGATATTATTTATTTTGGCAAACAAATTAATAAACAATGTCAGCCACTCAACAGTTTTTTGCTTGCCTTTCTACTTACTTTTTTTTCCCCTTTTCCTCTTACTTTGTCTTCTGCATCACATGCTTCTTGTCGAGAATGAGGCCACCTCACAAGAATGGTATTTATAGCAACTCTTCTAATCAGTGCTGTTGTAGGTCAAAATGAGCACTTTCTAAATGGTAAAGTCAGACATGAGGCATATCCCACTATAGACCAGAGCGCTGGAGACGCCAGCAGGTAAATGGGCCTGTGTTGGTCCGATTTTGCCACACTGCAGTCTTACTGTGTTAAAAAGTAAGCTTTTTCAATGAAATGTCAAAAGATACCAAACCATGAGCAACACCAGCCTTCTTGTAGCTCTGAAGGAAGGAAATAATCCATCTCAAGATGCGTTGAGCCTCTTCCTGTATAATAATCTATGTCAAGCTTCTTTGGAGCTTGTAAACCAAGCAAGAATAATAAACAAGTGAAAGCTGAAAGGGGTTGGAAGGAGCCTGGTGTATATAACAGGAATTCAGCTTTTCTGCCACCAAGATTTCAGCAGGCCTTCCCATGACAGACTTACACTAGTCTCTTCTCAGTTCAGCAAAGTTTAGTCAATTTTCCCAAATTCTTAAAGACCTGATTTTTGAACGAAGTTTCAACACAGCTTAGCACATACGCCTCTGATCCCACAAAGAACTGCATCTTTTTATTATTATTTTTATTTTTTTCCCATCCATGAAAGCAACCTCAGCAAATCAAGACACTCGATCAAATCGGTGCACCAGTTCTCTCAGGCACATCTCTCCTTGAAGTTGAGACTGCTCACTGGAGAAGGGGGGTGGGGAAGCTCTGCTTAGGGACAGCGTTGCTGAGTTGGCATTAGACTACGCTCTTCTGGTACCACGGTGGCTGAGGGACAGCTTTGAGCCATACCCTGTGGACATATCTGCTTCACAGCTTTCCCCAGCGTTAGACGTAGATGTGAGCCGTGTATTCATATTGGCCAAAACTCCACCAGCATTTCGTACACACTCAGAGATAATTCATCCAGGAGGCTAAGACGTTCATTATGATTAGTAGCTATGTTCTTGTTGCTAAATGGTGTTCAAGACAACGAGGAAATATAGGAGCTGAAATGCTTAGGCATGCATTAACACATTAATTAAACCCTTTCAATACAAACCTGGGAAGCTGTATTGACTGTATTAGTGTCACATTAGAGTGATGGGTAAACTGAGGCACAGAACAGTGCCTTGGTTTGCTGGACCTGCATCATGATCTCTTTTGCAGTCAATCATTGCTGCCTGGCCCTACAAGCAGGGAAAATACATATTGCCAGCAGTAAATATCCCAAGAGGGATGAGATTATTAGTGTCAGACGTCTCTTACGCTCCCTGTGTATAGAACCACTGTCCAGTAAGACCAAGGATTATTTTGATAAGCAGTTGGTCTCAGGCAATATTAGTTTGTGGTAAAGTTTCTTGGATGTAGCGAGTCTTCTCTACAAGGCTCATTAAATTGCATTTTGCTACATTTACTGCACGTGGCCAGTTTTCCTCATATGGATTGACTGTTTATGCTCATTTCTCAGCTGTGTTTATTGGTGAAGTTTCATAGCCTTAATCACAAATGCATAACAGCCCTAACCAATATAGAGCATCCACCATTTCTAATAACATATGGTCAGACCACTCAATAGTTTAGATGCCATGGTTCATTAATTCTCCACAGGAGTAATAACTATTTGGTATTGTCTTATATTTTAAGCCAATTTATTGTTCCAAAGGGATAAAAAAAAAAAAGGACCTGCTTATAATCTGAGTTTAAATAGTCCCTTGCTTAGTTTTTCCAGAGCTGTGCTGCTGTGTGACAACAAAATCAAAGCCACAGGACTTTTGTCTTGGTTAAATAAATGTCACTCCCAATTTACTAAAAGCCTTCAGAGGTAAAACTCTAGCTCTTCTCTAAGGTTATTCTGATGTGCTGCTTTCCCTCACCCTATTTTGGAGAACACCCATCCTTAGCATGAGGACATGAGAAAGAAAGAATGGTAAATTTAGAACAAATTAGTGGCTGCATACAACACCAAAAGCCTGGGAAACTCCCACTGTTGGAAATCAGAAACTCAGAAGGGCTGAACCTGAACTCGTGAGCCTCGCCAGACTCCTAACCATATGGAAGGAAGGTTTCTAATGAAGAGGAGAATGGCATTTTTGCCTGGGTTCTTTACGGTGTTAATGCCTGGATAATTTTTTGGCTAATACCACAGTATATTAGTGTCCTTATCAAGCTCCATCAAGGAATCAGTTGACTCTGGCAAGTTTGAGGAGTTATTACATGACACAGCAATTATTGTATAGCCAACAAGGTGCAAGAGAGAGGATTATATCTTCCTCTGAAATTTGAACCACCATCTGAGAAACTGAATAGCCAACCTGATCAACTGGCTGTGGGGTTGGCCGGGTTATTTGCTACTTTAAGCCATTTGACTGGTTCATTGTTGATTTTCTGCAGTTGCTTCTCATCCTCCCAGGACACCTCCCACCATAAACTAGCAGTGCAGTCCCCTTTGCAAATGCTTTCATGTGGAGAAGTTGATTCAGTCAAGATCAAGAGGATGAGATGTTATGTGGGCTGTGGACCATGTTTTCAGGTCAGCCCACAAGACATTCAGGACTGCAGCCAACTTATCCTTAAAAAGAGAGAGAATACTGTTGCTTGGGTTTTCTAAATTAATTCCTCAAATGTAAGGTACCAATAGAAGTGTGGTGATGGAGAATGACATCTAGTGACTCCAGTCCACTAGCGTCTTTAATCGATTCCAGCTTTTAGTGTTTCTGTGCTAGGTTTTGTTTGTTAAATAATCACTGGTGATAGCAGAGGTGAGAGCTCTAGTATTCAACCAAGTTATTCATAATCACCATAGTTCTTAGACCTGATGGCCCTAAGGTTAGGTAGGAAGGGAGCTAAATGGTGGTAGCAGGTTTGTAATGATGCTTAGACCTTTGTTGCCCCCAGTGTATCTTGAATATTTCTTTTAAGTTATTCATAGCAATTGCTAGGGACAGGCAATGGCCTGGGCTGTTGACTGTAGATCTCCCAGTTACGGAGGTGCGTGATCTTTCCCATTACCAGTTTTTCATTACTTTTTTTTCTTAACTTGTGAGGAAAGAACTAGTAAAATTGAAGCCTATTTGCTCTTCAGCCTTCTACTGGCATTGCTGACCAGAATGAAAATCACCCAAATGACGGCAGATCAGAAATGAAAAGAATAAAAGGTAAGGAGAGTAAATTTTTACTTCAAAATGTGTTGTCCAGGCCTAATTGATACTACTGAATAAGTCATTTCTCTATCTTGACAGCTGTTAACAACTCTTGGCTGAAAGTCAACTTCATTCACTTAATTTCTCTAAAGTTCTCTTCTATCTGGCCAGAAAAAGAGCTATTTTCTTCCCTGGAGAGGTGTGAATCAGATGAGACGTTTGTGGCTGTGTCTATGCTGCAGGATTTGAGTGAGTGCCTTAGCCCCATCTGAACCCTTTATCTGCACAGATCTCATCAGAACAAAACCCCAGATCCTCTCATTTCCCTTCTCATGTTGAGGTTGCACTAGAGAGGGAACCTGGGCACAGGGCCAAAGGGCATGAGACGCTGCATCCAAGCCCTGAGCTCACTGTGCCCCATTTCTCCTACTAAATGAGGTAGAGGGGAATACCCCCTAGACATGAAGGTCAGTCAACAGGCATGTTGTGACCTGCGTATAGCATGATCTCTCAGTCTTCAGAAGAGGGCGGCTGAGCGCAACCTGCTTGTTGGGCATGGTGCCTGCAAAGTCCTAGCTCCCAAGCCATGCGGGGACACTATTTGGCCACTGTTAGTTGCTTCCAACCAAAAGCACGGCAGGGGGTGTTCCAGCGGTGCAATGGCAGAGATGATTGCGCTCCCAGGTGCCGTTTAGCTGTCTGGTGCAAATGTACTCTTCGGGAAGGAGGCTGTGCAGTCTGCAGTGGGATATCCCCATGCTACATTCTCCATATTGCCTTGAAAGTGAATCAAAATCAAAGCAAATCACTTCAGTGGAAAATCCTACTTTGAGGAAAAGGAATTTTCCAAAAAGTGATGAGTTCCTTTTTAGTGCATCATTTACAGGGGCTCTGCTGGAGATAAAGCAGAGGCGGCAATTTTCAGGGTATGTGTGCTCAGCACTTGAAAGTTGGATGCCTGTGAAATAGATTGGTTTTGGCCTCCATAAACTGAAACACTCAAGATCGCCCATGAAAACCCTAGCTACAGATGGCAGATAACAAGGCATGCCTCTGAACTTTCTGCAGTTCTCAAATACAAAATGAGTGGCTAGCCTAGTGATAACACAATTAGACGGTAATGTGTAACAGGCAAAGGAGGTATTCCACATAGAAAGGGAGAGAAAAAGAGGGGGAAACTATTATGTTATAATAAAACACTAAGGCAAGTCAGAAAAGTTAAGACTAAAGCTCTGAGAAAATAGTTAGATACCACAAATTCTACCACACATTGGTGTAACTGTATGGTAGCATCCCTGTGTCACTCTAGAACTTGTTGATCCCCGAAATGTGTGTTTCAAAATATTAATGTACTTTGATTTTGCTTATGATTCTTTTTCAACTGGTTCTTAGTGAAACATACCATGGGAATGGTTATTTTTCTACCCTAAATCACTAGATTCATGTCCATATTTTCTTCATAGAGGGCATATATTTTGAATCTCTATAATATTTGACCCATCTTCTTGGCTAGTAAGCAGAAGTTCATGTGTGTTGCTCGTTCACATAAACATTCAAGCCTTTAAAAATATCTCTTTGACCTTCTTCAACTCTGCCTCAATGATTTCCTGTGGCAGAGAATTCCTTAGGGTGATTATATGCTTTAAACAGAAGTATTTCCTTGCATCCATTTTAACTTTGTTGCCTGTGAAATTGACTCAACAAGCCCCTTTGGTTCTTGCTTTATGAGGTTGGATACAGAGAAACTTCCGGATGGTTTTTCTACAAACCAGTCATTATTTTGTATTCCAGCATTATTTATATACAAATATATACACACAAAAAAGAAGCACACAACAACACACTTATGTAAACAGGAAAAATCTAAAAGTTTTTCCAGAATCTTTACTCATGCAAGCAAGAAAGAAAATTCAAGAAAAGGACCTTGAAAAGTTAGCTGCACCCAGTATACAGAGTAAATGGAAAAAACACGATGGCCTTTCCCTCTTTTTCTTTCCTTCAGACTGAAAGCGTATTTGTCTGTGCACCCATCCCTTACACTAAGAAAACTGGCCCTTACATCCCTCTTGTCTGCTGTGGGTCTCTGCCAGACTCTGCCGCCATCACCAGTAAGGTTGCTGTTGGAGTAACAAACTCAGAGACCAGCTACCTACTCCCAGCTCTGCACGGTGCCCTCTGTCCCTGAGGTGGGGACACACATGCCAGGAGGAAGGGTGACTTACTAGAGCCATCCCCAGGGTAGGGACAATGGTTGGAGATGGAGGACACCAAGACCTACAGCTTGTTGATGATTCTGTGTTGCTTTTACATCCCAGCAGTATTCCTGCTTCCATTTACTCCCACCACTTTTACTGCTGGTTGAAAATGATAGACCTCAGGCCATGGTATTTTCAAGTGAAGGTGGGCAAATGTGTTAATAAATTTGCTCACAGTTATTGCAATCTCAGTAACAGAGTTACAGACAGAGCTGAAGACCTCCACCTCTCAGTCTGCCTTGTAGCCCTGGTTACTAATTGCCTGTCTGATGGATTTTACTTCTTCAGGTACTGTAGAAGTCAATAGATGGGTGGGAGATGGGTCTGGAGATGGGTGGGAGAGGACCTGTGCGAAATGAGTCCTGCTTTAGCTTTACTAAAGCTTTTGTCTAGACCACAGGGTCTCCTTAAAGGAAATACTGGAATCCACTGAGGAAATAGAAATTATGAAGCAGGAAGATCCAACTTCCTCATCAAGAAACATAAAATCACATCCCTCTGTGGGGCCACTCTGGAAGATCCACGAAGATGTGCTGGGGAGGACTGGCCCATTGTGCCAAGCACAAACAGTAAACGCACATTTATATAATTACAATGAGCTTTTATGTTGCCTGTTTTTTAGTAAAGGATTTATACCTCCCAAGTCACCTTTCTTTAAGAAAAATATCTAGCATTCCAAATCAGGAGGATGATAGTCAAAATCAGGGGGATTGCTAAGTCAAAGGGCTTAGCAACTGTGAAGTCTTTCTTTACAGTCTCTTCCAAGCTAGTCCTAAAGGTTTTGTGTTTAAAAAAACAGTGCCTTTACAGAAAAAAAACAGTATTTTTAGCCTCATTCAGTAGCTCAGCCGAACAAAAACCCATCGGTTCTCTGAAGACTTCATAGCTCCAAGATCAGCCTAGTGTCAACCCTTGGGATGCAGAAGCTTCCCAAAGGCCATCATACCATACTTGCCATCAGCGTATATGTGTTTAATCAGGCTCTTGACAGGTAAGGACTGTGAAAAGAGGACAGTTTGTTCTCCCAAGCTGTTCGCTCACTAAGACCCCTGTTTATTTTGGAAGTGAATGAATAACATTGTGCTGGGAAAGGAAATTAAAAAAGCAGGGTTGTAATTTACAGTAGAGAAAAGAACAGATTTAGGGGCCTTTTTTTTTTTTCACCCTCCTTCTCCCTCCTCCTTTCCCCCTCTTTTCACTGCTCTGGTTCCAAACATCCAAACGTGCTACAGCTGAAAAAGAGGACCTCAAGCCTTCCTCACTGCTGGCAACAACAAGTGAGTTACAATTGCCAGTCTCTGTATTCTTGCCAAAAGAACAAACTGCTTCAAGGCAAAAGAAAAAAAAAAAAAAAAAAAGGAGGTTTATCAAAACCAAATGCCACTGGAAATCCTTACGCTGCAGAGCCCAGTTCAAGATGTATATTGAAACCTATCCCCAGCCATTTAAGGAAAAAGAAGAAAATGGATTCTTTAATAGAATATTTAAAATATAACAATTGCTTTGGAGTCAGGAATTCTACTCTCTCTGGTTCTTATAAAAGCTCTAATTTTTTTTTTCTTCATCTCTAAGTAAACTCCCAGCAGTTTTCTTTGAAAGTGGATCCTAGGCAGGCACCTCTTTTCCAAAGCGCTCAACATTGTTCTAATGAGATGTGATAGGTGGTTTGGAGTAGGAGCTGGTCCAAGCAGCCGAGGTATCGCTTTATTGTGTGTTTGTTTTTCTTTTAAAATTCAGCTATCTGGCTACTCTTCATTTTCACTTTAATGCTTCTTATTATTTTGTTTCTAACCTGTCCCCTGGATCCAAATCAGATCCAGCCTCTTTCCCCCTTCCAAGCGTTCACTGCAGAATGGAAAAGGGGGAAATTCAAGGTTTTTTATTTTTAGAGTAGTCACAGTTTTGAAGGCCAGAGGTAATGAACTATTTGAACTATCCAGTTTGATTGTTGGACACCACAGATCATAGAATTTTATGAGGTGATTTGTGCATTTTGTGCAAGAGCTGGACAACACTTTCTGGGAAACCACCCAAGCATCAAGTCCTTCAGGAGCCGTCACAGCCTTGGGTGTATAGACCTAATGAGTAAGTCTCACCCCTACAAGATGTGCCAAGATTTTGCTTGGAACACTTGCAAGTCTCCGTTCAAGACATTCAACCTTGCAATACCTTTAGAAGATACTTTGTCGTGTGCTTTGTCCCGAGCTGTACCTGCAGGCCATGGCTAGGGCTGGGGGTCCTAAGTTTCATCTAAGCAAACGTGCTGGCCTGCTACCTTAAGCATCCACAGTAAAATGTCATCTGAGAGGCAAGTGGCATTGACTCACGGTGACATAGCAACCATCAGCAAATGCTACCTTTGAGCTGAGACCAGAGCCTGCAGCCAAACCAACTGACAGAAATATCCCAAAATAGTGGGCGGAGGGAGAAACTGCACAGTCAGGCTCTAACTTCATCTGAGAGAATGGGAAATTCCTGGTGCCTGCCTACATGAAAGCCTTTCCCACCTTACTCTGACCATGGGGAGGAGTATGTAATCCAGCCTTAGCCAACAGACAGTGCTATTAGCCATCAGGCCAAAGCCCAAACCTGACATTGCTCAGCATCACAGCCGAGAAGAGGCAACTAAAAGAAGGAAAGCAGTTGAGAGTAACTTCCCAAGCTGGTTGTGAGCTGGGAAGCCATCACCCATGTTGCATATTTGAGCTCAGGGCAGCGGGCTGAACTGTCTCTGCTGTCTCAGAGGGCTTCCCAACTGCAGCTACAGGCACAGAGGTTTAACAGTACACACTGCAAGCGAAGTATGGCAGGACATCAGCGTGAGAGTCACAGAATCACAGAATGATATGGGTTGGAAGGGCCCTCTGGAGATCATCTCATCCAACCCCCTGCCAGAGCAGGGTCACCCAAAGCAGGTGGCACAGGAACGCATCCAGGTGGGTTTGGAATGTGTCCAGAGACAGAGACTCCACCACCGCTCTGGGCAGCCTGTGCCAGGGCTCTGCCACCCTCACAGGAAAGAAGTTCCTCCTCATGTTTAGATGGAACTTCCTATGTTCAAGTTTGTGCCCGTGACCTCTTGTCCTGTTGCTGGGCACCACTGAAAAGAGCCTGACCCCATCCTCCTGACACCCACCCTTTAAGTATTTAGAAGTGTTGATAAGATCCCCCATTGAGAAGAGTCCATCATACAGACTCCATTTAAATGACTCCCTAGTTGCCCCATGGACAAACTAAGCAGCTTTGCTATCAGGTGTGTTTTCCAGATCCTGAATCACTTCATTAAGTCTTTTCAGAACCTTTGCTATTTACCCCATGTCTTCCTTGGAGTTCACCAGATGTGCAAGGCAGTGAGAGTCTCACTAATGCGAATACAGATGCAAAGCCATCTCCTACACATTATTTTCCTGCTTATTGCTGGCAAACATCTCTGATAGGTGCAATCATACTGTTTTGCTGGGGTTTTTTGTTGATTACACCAGGGGAAGAATCACCATTTCACTGCTTCCAAAGATGTCCACTATCCATGTGACCTCTTCAGCATGTGACCATACTTGCTTTTCTGTTATCCTGTTGAGGTTAATTGAATACCAAATCATCTGTTTCAAAACCTCTTTGATTGGTGCTTAAGTCTTATCTACACCAACTCTTCAGCACATGAGTGTGCCCCTCCAGAGATACCTCTCCATATGTTTGCCTCACCAAACTGCAACACAACAAAACTCTTGCAATTTCCTCCCACCACCCAACCACCTGGCTGTGATGAAGGGAACGCAGTTCAGACCTGGAGAGGAAAGCGCCAGAGGAAATAAGAGGTTCTGGATGCAATCCTGGGGCCTTGTAGGTTGACGTGAGTTCCAAGTTCTATTTCCTTCAGTAAAGTGCCTCTGTAATTGTTACCCTGATATTTATATTTTCACTTATTAAATGTGTGCCACGTAATAAAATGTGCTATAAATTAAAGGCAGAGTAGGAGCTTTTTCTTCTGTTCTCTGCTCCGTGTCAGCCTCAGGATGTTGCATTATGGAGTCTTTCCTGGTTCACCAAGCCTCCTGCTCCATTATGTCAAAAGAGAAACCGGTGAAATATTCCCTTGTTATTAACTGTTAATGTCTGATTTTTCATATTTTTATTTATTTATTTATTTATTTTTACACACAATGCTCTGAAATTGAAATTGGAGCTGCAGCACATTAGCAGCTGTTAACACATCTCTGTTAGCTTGTCCACCAGCCGTGGAGCACAGATCCCTTCTGCTCGGCAGCTGAGCCGCCAAGCTCTGTTTCAAATGAAAGCACGGCTCAGCTTCAAAGCCTGCATCCAGAGCAAAGCTTCCTCAGCATCAAAGGTGTGGACAGGCCCTTACCACGATGCACATCAGTCTCGACATCCAGATCCCAGTGAGGCTTTCCTAGGAGCTAATCAGGATTTGCATGAACGCAAGAAATCAAGCAAAAGGCTTGCCAGGATTTACATGCTGGATTTGAGCTCCGCATTTTCTGTCAACTAAGCAGAGTTCCCCCCGCCCCCAACGCCCCTAGGTCCTAACAGTTTTTTCTCAGCTTTATGGAGATAAACACAAACATTGCCCAAGTCTGTGGGTGCCCCTCTCTGCTGCTTTGATTGCACCTGAAGAGCATGACATGGCTCACGTGACGGTAGTGTAGAAGGGTGGCTGGCACCTTGGCGGGGTGGCTGTCTCTGCTTTTCACAGCTGCGGAGGCAGCGTGTGCTTTCAGGAACTGGCACAGAGAAGGGAATCATTGATATCTGAGTGCTCCTGTATCACCACTAAAATCTCTACAGTGTTTAAACCAGGTGTCAGCAGCAGAATTGCCAGACATTTCTCTAAAAGTTGAATGAAGACAGTTTCGGCTACCTGTAGGGAACTCATGGGACCATGGAAATAAATATTAGGATATCCTTGGTAATATCTTAATGAACATTTTTTATATGCTCAAACCATATGCCTAGCCTGGATCCAAATTAGATCTAAGCTCTCATCAGATTGTGAAAGTCCTCAATCCATGCTGCAATAGCTCCCTACCCAGGTTGTGAAACCCTTGAGCCCTTGGACCAGAGCTCAGCAGGGTAGAATCATAGAATCATACAATCATGGAATCATAGAATCATACAATCATGGAATCATAGAATTGCCTAGGTTGGAAGGGACCTTTCAGATCGTCTAGCCCACCCATCAACGTAACACTGACAAAACCCATCACTAAACCACATCTCTAAGCACTATGTCTACCCGTCTTTTAAATACCTCCAGGGATGGTGCCTCAACCACTTCCCTGGGCAGCCTGTTCCAATGCTTGATAACCCTTTCAGTGTAGAAAGTTTTCCTAATATCCAATCTAAACCTCCCCTGGCCCAACTTGGGGTAAGCTGACTTATTCTTGTTTTCAGTTTAAAGAGGAGGCGTGATACAGCTGAAAGAGGCTTGAGAAGCTGCTGTTAATAATTTCTTGGCTGCTGGCCCTCAGCTCATATCAAGGTCCAGGAATGATGAGGAGAGAAAAGGAGAGGTTCTTCTCTCCACTTTGACCTGTTCCCAGAATCCTGCTTGAAGTGATAGTGACACCAAGACCTAGAAATACAGGGAAGGAGGATGAGGACTTTTTCCTTACTGTTCCTCATCTCTCATGTCTCCGAGGTCTGTTCCAGTAGCACAGCTGATACCAGAACCCAAGACTGCAGGAACATACCCATCATAAGGTGTGGGTCTGAGCTGGGCAGCTGGGACCTGTGCCTCAAGGCAGAGGAAAACTCAGTAAATTCATTGATAGCTTAATAGCTTCACCATAACATTTAATGTATAAAGAAGCTATGTCCATTCTGTGTCGCCTCTGAAGAGGCAACGATCCATACCTGATAAGTGGCAGCTTTTTTTCAGTGTTGTAATTGCTTAGCAAGTGAATATCTGAATCGATCCTCGGAATGAGTACAGCTGTTTGTCTGAAGGACAGTGTAGATCTTCTCCTTCAGCTTCATTTGGCAATTTATAGAAGGGGTCCAGGATCATCTTCTCCTCCTTTCATATTTTCAGAGACCTAACAGGACAATTTAGACTGCAAACATATGGAAAAAGAGTCCAAGCTGTGAAACTGAGTAAATTGGATCTGTGAATTTAACCCAGGGACGAAACAACTAAAATATGAGAAGTTTTTCAGTGCAAAACCAACAAAGTCTTTTCATAAAGAGACTCCTGAGCTCTATTTATGTCATCTTTCCTCTTTACTTTGAGAATAGTAACACTTTTATATCTCAGAAAGGGCAAAACCACATCACCTGTGATGTCTTGGCTACCATTATAAGGTCGGACTGGGAGGACTAAGCAATGTCATAAGAGGGAATGGGGAAAGAAGCATCAATATCAGCAGTTGCTGTGCACAGCCTAAGTCCGGGTGACCTGCTGGTCCTTCTTGCTGCCCTGCCATCTCATGGTGCAGGGGTCAGGTACTGCACTAAAATAGGGCCCAGCAGTTAACAAGGTAGGCAGAATGCAGCAGTGATTAGTCAGAGGGAGGAAATTTGTTTCAGTAGTGTCACTTAATGAGACCTAGCAGAGACACAAATTTTGCTGGTGGTTCTGATTATCTTGGAGAAAGACTTTTCTGTGGCAAAGGCAATAAATATGTGAAAGCAAGGATCAAACAAAGAAGGATTTGCACTCTGTGAAGGAAACCCATTCACCAAGGTCCTTTGATAAGGCCACAACACTATAAACTGTTGATGTTAGAAGCGATACATGGATGAAAATCAGTGTTTTGGTGATACCACTGACAGTGGGACATTTGATTCTGATCTGAAAAGCCACATAGCAGCGATAGCGTCCCAAGGCCATGTGTTCCTTCAGTTGCAATCACTTATCAATTGTACACACATTATGCAGGATGACTTTTTCTTTTCCATCCTTGCAAATGTAGCCTCAGATCTGGGATGCAAGGGGCTGTCTCTATTCCTGCGGCATTACTTCCAATGGGTGTCCTATAGAATAAATGATACGCTTAGTTTCTATGTACTTTACGGCCACTGAATGAGATGGAATATGTGTCCGACTTGTTAAACTCTGGTAGATTTGATTAGAAACAACTGAAGGGAAAATAAATACTTTTATTGACTGCACAGGGACCAAGAGGCAGCTGACTCAGTCTTAACTACACTTGTTCTGCAAGCCTAGGAAGGCTAAAAGCCAGTGGCTCTGCACGCGTGCAGGAGTAGACAAGCAGGCTAAGAAAATGCCATTTCCTATTAGCTTTCTAGAGTAAGAATCACAGAATGGAACAAAAATAGCTGTCTCTGAATCAGCAGAAAGAATGCAACTGTAGCTTCAAATGAATCTGAGCGAGGGGGTGGTGTGAATCCAGGATGCAAAACACGGAGGAAGAACAGGTTACAGAAGAATTTACACTAAAGCCGGTTAAAAGGACATTACCACACAGCATCAGAGCTCTGCATCTTCCAGCTCCCTAATTCCAGCCAGTAATCAGGAATGCATGGTATTAAATTTGTGAAAGAAAATTCAGCAGGTATTTTTGTAATCAGCATCTGATTTTTAAGTGTCCCTATGCACAGCAGAAGTGTGGTGTTTCCAGGTAAAGCTTAATAATATCTACAAGAACATCAGACAAAGCTGAGCAAAGTGAGCCAATTAGAGACGTTAGGAAAGAAACAGGGAAGCTAAAAGCTTTTCTTCTGTTCCTTTTGGTGCATTATTCTTCAACCATAAAAAATAATAGGGAAATTCCTGCTCTCAGGGAATTTTTATGGAGAGATCTGAATGTGGTCCTGAAAGAAACTCCAAGTTTTAAAAAAAAAATAAATTAAAAATTATGGAGAAACCTGAGAAGTTCAAGTGCAGTAAATCAACAGCAGTTGATGATCTTCACCCAAGGGTATGGAAGGAAATGAAGTGTGAAATAGCAGAGATCTGAGTTTATGAAATAAGGGACCATTCCAAGAGCCACTGAAATCAATGGAAAGACTCTCTATACTTCTCTGAAAATCGGATCAGACCTTCCCAAATTAATTCAGAAAAACAATGAGTACTCACAGGAAGGTGTTCATCACCCTTTCAGGTCAGATGTGGGAAGCACAGTGGGGTGAGGAGGGCTGTATCTGTAGGATCAGCCAGATCAGGAGCAACCCAGACCCTACGGAAAGCTCGCTGAATTACAGTGTTCCATCTCGGTCAGTGCAATGCAGCTCTGCGGGAGCTGGCCCCGTAATATTGGGAATGACATGTGACACTACGAGCATCAAGCCAAATCCTGCCACCCACACGGCATGGTAAATGGTCTCAGGATCTGGCCCATCTCAGTGGCACCACTGTGTTTGCATGACTACGGGCGCTGGAAGCTCGGCTTAGTTCCCTGGCTTGCTAGATGTAGTACATCTGAAAGCCGCTCTTTCTTCCCCGAAATCACTGCTGGCAATCATTTGTCACAGCTAAGGACAACATCTCCCACTGCTTGGCGATAGGGCTTCTGCACAGACGATGCCTTATGGACAACTTCAAGTTTCCAAAACAGCATGAGTGCGGAGCGCAGGCCAGGCTTCCCTTTTCAGACACCGAGAAGCAAACACTCCCAGCTGCCAAGGATTTTACTTTATTGTCATTTAAGTTGGCTCCTTCTGCACAAATTGCTGGCGGTCTCACAGTAGCAGGAGTTGAGTAATAATAGTATTTCCAGTATGCTCACCTCCAAGCAATACTTTAGAGGAGAGACTGCTGGGAGAACAGGATGAGGATGGTTTGTGTTGGCTGTTCCTTCTCTCTTTCTCATCAGACTGTGATTCAAACTAGCATCAAAGTACAAACTCCATCACTCACGTCCCCCCTGCAGATTTTCCATGTTGGCTCCTCAGCAAGTGGGACTAGACTGCCATTCATCAGTCCTCGGAGGTGCTGAGAGGGTCCTCTCGTCTTGGAAATTCTGAAACAAAGTCATCCACCAGCTTTTCTAACAGTGCCATGGCTTTACTACACAGGGGCTGGGGATTGATATATTTTTCCCTGAGAAGACTTCTTCAGGAAGTTTGCAAAATCTAGACTCCACAGGCTTCACCCAGATACATACAGGACACTCCCTCTTCCTGAAACTTTCCTCATACTCAGAGAAATGAAAAACAAATCAAGGAAAGTGTCTGGAAGCAGACAGAGCTCCAATATCACCCTCAGAATCATCAATATACCATCTGAAACAACCTCTAAATGCAATGTTAATATAGTCCCTGACTGTAGAAATCCAGTGCGCTTCTCCATTTGCTTCTCTGAGAATGCAAGGAGATCCTCCTCCATCCCCATCCTCTTCCTTAACATTGGTCTCCACGTTTCCAAAATATTTTTTTTTAACTTAGAGGCAAAGTCATGCTGTTGTGGAGCAGGAACACCTCTGCTTTGTGGGTCATCTGGAGACAGCAGAGGCTGGAGGATGTGCTGTTTTAACAGAGCCCTTTGAAAGCAGATCCCCACTCATGGCACTTACCTGGCCTTGCTTACTTAGTTTCCAAGGAGCACCATGGTTTCTTGCCTGCTCTGTGATCAATCCTGGCAAAAAGATGCACCAACCGGCTCCATCTGCAACACAACGCAACGCAACAGAACAAGAAAGGAGCAGCCAAGTAAATGCATGCAAGAAATAAAGCCACAGGGAAAAGGGAGCAAAGGCAGGAGGTGACTGGGTTAATATATTGCTTACTGAAGGCAGTAAAGACTAACGATACCATCCCACCTGGAAATAACGGGTGTTGTATAACAGAGTATGTCTGAGAGAGACCACGATTTGTGAAGGGCTGATTCAGCTATTCAAAGCTGTAATGCTACATTCAGTGATGCAATCTGAAAGTTGATAGCGATTTAGTGCTTCCGCTTTCTGACTTTCCTGGGAGGTGGGAGACTCTACTTGGAATTAATGCAAGTTGTCTTGCATTTAATTGCCTAGAATGTTGTAAAAGGATTTGAGGATTATCAAGATATAACAAAGCTATGCAGGGGGAAGATTAGAAGGGCCAAAGCTCAATCAGAACTCAGCTTGGCCACTGCAGTTAAAGACAACAAGAAGAGATTTTTCCAGTATATCAACAGAAAAAGGAAAACTAGGGAAAATATAGGTCCACTGATGAATGAGACGGGTGCCCTAGTGGTGGAAGACACAGAGAAGGCAGAGTTACTGAATGCCTTCTTTTCTTCGGTCTTCACTGATAAAGCCGTCCCTCACACATCCCATACCCTGGAGGCAAGGGGGAAGGTCTGGAGAGAGGAAGATTTTCCCTTAGTTGAGGAGGACCAGGTCAGAGACCACTTGGCCAAGCTGGACATTCATAAGTCCATGGGCCCTGACGGGATGCACCCGCGAGTGCTGAGAGAGCTGGCAGATGTTATCGCTAGACCACTCTCCATTGTCTTTGCAAGGTCATGGGGAACAGGAGAGGTGCCTGAGGACTGGAGGAAGGCTAACGTCACTCCAATCTTCAAAAAAGGCAAGAAGGAGGACCCAGGGAACTACAGGCCGGTTAGTCTCACCTCTGTCCCTGGGAAGGTAATGGAGCGACTCATTCTGGATGTTGTCTCCAAACACATAGAGGAACAGGAAGTTATTGGAAGTGGTCAGCATGGATTTACCAAGGGCAAATCATGCCTGACCAATCTGATAGCTTTCTATGATGTTATAACGGGTTGGCTGGATGAGGGGAGAGCCGTAGATGTCATCTACCTTGACCTTAGCAAGGCTTTTGACACTGTCTCCCATAACATCCTCATTAGGAAGCTGAGGAAGTATGGGCTAGACGAGGTGACAGTGAGGTGGATCGAGAGCTGGCTGAGTGACAGAACCCAGAGGGTTGTGATCAGCGGCACAGAGTCCAGTTGGAGGCCTGTAACCAGTGGTGTCCCTCAGGGGTCAATACTTGGACCAATTTTGTTCAATATATTCATTAATGACCTAGATGAGGGGACAGAGTGTATCCTCAGCAAGTTTGCTGATGATACCAAGCTGGGAGGGGTGGCCGACACTCCAGAGGGCCGTGCTGCCATCCAGCGTGACCTGGACAGGCTGGAGAGCTGGGCAGAGAAGAACCTAATGAGGTTCAACAAAAGCAAGTGTAGGGTCCTGCACCTGGGAAGGAAGAATGCCAAACACCAGTATAGGTTAGGGGCGGACATGCTGGGAAGCAGCTCTGAGGAGAAGGACCTGGGGGTCCTGGTAGACAGCAAATTATCCATGAGCCAGCAGTGTGCCCTTGTCGCCAAGAAGGCCAATGGCATCCTGGGCTGCATAGGGAAGACTGTGGCCAGTAGGTCGAGGGAGGTCATTCTCCCCCTCTACTCTGCACTGGTGAGGCCACAACTGGAGTACTGTGTCCAGTTCTGGGCTCCCCAGTTCAAGAGGGACAGGGAACTACTGGAGCGAGTCCAGCGAAGGGCAACCAAGATGATTGTGGGACTGGAGCACCTCCCTTATGAGGAAAGGCTGAAAGAGCTGGGACTCTTTAGCCTGGAGAAGAGAAGGCTGAGGGGGGACCTGATTAATGTTTACAAGTATCTAAAGGGTGGGTTTAAGGAGGACGGAGCCAGGCTCTTTTCAATGGTTCCCAGCGACAGGACAAGGGGCAATGGGCACAAGCTAGAACATAGGAAGTTCCGTTCAAATACACGGAAAAACTTCTTTACAGTGAGGGTGACAGAGCACTGGAACAGGCTGCCCAGGGAGGTGGTGGAGTCCCCTTCTCTGGAGATTTTCAAGACCCGCCTGGATGCAGCCCTGAGGGATGTGCTTTAGGCAATCCTGCTCTAGCAGGGGAGTTGGACTAGATGATCTCTAGAGGTCCCTTCCAACTCTGAAGATTCCGTGATTCCGTGATTCCGTGATTCCGTGAAAAGGTAAAAAGAAAGGGAGGTATTTCTTATGGTAAATAATACTTCAGTCAATACCTAGATAGCCCTGACTAGGCTTTGGCGTTCACAACTCGTTGAAGAGAACTGAGAGAGAAGGAAGGACTTCTCGTCATTACTGCCCAAATGTTTTCTTTTGTGGCTGAAAATAGTTTTATGTAGCAGTGGAATGAAAGATTGGCTACTGCAGCCTTAGTGTGGTGATGGTTTTCTACCTCATAAAAAAAAAGGGCAATGAAAATTTACACTAATAGACACAGCCTTACAGTTTCCAGGATTATATGGACAAAATTGGTGGGGCTGAAAGATGAGAGAGAACAAGCGACTTCATGAAATCCTTTGGGAATTAAGATGACTTATCTGTTTTCCACACAAAAACCCAACCTGAGCTCCTCTGTTCCCAGCAGTGCCACAGCCACACTTCTTGGGAACCCATTCCTGGGATGGCACTTCACAAAATAGAGTGAAATGCTCTACATGCCTTTACAGGAAAGAGACAATCAAGCAAGCAGGAATAGGAGGCACACCCTGAGTTGTGGAGGCGAGCCTACCAGTCAGTACAAAATGCTGAAAGATAGCATGGTGTGAAAAGATGTCTCTGAAGGTTGGACTCTCAACAGACCTCAGAGTTAAGAACCTCTGTGAAGCTGAGGGCGAATTTTTCAGTTGCCTCCCTGCCTGTACTTGAGGAGACCTCATCCCAGATATGTCCTATTTTTCTGCCCAGAAGCTCTGTCTGGGAGGATGGAGGATTGTGTACCTCTGCAGTGTGTTTCTGAATCTGCTGCCACAGATGGCACCTGCCTTCATCCCTGGATCATAACGAAGAGTGGGATGCAGTATGTAGTTGGTGGTTTGATGCTTCCCACCTGGGAAGTGCGATACCTGGATTCATTTACCATGTCAGTTCTTACAGCTTCAAATCCACCCATCTCACCTCCCAGAACAAAGGCCTGACCAACATGCTATCGTAGAATCATAGAATCATAGAATGTGTTGGGTTGGAAGGGACCTCTGAAAGCCATCTAGTCCAACGTCCCTGCAGTAAGCAGGGACACCTTCAACTAGATCAGATTGCTCAGAGCCTCATCAAGCCTGGCCTTGAATGTCTCCAGAGATGGGGCCTCCACCACCTCTCTGGGTAACCTGGGCCAGTGTCTCACCACCCTCAGTGTAAAGAACTTCTTCCTAATGTCTAATCTAACCCTCCCCTGCTCTAGTTTAAAACCATTGCCCCTCGTCCTATCGCTACATGCCCTTGCAAGCAGCCCCTCCCCAGCTTTCCTGTTGTCCCCCTTCAGGTACTGGAAGGGGCTATAAGGTCTCCCCAGAGCCTTCTCTTCTCCAGGCTGAACAACCCCAACTCTCTCAACCTGTCCTCATAGCAGAGGTGCTCCAGCCCTCTGATCATCTTCGTGGCCCTCCTCTGGACCTGCTCCAACAGGTCCATGTCCTTCTTCTGCTGAGGGCTCCAGAGCTGGACACAGTACTCCAGGTGGGGTCTCATGAAAGCAGAGTAGAGGGGGAGAATCATCTCTCATCCAAACCACACAACAAAGCCGGGCCAGAGAGAGAGCAAGAGGGGGAGACCTGTCCTCTGTGCTCCCCTATGAGACACAGCCCAAGATTTCATGCACTAGCTCTTCTTGCATTAAAGAGCTATTCAAATTCATATAGAGAGCTTTCCAGGTAGGACACCTCCCAGATAGACCCACCAAGATCAAATACATATAGACAGCTTTCCAGGCGGGACAGCCCCTGGATAGACCTACCAAGAAGATTTCCCCAAAGCCAAGGTCTTCAGGATTACAGGGTCTGTAGCTGTAGGGCAGGGACCGATGCCAAAACTTCCAGACAGTCTCTCCTGGAGCCAAGAGCCTGGAAGAGTAGATATAATCTGGGCTCAGGTCCCAGGTCCACAGCAGGGAGCCTGGAAGCCCGGAGAAGCCTGGCTAGAGCCAGAGCGCTCTGAGAATGATGGTTCCCCACTGCAGGGCTGCGACTCAGAGCCTGGGGAAGGGGGACAGTCTCTAAGGGTGGGGAAACCAAGCCCAAATGCAAGCTGTCCTCTTCTGGACCTAGCTGGACCAGTGCACATGAATTAGGGAGTGGTATGCCAGCAGGACAATGACTGTAGTAGCAGGGCTTCAAGTGGTCTCTTCTCCCAGCACTTGCTGGAACAAGGAAAAACTCTGGGTCAGAAGAGCCCATTTCTTTTCAGACCCATCATGTTTTGGGAATCCTGCAAGCAGAAATTTATTAGAAATTCAAAATACTTTTTTGGGTTATATCCAACATAGACGGAAATCAAATTTAAAAGACAAATAAATAAAAGACAGAATTGCAAAAGAGGAAAAAAAAAAAAATCCCTAAAATCTTGAAAGGCTACCTTTTGCCAGAACAGTATCTGCTCTAGGCATGGATGGAAGGAATTGACTAATTTGAACAAAACACTTTTTTTTCCTATGTATTTCTAAATGAACTGATATAGTACTCCAAAGACAGAAATGTGGGCTAGGTTCCTTACCGGTGTGTGTGAGTGCAGCTCTGCTGACTTCTGGCAGGATTTCCCCGAAGCAAGTTATTCAAGAACGAGTGCAAACCCCATCAGTTAAATTATTCACAGCTATAGTCCCTGCTTTATTAGACTGTTAAAGAAAAAAAAAAAAAAAAAAGAATAATTTATTTTAACTAATCACAAATTCAAATCACTTCGCTGGAAAATGATAGGCAAACAGCTCTAGTCAGCCTTAATAAGGTTTGGGAGGAAAGCCAGGCATTGATTTGGCCTCTTGGAGCTCTGATATCGTGCTGGCCGCTGCGCAATGGTTGTAGGAGTCAGAGATGCAGCATGCTGTTTTTTTCAGAAGTCTCTGCCAGCGAAGGAGACAGATGCCTTTTGGACTAACACCCACTGAACTCTCACACACACACGCGCGCACAGAGGAGTGTTTATTCACTTGTCCGCGGCTCCCTTGCTAAGTGGATGTGTTCACACTCTCTCCGCTTGTTTTATTAAGCCTGACACATTGTTGTGCAGACGCAGCCCTCCGTGCGCTGCAAAAAGTGGCTTGCAGATAAGGTGAGTCCTTCCCGCTGGGCTCTGTGTGAATTTGGTAACTCTTCCATTCACTCAGCAAGGAGGGATTAATAACAGTGACTAAGGCGAGATGCAACCAGGCTTCCCTTCGTGTTTTCTATCTAGTTTTTCCTTCCCATTCTTTGACAGGTCTTGACCGCAATGAAAAATTACATCTTTAATTGAAATGCAGGCTCCTAGCAGAAAAGAAAGGAGATCTTGTGGGACAAACACAATACTTGTAGGCAGGAGATGTTAGTTCAGGTTCTGGCTTTCCTACAGCCTGCCTGTATGAGCCCTAACAATTCATCTGATACCTCTGTGCTTCTGTTCTCCTGGTAATGAGAAAAACAAATTGCAGACTTCCTTCCTCCCTTGAATTCTTTTTATCCTGCAAGACTCTTTGGAGCAGCCGGTGTCTCCTGTTACACGTAGATGCAGGGCCTTCCCCAACAGGTTGCAAACTCAGAGAAGATTCCTAAGTGCTACCGTAATAATGAGTCATTTGTCCCCAGACTCCCTCAGCAGGTTATTGTATATAATAAATAAGGGCCAGACTGACCTTTACTGAAAGCTTAAAACTTTTTGAAGGTTTAAAAATCAGAGCATGCCAGGACACGAATGTCAATTCAGCCCCCTACAGAAAGACAGACGATTATCTCCACTTTAGATATCTGAACAGGGAGAACAAATGAGAGCTTCCCAGTTCCTAATTCCCTGTGGAGTTTCTGGAATTAAACATAAATCTCTGTTACAGAGCCTTTACTAACTGGTGTCTTCTTTGTATTTCAAAACAAAAAAAAGCCAACCATTCTCCCCCAGGCTCCCAGCAAAGTCAGAATGAGAAAGTGAAGCATTTTTTCCAGTCCTTCGATTATTTTTTGTTTGAGAAATATTTATAAATTTTATATTCAGTCGATCCCAGGTCATTTTTTGGTTAAGAAAATGCTTATGTGTCAACCACTCTTCTCCTATTACTAAATGAGATTGCAATTAAAAGAAATGCAGCTTAAAATCTCTTACCTCATGGTAGAATATGTGTATATTTCAATGCATGTGTATACATATATTGATATATATATTCTCTAACTTTGAACTGCAAATATTTATCAAGCATACTAAATATTGTAAATGAGTACTGGTCTAGCGCTCTTTCCAAAGACGTGAATAACCCTTACAGAATAATATACATGAATCTTGCCTGTATGTTTAGACTTCTCCTGTATATTAATTTCCTGAATAGGGCATCATCTCTGTCAGAGTCACAAAGCATCTTTTACACTGCTAGTTTCTACCACGCGCATTACTATAATGTGGTCAGGGACTATGAATTTTTTAGGTACCATTCAGGGGGCATTTTATATGCATATTTCATGAGAGGAGGGGGTGGAAATAATATTTTTGGCAGACACTTGCCAGGATATGGATGGGATTCAGGAGAAGATGGCTTTTCATATAAGTAGTCAACTCCACTCAATTTAAACCATTGCTCTTGGGAAGCATTTAAAACACAGAGCTTAAATGGAGCTGCACTGTAAGCAGTACAGAGCAAACTGTCCAGAGTATGTGTGTGTGTGTGTGTATATATATATATATATATTTATATATAGCCAGATGCTCAAGGTCAAACACACAGAGCTAGCCATTTGGGGACTGAAAGTATGAAGCAGTTTGCTGAGACAACTCGCTGTTCAGAGCTGCTTACCCTCGAGAGGCTGCTCGACACTAGAAGTTGTCCTTGGGGTCAACTATAGGCTCTAAGTCACTGCAATAGCACTGGCGACGAGGCACATCTGAGAGCTCAGGCAGCGGATGCAGAGAAAACAACAGTGCAAGTTGCCTGGGGATTAAAGTATAAAGCCAGTTATTCTTGTACAGCTGCTGGGGACCTATCCCACTGGGACATCTTCCTTCCCAATGAGCTACAAAGCTCTGATCCTTACAAATGGTGCACACACAGCTATGTGCTCGGGCTGTGTCTAGAGTCAGCACCTTGTGAGAAAAATCATGGGGAAAAAAACTTCATGAAATAGGCTCAATGCTCAGCATTAGGTCTTAGGACTACCTGGTGCATGGGACCAGGTAGTCAGGGCTTGGGGATGGCACTGGGTGCACCAAACCAGAGAGCAAACTTGTTTTCTTAAGGTAGTCAGTGGAAACCAGATAGATTGAGGCATACATGTTACTCAGAAACAGTCACAAAAATGGAGGGAATGACTCCTCCGGACACTGCAAGGCTACAGGAACCTTCATAATCGGATCCACCTGAGCTCCATCAGGGTCCTGTCCAGACAACTTCCTACGCTGCCCTGGGCACTTGGCTTTTGGCCTGGCCCTGACTAGGCTCATCCTGGCTTTTTAGGATTCTGTGATTCTGTCCTTACTTTTTAGATCATTTACTACACAGCTGAAAGATGGAAAGACATGAAAAATCTTGGCAGTCTGAGTACATTACTAACAGATTTTGGAAACAAGTAATCTGAATATGGTTCCAAAGACCATATTCGTCCTGCCTAACTTTAGGCACACAGTGGAGCCACAAAAATTAGTAGCATAATTGCCTTCAGCTCCTTTATAATCAGAGTAAAGACACAAGTGCTTACAGAAGCAATATGTCTCTTAACTGGACTGGATTTTTTCTCTCTATTCATTAAGGGTAGTGGAGTACTTCTGTCTTTCTGTGATCATTGCTGATTTCAGCCTTCTTGAACTACCACAGTCCTGCCAGAAAGTCCATCTTGGATGCTCTAAACTATTTCTCTTGAGATTTTCTCTCTCAAACACTTGAATTTATTTTCACCTTTTCTCCAATCATCACCTTTACTACTTCATTAATGGTCTGGATCCAACCCAAGCTCTTTCTTAATTCTGCTTGTCCAAATCCAGTTTAACCCCTGTTATCAAATTCAACCGTGATTTCTGCGTGGGACAGTAATGGTTTAGAAAATCTACTTTATCTGCTTGATTTCCCAGAAAGAATTGGGAATTTAAAACTCTCCGCTAGTATAAGGCCAAATAAACTGCAGGTCAGCCACATATTCTTACTTTCTGGGGCAGTTTTTCATAAATTGACTTTCTAAAGATGCTGAAAGCAAGTTTATGAGCGGAGAACAGCTAAGTGAACCATTAAAATGGGTTGCTAATATTAGTCCTGTACCACTTCAGCGTGCTGGCGAGCCCTCCTGACAGCCCCCTCCAGGAGCAGTCAGAAACCAGAAAGCATGTGCCTTGGGACCAGTCAGTCATGCCTGCATCCGATCCTGGCGCCTATCCTGCTGAGAAAGGGGGCTTGTCTTCACTAATTTCATGATGTCACCATTAGAAGACTGGGAAGCAATATTTCCATGAATAATAATACACTATGAAGGGCAATCAGTGCTCAAGAACAACGTCCTTGATCGCCAGCCAGCCAAGCAACCTAAAGAGCTCTCCTCCTCCCTGCGTAGAGAAACGAGTTATTGATTTGCACATTGTTACAGAGGGCAGTTCTTAATCATAATTAGGCCACTGTGAAAAGTCAAAGCATTCAAATCATGTGAGGGTTTTCACCATTGCAATCTGGCATCCATATGTTCAATGGCAACTCAAGCAGACTGCTTTAATTTTTCCATAGTTTTTTTCTCTGAAGACTCAATATCGTTTACCCTTTTAAATACGTCAGTTCTTGTGTTTTTGGATATGCAGCCCCATATTGTCTTTCAGAAGGCTAAGTTAAAACACAGCACTCTATTTTGATGCACTATACAATAAGAAGTTCTCTCTTTAAGAAAAATAAGACATGACAATCGCCATTGTATCATAAGATATTCCCACAAACTTGCCTGCTGTGATCTGAATATAGGTTGCTTCAGAACCTGACCAAGTTTCTTAAGTAAATTCTGAATAAAAGTAAGAGTAGCCAAAAATGCTTGTAACTGATTGCTAATCTAGGGCACTGAATACATCCTTCAGATATTTCCAGCCATCACTCAAATATTTCTAGCTGAAAGGTTTAGTGTTTATGTTCATCTTGGGTTTGGTTAAGAAAATTCAGAAAAAAAACCCTGTCTAACTAAAGTCTCCCCCTGAAAGGAGTCTAAAAGCAGTTGGGTTTCGGCAGTGGAGATCGGCACTTATTCCCTCTCATGGAGGAAAAGGAGCTATATGAGTGAAAGAGTGATGGGGACTCAAGTGCAAATGGGCTTCTGTTGGGTTGGAGTACAGTTACTTAAAAAATTAACTGTAGTTTTCAAATTTTCAGATGGCTAGATTCCGAAACCATCTTACAGTGCGGATGGTAGCTAAACACCTTGGCATTTTTAAGGGAAAGGATAACCATTTTATGAAAGGGTTGAAAATCTCCCTGACAGAAAGGAGAGGATTCCTCAAACCCTGCAACACTGGAGGTGGTGGCTGCCTCCTCTTGTAGGCCTTGGAACTGCAGGGACTCCTCCAGGGCACTGGTCTTCAGTAATGTCTAAAACAGGTTTCAGAAATCACTTCCTAAACATACCAGTTTCTTTCTGCTGTCTATAAAGTCACCCTAGTGTGACTGGGTTAGATGGACAGAGCTACACTACGGGCATTATCATAGAATCACAGAATCATAGAAGAATCATAGAATCATAGAATCACAGAATGGTTTGGGTTGGAAAGGACCTTAAAGATCATCTAGTTCCAAGCCCCCTGCCATGGGCAGGGACACCTCCCACTAGCCCAGGTTGCTCAAAGCCCCATCCAGCCTGGCCTTGAACACCTCCAGGGATGGGGCAGCCACAGCTTCTCTGGGCAACCCGTGCCAGTGTGTCACCACCCTCACAGTAAAGAATTCCTTCCTGATATCTAATCTAAATCTCCTCTCTTTCAGTTTAAAACTGTTACCCCTTGTCTTATCGCTCCACTCTCTGATAAAGAGTCCCTCCCCAACTTTTCTGTAGGCCCCCTTTAGGGACTGGAAGGCTGCTATAAGGTCTCCTCGATGGTAACAAACCCACCAATGGGGCAATACCTAATTTCTTTCTATCGGGTATATCAGCTTTTTATCCAAATCTAAAGTTTGGAAAGAAAATACATTTTGTCTTCACGGCTCTTCAGCATCTGACAGATGATGTGTTTTACCACAAGAAGACCTTTTACAGCAGGGTTTGGCACGATAGAGGTTTTTTTTAAAACAAATTGGAGGTGCTACCTCTTCCATAAGGTGTCAGTCTTGCAAATACTGAGAAGACAAAGCTCAAAATGCCTCATCCTCCTGAAATCTCTAACCGTATAACATTATGCTCTCCTCTAGCATGGATAACCAAGTCGCATTCCTGATTCCCTCATGTGAAGCTCAAGAAACCCATGGAAATAGAAAAGCCTGCTCCTGTGTTATCATAATGAATTGCATTTTTAAGCCTGCTTTAGCAAATTAATTGGTTTGATATGATTTAGGACAAAATTTTCCACTTTCTTTTGGCATTTTACCTTGATGCTGCCACATCCAAAAGATCCACAGAGAGCAGAGGAGTTAAGATGAGGGAAAGCGGAACATGCTTCTCCTCTGGCTTCCCACCCCCTGCAAAACCAAGCACCATTCTGCATGGCAGCGTCCCCTCTCCTACCCCCAGCCCGACATACTATGAATAAGGACCACAGTTCTCCGTTCACTCAGGAATGCCAGATATGAAACCACAATCAAGCTTCGATCTCTTCAGCACAGCATGCTCCACATGCCAATCTACGTGTTTGTTGAAAAAAATGATTCTGCTGGAATAAGTTTCTATTATAAGCTCTCACTGTATACATTTTTTGGAGTTAGTATATAATTCCTGCACCAGAACCCAATATCTTTTCTGTTTTACAACTGCACATAAATACAACTGCCTTCCATCTAAAAAAAAATAAATATTCACAATGTCTGTTCAGTTTGCCTTCTCGCAGCATCTCTCTCCCTCTGCCCAAATATAATCGCACTTTCTAACCCCAATCACTCATGGAGGGGAGAGCCAAACAGATCTCGCATTCATAAACTCAGATGACAGCCACCCTGACCCATAGGAATCGCGTTGGATTTATTGGAGCCGTTAGCGCAGTACAAAGCAACCGGAGTAAACAGCGACTTCCAAGAGAGGCAAAGTTATTTGGAGTGGCTCCAACATGCAAATGGCAGAGACATTGATAGCTGTAGCAATTATTATTTCCTTTCCCCACATCCTTTCCCTTTCTGCAGTTTGGCCAAATTAATTTCTCTGCAGATGCTGGAGGCACTGGAATTTGCTCAAAATGATGGTGATTTTGATGGCCACCCTCAGGTTTTCAGTACAGGAATGAAGAAATTTCTAGCTTACCCATCACCATGAATTCACAATGGGAATAGTGTTTGGCCTGATAACATGTTCACTGGGTCTTGGTTTCTTCTTGGAACTGGTGAAACAAGTTGCCTGACCAAGTGATTTTTGAGCTAATCATTGTCTGCGTGAAGCAAGTAGGAAAAGGGACAATTTGTCTGGAATTAATTTTTTTTAAAATAACTGAGCTCCCACAAATATGAGCTGAGCCCAGAAAGATGACTTCAAGGTTAAAGCGCAAAATGGGAAAATAGGGTAATTATTAATATTGGTAGTATTGTTACTGCTCTTAGCAGCCTCACACCCAAACCAGAAAGTTGTTACGACAGGAGTTGTGCAAACACTGAACAGAAAAATAGTCCTCGCCCCAAATAACACATAATTTTATGCAAGAGGCAGAGAGACTAACAGGGAAAGTACAGGGACAGAGTGAGCAGTTGGTAGCCTGAACGGGATGAAACGTGAGGAACTCCGGAGTCACCTTCTGTTTCCATCTGTCTGGTTTCTTTACACTAGCGGCCCTTTGGGTCAGGGTGTCTCTCTTTCTATGCATTTATACAGCTCTAAGCATCGCCTCTGGTCTGACGGAAAATTTGGGGAAGCTTTCAGCAAGTTTCTAACTGAAAGGTATGCAAATGGATAAGACAGTCAGCCTGGCCTTGTTTGTGATCTTTATTCTTGTGTTAAATTCATATGTACATGGGATTGTGCCATATGTTTCCAGTCAACCCTCGGACATGGATTCCTCGGAGCAGGGAAGACATTATGCTGAGAGGAACAGGGGGTTCCAACAACAGAGGATGCTGCAGTTGATGCATTTGGCTCAACTGATGAAATTGCTAGGTTTCTTTTGTGCTAGCAAGAAGAGGAAAGCTGGCCCAGTGTGACAACCTGAAGCATTTTTTGGTTTGATGTTTTGGACACAAATCTGAGTGTGAACCAGTGGGCTGAGCACTGAACCAAGACCTGCCTGATACTGGTTAAGTTTCTAGCTCTTCCTGATGTCTTTGAGGAGATTTGGCAATACACATGCACATTCCCATGGTGATTTGCCCTACCTGGTACTTCTGCCTATCGTTGCACATTGTGGGTTCGTTGCAACCCAAGATCTGTTGCACAGTTAGACCCTTTCAAAGATTTCTGGGACAGACACAATTGTTTCATGGACTAAAGAACTAACATACATTTATTATGCCCTTTGTAAAGTGTTATTTATTGACATCCTAAAAATCATCCATAGCATCTCAAAATGTTGCACACAACAGGAATATAAACATCTAATTCCCAAAACCATCATAGAAGGTATATGACACCACACAACCCTCTAACAGAGTAGCTTAATGTGACATTAACTCACAGAGTACCTTGATGGAGCACATTGTGGACATAATTAACAACACCACAGCAAGCTTCAGTACCAGCTGTGATCTTGCATCAAAGATTTACAAAGACCCGCCTGTTAACTTGTTCCAGGACAAAGGCCAACATCGTGTAATCCGGTACCTAGAGGGGTGATGCAGTTGATGGGGGCAGAACAGAAGAATTCTACATCAAAAGGGTCATCAGCACCTGGGTAACTGTCATCCACTCAGCTTGTTTTATACTTTTACCAGATTCAAATTTTATATGGGCTATCTGTCAGCAGCAAAATCATTTCAACAGCAAAATCAAACTGATATCTCCCGAAGAGGCCAGCTCAGAATCCAATTCAGCTCACCATCACCTAGTGGCATTATTCTCATTTTAAAACTGGTTTTAAACATATTCTGGCAGGATTTGTGACTTCGAGGATTTTCATTCAACACAGGAAGATGCTGTCTGTAATTATCAAAGCTATTTGTCAGCTAGATACAAGCCATGATTTGAAGATGTAGTATCATCTAGAGCAGGGTAGGTTTAGATTGGACATTAGGAAGAAGTTCTTTCCAATGAGGGTGGTGAGACACTGGCCCAGGTTGCCCAGAGAGGTGGTGGAGGCCCCATCCCCGGAGACATTCAAGGCCAGGCTTGATGAGACTCTGAGCAACCTGATCTAGTTGAAGATGTCCCTGATGACTGCAGGGGGGTTGGACTAGACGACCTTTAAAGGTCCCTTCCGACACAATACATTCTATGATTCTATGATTCTATGATTCTATGATTCTATGATCTGGAGGTATTCCCATCGGCATGTTGGCAGCCTTCTGGCACCACCTTCACAGGGTCAAGCAACAGTTGAGAGCGAGTCCCACAAAAGATCACCACCTAACAAAGAAAAAGACTTGTGGTGTCTGATGACTAACTTCAGATGATATATGTCTTTCAGTCACTTATTTTATCTCCCAGGGCCATAATGGGAACTTGGCTCAGGTGCTGACATTTACATGGTGGAGCTATACAGCAGATGAAATGAACTCCAGGCTCAGGGTCAGGCTGACTCACTGTTTGCTTGAGTAACCCTGAGGAGCTTCTGAAGGCTTAGAGTTATCTGTGATGACAGTATGGCCTCATCGTGCAACCATGACATCCTTAAATGTGTGCATGGGTCTTGACATCCTAAGCCCACTCAGGAGACCCATATCTTCCATGGAACACCCAAGCCTGCCCTTTCTTATCCCTGATTATTTGTCCCATATATCTCCTCTAGGCAGTCCCAGACTCCACTCTCATTAATTTTTGTCACAGTCTCAAGCCATTCCTGCCTCCCTCTAAAGGCTCTCGGTCCCACTCCCCTGGCAGTCCTCACAGTGATATTCCCAGATGTCCTGTTTCCCATGACCCCTAAATCTTCTCAAGCAATGACGCTCAGAATTTCCTCTCTCAGTTCCTTTACCTGTATGTCTTTATTTTTTCCCCTCCTAAAATGTCCATTTCTCTCCATTCTTCACCCCTGATCCCCACTGGATTGCACACTCAGTGTTTTTCCGTATTTAGGATTCTTGTACTAATCTTTTCTTCACCTTTTCATCCAGTCCCACGTTAAGTTCCTTTTTCAGTTCAATATGGTAACCTCTTTGCCAAGCCTGAATTTCACACACAACAAAACAACAATTCCCCCCTCTCCTTCCACTTCTTCTCCTTCTCCCACCCACAGATCTGCTCTCAGAAATACTAGAACTACTTTTGCTAAAGCTTAAAAAAGAGATGCCAAAATTTCGGTTCCAAGAGGTCAAAGTATGACAGGGTTACAAGCACCAGAGAGCAAGGCCATAAAGGTCAGTCAACTTAGAAATGGTGGTAGGGATCCTAACTAATGCATGCATAAGCATTGCAAGTACACACACATACACAGAGCCTGGCCTTGCTAGACAGGCTTAGAAAAGGTGGCTGAAAACAACCTGACTGGGTCTAGACCTGCAGGTGTTCAGCCACTGTTTTAAAGCCACCTTTTACATATTTGCGAGAGGAACAGTTTTAATCAAACCAATACTGCAAGAAATAAACACGTCCTTTAACCACTAAAAGGTGCCTGTGCAGTTTGTAAAAGTCACCAGCGCCTTGAAAGCATTTGAAATTCTGCCCTCATCCTGTTTCCCCTTCAGCAAAGTTGTTGCTGAGTTAATGGGCAAGATTGCAGTCAGTCTGGGCTAATGTGGTAGGAAATACGAGAAGCTACTTGACCAGCAGTAGGCAGGTCTTCGAACTATATCTCAGCTGAGATTTCCACTGAAAATTCCACTCTCCATATTCATAATCCCCATGTGCTGTCACTCCATTCACAAGTATTAAATTATTCTCTCATATTTAGAAAATATATTATTGCCTTCACAAACAGCAACATTTGTAACGTAACTATGCACTGGAGAGTACAGTTTTTATTGCCTAGTTCCCGTCACTAACATCCATATACCTTAGAAGCCATTAAAATCTGCAAAATATATCAATTCATCCTTATTTCAAATGAAAACTATTGCAAGCAGGAGTAGAAAGGTTGAGCAGCACTTGTTTCCAGGTTCATCTATACGCTGGACTGATGTTAAGAAACTGCTCTGCTGACAACAGACTGTTATTCCCCCTTTCTCTCTCATTTCCAAAAGCCCATGACTCCCAACAACAAATGTTTGGGCTCAGTGCAAGAATAACCAAGCAAAGTCCTGAAGATCCCTTTATCCCAGAAGATCATTTATGTTGAAGTGTTCTTCAAGATTTCCACAGGGAAGAGACAATGTGGAACTAATATGCTCCCATCACAGAATCGCAGAATCACAGAATGGTAGAGATCGGAAGGCACCTCTGGAGATCATCTCGTCCAACTCCCTGCCAGAGCAGGGTCACCCAGAGCAGGTGGCACAGGAACGCGTCCAGGTGGGTTTGGAATGTCTCCAGAGACGGAGACTCCACCACCTCTATGGGCAGCCTGTGCCAGGGCTCTGACACCCTCAAAAAAGTTCCTTCTCATGTTTAGGTGGAACTTCCTATGTTCAAGTTTGTACCTATTACCTCTTGTCCTGTCCCTGGGCACCACTGAAAAGAGCCTGGCCCCATCCTCCTGACACCCACCCTTTAAGTATTTAGAAGTGTTGATAAGATCCCCCCTCAGTCATTTTTTTCCAGATTTTTTTTTCCAAATTCCTCATCTTCAAAGTGTACCTGCAGCCAGAATCTCGTGAAACAATAAATTCCTTACCCAAGCATTCCTTTTGGATGATTCCATGGAAAAAAAAAAAAAAAAGAAAAAGAAAAACTTTACAAGATTTCAGGCTGCAGCAGCCTACTGTGCTGACCATTGTCAGATTAGTGTAGGTTGGAAGAGACCATTGCTGGAAGGGTTCATCACTGACTCAAGTGCAACTTGTTGTCCAGCCTGTCAAAATACTACTGGATGGCCTTCCACTGCACCAGTCACTTTCCCTAGTTTGATGTTGTCCATGATCTTGCTGAGGTGCTCTCTGTCCCACCTTCAAAGTTGTTAATGAAGACGTTCAACAGTATCAGTCCCACTATTGACCACTGGAGAAAACTGCTAGCAACTGGTCACCAGTTGCACTTCCTGTTGATGACCTTCATTCTGTGAGCCCAGTGGTCCTGTCAGTTCTCCAGGTACCATGCAGTCCATCCATCCGGTCCACATCTCTCTGAATTTACAGTCATCTCGTCATTGTGTCACTCCTTCCTTTTGTCCATTTGTCATCTCTTCATCTTTATTTAGATAGGTTTCCCGTGGAAGGCTCTGTCTTTCTGTTCCATGTTTGTACAGTGCTTAGCACAGTGACATAGTAGCATGAAAGTACAGCTCCTGAGGAGTAGAACAACAACAAAAAAAAATCATAACAAAACTGTTGAGATTGGGCTTTTTTTGTGTTGTTCTAGGAGATTTGGGAAATAAAGCTTTGTGGTAACGTAAACCAGAGTACCATCTGTTGTTTCAGCTCATATCCAGACTTCTGAAGCACTAGAAGCTGTCAGATACCCACCTTGTCTGGTGTAGAGATACTTCGCATCCTAGAAGGTCATGAGCTGGCTTTAAATGACTTGAGATGTCTTTACCTCTAGAGTTTTCTGTTATGATTCCACATCTAGATCTGATAAGCATTAGCACTTATCTTTGTACCTGTCAATTGCAAGGCCTGACACTGAGTTATGCCAGGAGAAAGGTTGTTCATGAAGTTTTTCCAGTCCAGTGATGGCAAATTCCTAAGAGGTTGAGTGGCTGCTTGCTCAGTTGCTGGCAGCCCACAACGGGCAAGGGAGTACCCTGGCTAACATTGAAGGAAGGAAGTCATCCCAGGAGTCCTTTGGCCAGATCAGATGACGCTCATCTGATGCCCCAGGTCCAACATGCAGTTTGGGACAACATTCTTTGCTTAGCCAAATCCAACGTTCAAAGTGTTTGACATTTCCCTATCATTCTGCATTAGTGAAAACCTGGATCTACTTTACCTCCTGCCAAACTAGGAGCACTAAGGGTTCATCTATATAACCTTAATACTGCCAGGGCACACTCTGACCCTAAGATTAACTGGCACGCTCTGGCCATACCCGTATTATTAATTTCTTTACCTACAAAACAAGGTGGTTGCAACATCTTGCCTACAGGAAATGGATCCCGGATGCCAATGTCACGAGTCAAGAGAAGCAGAAAGGCATAAATCCTTCTTTTTGACATGGTATATATGTACGTGGATATTATAACGGTACAAAAACACCAAAATAAAGAGTCAAGGCTTTGAATGCACTCAGCATTGCTGATGAGGCAGCTGACTTCAGCAAGAGCCATTAACTTAATGCTGAGTACTTTTGCCTCAAATAAAACAGTTCAATACAACTATTTTGGGAAAAAATGCAGGCGTAGGACTCAGGTACTTTGAAAGCCTATTCTAGGCTTCATCTCTCTTCCTGTGAGAAGGAACAAGTCAGATCATTATTTGAGGATACTACTTTTCTACTTACCAAGCACTATTAGGATGATAATCTACTGACATGTATAAATTACATGAAAAGCAGAAAACACCGGTAAAGTTATCTGTTGTCGTTATTGTTATTTTGTTATACAGGTATTAATTTTGGATTTGGTCCCCAAGAAATGAAATTTGGAAGCACAGTTACAATAGGCAAGATAATTTGTTCGGTTCATTCCGGAAAGTTCAAGAGTAGCAAAGTGTGAGACAGCAGCTATTAGGTATTATCTCCAATAGCTCCTGAAACATAGATAAGGTTCCAGACAACTAGATCAAATTCAGTGCCGATCTTTGAAAAAAGGAGGAAAAAGAAGACTTTGGCACTTGTATCAGTTGATTTATCCTCAATTCTCAGGACAAATCTTGAAATCTTAAATAGTTTTTCACAGAAAATCACAAAACATATCTGAGATGAATTTGCAAGAATAAATCAAGCCAAACAATTAACTATCCATTTATAATAAGCTAAAAATCTGTATGTCATATCTAGACTTTAATAAGGTTTTTGACATTGTCTTATATGAGCTTCTCATGAACAACCTAAAGAAACATGATGTAGACGGGGTTACGGGACTACAGTAAACTGGGTATGCTCCTGTTCATAGTCACAAAGCAGTTAGTAATAGTCACAGGCAAAGTGGAAAAATATACCCAGTCGTTTTCCTCAAGTATCTGATCTGGCTCTCTACAATATACTCATTAATAACCCAAATCCTGAAACACGTTTGCAATTTCTAGAAAGTTTGTAGTTAATCTTGTTTTGAGTTTGGTGCTGGACAGATGACCAGCTTGCTAATTGTCATTATTCATATCTTTCCTTTACTTTATTGTAATTCAACCCAGATGATGATGGCAAGTAAAAAAAAAATATTTAAAAAAAATATTACAAAAAAATAAATCAAGTATTTTAAGTAGAATATGCACTGCTACCCAAACACAGGTTTTGGGGCTTACACTGCAAAGTGTTTGTACCGTCCCTTCATTATATCCTGAGTAAACACAACTGCTTTTCTATGCTGCAATATTTTTCCCCAGAGATTTCCAAAACACTCTTAAAAAACAGCTAACCAATTTTGC
This sequence comes from Rissa tridactyla, assembly GCF_028500815.1. Lineage (NCBI taxonomy): Eukaryota > Metazoa > Chordata > Aves > Charadriiformes > Laridae > Rissa > Rissa tridactyla. The sequence continues at coordinate 121,555,892 of NC_071468.1, read as the reverse complement.
AAACCCTACATAGCTTTTTAAAGCTGAAGGGAACCATTTTAATCATGTAGTCTTATCTCCAGCCTAATATATGAAATATATTAATACATAAAAACAGGTTCAAGACATCCTAAATTTTTAAGAAAGGGGAGCAATTATCTGGGATTGATGTATTCATCTTCCTCTCAGGCCACCACCCTAGAATCTTCTTCTGCCATTTCCAATTTACTGAGCTGGGCATGGATTTAAGCCATTGCTGACCCTGGAAGAAAACCACATCTACGCTACAGACTGGTTTAGATTTAGGCCAGGGAGTACAGGCTCCAACTTGAAATGCAGAGGTCAGACCTTAGTAACCAGAAATAATCTTCAGAGCTTTAAAATGGCAAGGATCCAAAGACCCAGCTTTCTCCTTGGTTTGGTAAATGCTGCTCAGAAGTAAATCCTAGAGGATTTGTGTTTTTTTCTCACATAGCTGGAGGCATGCAACATCTTTGTCAGCTCTGCAAGGCAGACATTTTCTAGCAAAGGCAAGTCCTCCCCAGCACTGAGGACCTGAGCTGCCAAGCTGGGACATCTTTGAAGACACCGAGATGGGAGCTAGTGCAACGTTAACTGTGATGGGCAGATTCAGTAGGTGTTGGGGTCCCGTTACTCTGTTTGATTGCCACATGGGATTGTAAAAGAGGTATCACACTATCACGCTTTGCATGTGCTGGGAATTGGGAGGTCCAACGACTTCAGCTCTCACTTCTATTTATATGCTCATAATCACAACTGGGAAAATAACACAGAAACAGCAAGAGTATTTTAGGGCAGGTTTTGAGCATAAGGTTGGGGAGCAGTATTGTTGGGACATCTGTAAAAAGGGAAAAAACCTTCCTGAAGAATCCTGGTAAAGGCCAGCCTACAGCAAGAGAAATAAATCCCTCTTCCCCTCCATCCCCTGTCATCCCTACTGCCTTCCCTACGAATTTCCCCCTGGTTAAAATGCTCACTTGGAAGCAGGCAGGACCTCAGATTTACGTCTCATCTGAGCTGTGGCTCTTCTGAGCACGATAATGCTCGGTTAACACAATACCATAACACTAGATCAGGTATCATCTGAGGAGGAAAACGTGCCACCTCTGGAGGCACAAATATAACTTCCTCAGCACCTGGGTGTTCCCGGAGAGCTCTGAATTACTAACTTGCTTTTGAATATATACAACTATTCAACAATGGCAGAGGGGGGCCACTGGGTGCTAGAAGAAAATAAAATACCTTAGCTGAGCAGTGACGTGGATTAAAAATGGATATCAAGAGTAGCATGTCACACCAGACTCAGAAAACTCAAAAGCCTGCTGGGATTTGTTTTGCTCACTGAGTAAATGACGTGACATGGAGGGAGACTCCTGCTGGAAATCTAAGCAGGGGATTCAAACTTCAGGTCAAGGTGACTGCATGGAAAAACAAACTCAGGAAAGAGAAACGTCCTCTGTTTTCAACTACAGGTTTGAAGATGGCTTGGCTCTTCCCAGGTATTATTGTTACTTCTGACATGAACTGGTTTGGTTTTCTTGCTTTCTGCCAAGTTTGATATGCAAAGCCGATGTGAGATACAGTGCCTCTGTCCCAAAGGACACAGGCAAGCCCTGCTCCATCAGGTTACTCTTACCTCTCTCGAGTCCCCATACAATGTGTCTGTAGGAGCTGCAGAGGAGCAAACCCACTGCAGTGAACCCAGAGCTCCTTACGGGAAGATACCCATTTCTCCTACTATCCCTTTCCTTTCCAGACTCAAAGAAGGAGGTGAAAAACCAAGAAAAATATAAAAATCAGTGAGCCTTGCTGTGGATACACACTTAGGACTCCTACAGCCTTAAGTAAGATGTGTGTTTGTGCATATCTAGAGCCATAATAAGATCCTTCAGTTGTTGTGAGATGAACTTGTACCGCAGAGCTTTAGTCCAGAGTCAGATTTGGATGCAAACTCTCAAATTATGCAAATCCAAAAGTTTTGTGTTGGCTTATTACACAACTAGAAGGCTGCTAGAAAGTTTCCAAAATACGGAGGTGTTTGAGGCAAGGAGCTGCTTATTTCCATACTGGCGGTGTTGGAGAAGGGAGAACCTTGTTTTTGAATGCCTCTGTATTTCCCATTTTACCTGTGACTGGAAGCAGAAGTGCTGAGCCGTGCCACAAAAACATTCTCCACATTCAATTCCATCTCAAGATGGGATATAGCACCCCCTCCAAACACAGAGAAGAAGGCAACGAAACTTTTTAAACCCCCTAAAGACTTCCAGGTTCAATTCAAGTCTTTGACAAAGACTTTGGGTCACTTCTGATTTTATCCAACTGTATTTGCCCGGCCCTAATTGCAACAGCACATCTGGAAATGCTACAGCGAAGGCCCTGCCAGCACTTTCATTATAAACCCTCCTGTTTTCAAGGTTTTGTAACTTTTCCCCAAAAAAAAATGCAACAGCAGAAGGGTTGAAACTTGATATAGAAAGTTCTCAGCTGGGGAGCAATTTTTTGTGTGTGTTGCAATACTTCAAGGAAATCAAATCAAACCATTTTGAAAATGAGAAAAGAATTTGTAAAAAAGGGTGGGAAGGTAGAAGAGCATTTTCTTGGCGTTTCTTTTTTCTTTATTTGAAGCACATAGGGAAAAAATATTGCAGCATTTCTCAACTCTGAACTGTGGCTTGACTTGGATTAAAGGCTTTGAATGACTCTTTTAAAGGACCACAAGGATGGCAAAGAAAAAGAACGTTTGCCCACAGCACCTGCTTGGAAATGGCTCTGAGGGGCAAGAAACATCAGTATGTCCCTGTCCTTTGGTGCAAGGTAATGAGAGAATAGTTTGGAACTCTAGGAGCATCTGTGACCTCTACTGCTTAATAAAGGATGTGGGCTTGCTTGGAAGTACTACTTGACAGGTCGTGGAGATTGTGGGACATTCCAGAAGACTGGAAGAATGCTAATGTCACCCTCATCTACAAGAAGGACTTAAAGGAGGATCCAGGAAATTATAGGCCCATCTGTTTTACCGCAGTCCCTGGGAAAGTAATGGAGTTAATCCTCCTGGGGGCTATCACAAGCCAAATGAAGCACGTGATTGGGAAAAGCCAGCACGGATTAATCAAGGGCAAATTTTGCTTGACAAACCTGATCGCCTTTTATGACAAAGTAACCTGCTCGGGTGATGTGGGGCAAGGGGTGGACGTTGTCTACCTGGATTTCTCCAAGGTTTTCAACACAGTTCTCCACAGCCTCCTCCTAGAGAAACTGGTGTGTTACGGTCTAGACAAGTGGTCCGTGCGGTGGGCAGGGAGCTGGCTGACAGATCCTCTCTATTGACTACCAAGATAGCCCACCTGACTAGTAGAGAAGGGTCCAGTACATTGTCTACTCCATGTATTCATGATTGATCAGGCACACATTGACTGTAACAGAAGCTTGGATACATATGAGCGCTAAATTTAGGTGCCTTAGTCTGGAGCTAATTAAAGTTAGTCATTTTGTGGAGATGACTTCCAATCCTCTTCTGCAGCATCCAACAGCTTACGCAGCATTGCTTCAACCTCTTTCACTGCGAACTAAACTGCGTTGCATTATATCTCACTTGCAACAAATACAGTCATCTGTGGCATCTCAGCTGACACGTGGCAGCTTGCAAAAGTATGGTAACTTGTTTGTGCCCCTGAGCCATAATTCTTAAACATTCAGATGCAAACATGCCATTTGCATTCTAGCTAAATCAAAGACAAAGACACTTAAGGCCTAATGTAGATTGATGAGAATTTGATGGACGAGGATAGTTTTTATTACAGTTTTTTAAGCCTGTCTCTCATCTAGATGGAGCTGAAAGCACTGTGGCAACATGCTGGGAATTGTTTTCATTACACAAACCAGCCTGGCAAAAGTCAGAATCTTTTTGACGTGTCTTCACTCGGTTGAAACAAATTGGAAACTGTAGGTTTGGTGACTACAATTGCACAGGTGCAAAACTATTCACTTCTGGAATAGCAGTCACAATTCACGTCACCTGTGATCAAGAAAGATGAACTGGAAAACAGGATGGTGCAGAGAAGAGCACTGGGATCGTCTAAGGAATGTGGGACTTCGTATACAAGTGGAGAGGCTTGCTTTAAAAATCAGAACAGAACTTGAAAGATGATACGGCTATTTAAACTACAGGATCACTTTGGCATAAGGACAAATGAGTGTGAACCGGCATGAATAAATTTCAGCTGGACATTAGAAGATAGTTTCAAACTGTCAGAAGAGTGAGGTTTTGAAGTAACCTTCCCATAGGAGTAGTTATGGCAAGAAACCTAACCACTTTTATGAAGGAGCACACTAAATTTATAAACAGATTATGTTACTTGGGAGGCTGAAGTAGTATGTGGCTGGATTTGATGTTTCACAGGACTTCTTTCAGGCTATTTCAGAGAAAATTTTAGAATTGAATTTTCAAATGCCCTTTATAATTTCTCTATGTAATCCTGAGGGTAGAAATATTCTCACTTTGCAGCTAAGTTTTCTTTTGTGTTATTTCCACCTTGAACAAGTAAAAGAAGTAATTGGAAAACCACAACAAAAGCTGGTTTTGTGACATTAAAGACTCAAATGAACAGATAAGGTAAAAAATAAATAAATCACTCCATGTGCCTCCATGGGCTGATTAATATCCTTTGCAAGATTTTAGTATTAGACCCTCAGGAACACCTATTCTCATTTTGTCTTCCTAAAACCTGACCAATGTGTGCCAGACTTACATGCTGTATACAGAGAATCAGCACAAGAATTGATGCACAATTCGAAGCATGTCAGTGGTATGTAAAGTGACACAGAGGAGAAATATCTGGGAAATAATCAAATGAGCTAGTTCCAGAAATGAAGGTATTATAGCTGTATTAGGCCACTGTTGAGCCCAAGACAGCTGGCTCACTGAGAGGCAGAGCTAGTCATCCTGGAATGAAATCCAGTCAACTGAAATCCCACGTTCATAACAGACTGTTAGCAAACTAGTCTATATATTTTCCTGGACTGTTCATTATACAGGCCCACAGTTAATTAAATGTACCTTTATTTCATCAGAATTTTTTCTGGGCACTTAACTGCATCAGTCAAACTCTGCTATGATCAAAGTTCTAGCCTTTCCTAAGCCTACACCACCTTGTCTGCACCTAAGTCTTCTAGACAGGGCTTTAAAGTCACAGGTAGTGAGGACAATGATGTGGCAGTATCCACCTTCCTCCTAAGAGGCTAAAAGCTGTAGAAACTGGAAGATATTGTCTCCGGGGAAAGTGAACTCACATTTCCCACAATGTTTTGACCAGAACACAACAAATTTTTTTTGTTGTTTTTTGTTTGTTTGTTTGTTTTGTTTTGTTTTCTGGTCAATTGTGGAGCAGGAGAGAGACACACACACACAAAAAGACAAGACTAGTGGTTAGAGAAAGAGCAGGGATGTCAGATCCTGCTTCTTGTAACATAACGCGACTGGCGTATTCAGACACACAGTACTTTAGGTTCATGGAGGAAAGGGAGACCGCACTGCGCCTGGCCTTGACTTTGTGATTAGGGAACCCTTGTGGACAATGGAGAGTCACACATCCTGGATGTTGTGTAGACCCCAGAACCAGGGTCTTGAGGACACTGTCAGACATGGTGTCATTATAGAAAACCTGGGCACATGGCTCCTCTTCATCTTGCATTCCTCACAAGAACATGCTGGGTGGACTGAATCCTACACAGTTGCCATCCCCTATAGTTTACTTCTACTTCTTTGCACTCTCAGGGGAAGAGGTACACAGTTAAGCAAAATGGATTGTCCTCTGTAGGTCTTTAGAAGTAGTAATCTCTCTCCGTCAGCTATGCAGCGATTACAGACAGTTATTTTATGCAGACCTCTTGGAGGCAGGCACCTGATATCTCATCAGGCAAAACACAGACCGAGTTGACTGAATTTTGGGCTGCTAATCACCCAGGTCCTACAGGATCCTGGATCTGAGCTATTGTCTCTACACAATTAAGCAGCTCTTTCTGCACAACTAAGCAGCATGCTGCTGCCTGAGGTGCAAACAGTCCCTATGAGTCCCCAGTGGAAAAAAAAAAAACAAAACAGCTTTCAGGCTACTTAGAGACTTCAACTCAAAGCAGCAGACTGTGCCAGGCCTGAGCAACAAGAATATTTGCACCTGCTAAAAATATAAAGGAAAGGGCAACTAGCTAATCCAAAAGCATGAATCCACAAAATAGAATGGAAAAGACCATTCAACCAGTGATTTGGCCTCTTATTTTTGCTCCCCAGTCTCAGTCTGTCAGCTTTGCTACCTGAGCATTATTCAGGACTAAGATCCAGGAAGCAGCATAGTCAAACTAAGTTGTTCCATAAACAACTCCTGCTTTTTAAGCTCTCGCTTTTGCCATTTTGGTCTACTCTTGGTCACTGTGTAAGTAAATATTTGTTTAATGAAGACGTGCACCACCATTCAACATACATAGTTATATCCACTGGCTGGCAAAGTACTAAGGACCTTCATGAAATGTTAGGCACCTACAACTATCCATGTCACTTCTCATCTGCCCCCTGGTTTGCCTCCAAAGATTCCACCAGGTTTGTCAGACATGATCTTTTGTTCCAGAAACCACCCCTATTCTTTTATACCAGCTCATATTTTTCCAGATGTTTCGTGATCTCATCCTCTACTAATGTCTCCAAGACCTTGCCTACTGTCAAAATCAAACTTTATTGCAAACCTGTAACTCCCTGATTTCACCTTAGTCCTCTTCGTATGGAGTGGGTTTACATTTGCATTGTTCTTGTCCCTTAGTACTCCTTCCTGTTACAATAAGCTAGTAAGTATTCTTTCGTTGACCAGTATCCTCTTCCATCATCTCTTTCATGAGATTCAGGTGTGGCCAGCTGAGCCCTACAGATGTCTCCTCTTTTCAGTGATCTTTTTTTTTTTTTTTTTAAGATTCATCCTCAAATTGCTTTGGCTTTCAGAATCTTTTGTTTTAATTTCTGGCACCGTATTTTGTTTCTTCCTGGAGGCCTACTTATCATTGATAGTAGAGGACTAAGGCTGAAGTAATGATGATACATTAGCTTAGACAATCCACAGACTGACCATTGTTTATAGAGCTTTTTATGTCCAGACAAGACTGGTAGTGATAAAAGATAATGAACATCAGGTGTCTTCTCAGTGCTTTACATGCCAGTGAAAAACCGTTCAATTTAATGGAATTTTTATCTAGAATATCAGATTTGGCAAATTGTTCACAAGTTCAGTGATCACAGTGTGATGGAAGAATATGTTCAAACAGATTACATGATAGCAACTGAGGGACACAGTAGCTGAAAAGCAACTAATTTGTTTCCCAAGAACGTGTCCAGATCCACAAGGAAGCAGCGTAACAGATTTGCGTTCAGACGTTCCCTCTTCTCATTCAGAGATGAGAAGCCTTGGGCCAGTACTGGGGCCAGAGGGGTGATTTAAGTCCAGGCACCTTGCAGTCATGTAGCATCCCCAAGTGTCTTGCAGCATATAATAACTAAACCCATGGGGACTACATAATTGCTTCAAAACCCCTTAACATTCAGAAAATTGTGAGACCCCTTTGTAATCCATCCTATCAAATTTAGTGGACAAGATTGTCCAAAGGATTCCATTTTAAGATTATGTGCAGTATTAAGATACATAGTTGGAGTTACATAAAACTCACACATGTTTTTTTTTTTTCCATAGAGAAAAAAAATCTCATTTTAATGCCAAAGGCTGACAGTCTGGTTGTTGGGTGGGCTCGTAGTTCCTCAAACCAGGCAAGGACCCCTTTTCATCAGGCTAATCAGAGGCTTCACACAGTGAAAAGGGTTTTACTGGATGCAAGGTTCCTTGTGTAAATAGGAACCAACCAGGCCGAGGTCTTGCACACAGATCTTGTTTGCTCTGTCCCTTTTCTTTGACTAACTGCGGGGTTTAGTTCTTCATGGTCTCGGCTTAGCATCTTTCGTGTGGTTCCAGAGAGGAGTAAGCTAAAGGTAGGGACATTGCCTTACAATGAGCGAACATAAATGTTTCTAATATTCAGGTGCTCAATTTACTTCACAAAACCTGAATTCCTTCCCTCCGAGCCCTTTGTGACACATGGGTGATTACCACTGTGTTTGTCATTGCTTTGTTCTCTCAGGAGAAAAAGAGGTATCGGGGTCACATGGAGTCTGCTAACCCCGAATTAAAGTCTACCTGGCCACAGACTTGAACAATTCACACGGACTGAGGTCCTGCACCAGAGGATTTAGGGATCATGACTGTCGGAGATGTAGGACTATGCTTGATTCTTTACTGCTCTGTTCTGTAGGAAATTTCCACAAGGACTTGCACAAGGGGTTTTTTTGTTTGTTTGTTTGTTTGTTTATATTCCTCCTCTTCTCTCCACCCAACCATCACGAGGTTCCTAAAATAGCTTGGAGGTTCCTAATATAGCTTTGACTCTCTCAGCTTTATATTCCACTTGAAAATTGGGGATAGCACTGTCCTTCTTTTAAGTGTGATTTTTTAAAAAAATGCACTGAAGGCTGTAAGCTACCACTTAATATAATGGGGGATGATGGCAATTTGGTACCAATAGACATGAATAAACAGCAGCTGAGGCCCCACAGACTTTAAGTTTTTGGTAAACTATTTGGACAATTTAGATTATTCTACCATTCAAACCAGTGACAAAGTTTCCTCGGTCAGCAGTAGGATAAGAATTGTGTTACAGATAAGTGTCCTTGAGTAAGAGCCCCATGTATCTCCAGGCATTACTCATTTTTAGCACATGAGCTGTACAGAGAGTTGAAGCTAGTGATAACTTCCCTTCTTGCTGAGTTTGTGCAAACATTTCCTGAAGCTTTCAATTTTACCACAATAGAAGCCTTTTACAGCTTAAATGGGGATAACTTGAATTATTAGCATCGGTCCCCTAGCCCAACCACAAGCATGTCTGAAGCAGCTCTTGCTGATAACACACTGCAACAAGTACCTTTTCCTCACACATATCCACAAAATAAGCTGATACTCACGATTACCACCGAGTAGGAAGTCACTGGATTGCTGGGACTATTGCCCCCAAATAACCTTTCAGTTTCTTTCCTGCATTTTTTGCCTGACCATTTCAACATACAACTCAGTTCCTCAGTGAAACCACAGGTCAGACACTCTGTTAACAGATAGCGATGGCACCCTACTGAAGTCAGAGCCTCTCTGCAGTGACTAACAGGAGCAGGTTTGGTCCTTTGCAACTGAACTTCAGACGTGAGGGTTTCCTCATTTATACTCCTGGCATGCAAGAGTGGTTTTGGAAGCCAACCTATTGGTTTCACCCTCACCTTCAAGGTCCCTTCAGCCGGTCCAGCGGAGGGCCACGAAGATGCTCAGAGGGCTGGAGCACCTATGTTATGAGGACAGGCTGAGAGAGTTGGGCTTGTTCAGCCTGGAGAAGAGAAGGCTCCGAGGAGACCTTATAGCAGCCTTCCAGTACCTGAAGGGGGCCTACAGGAAGGATGGGGAGGGACTCTTTATTGGGGAGTGTTATGATAGGACACGGGGTAATGGCCTCAAGTTGAGAGAGGGTAGATTTAGATTGGATATCAGGAAAAAATTCTTTACTGTAAGGATAGTGAGGCACTGGAACAGGTTGCCCAGGGAAGTTGTCAATGCCTCATCCCTGGAGGTGTTCAAGGCCAGGCTGGATGAGGCTTTGAGCAGCCCAGACTGGTGGGAGGTGTCCCTGCCCATGGCAGGGGGGTTGGAACTAGATGATCTTTAAGGTCCCTTCCAACCTGAACCATTCTGTGATTCTGTGATTCAGCACAGCACAGCCAAAGGGACCTCACGAGTACAGGAGCACGGATTATAAAACAAAGACTATATTTTCTTCCATACATGAGCAGAGCTGTACACCGTTCCAGCTGAAGCCCAGCAGCATGTTTAGAACTCAGAGAACTTTGTATTTCCTTATCTGCTACTGGCAACAGTTTCAAAAGACATCTTTAGATCATATCTCCCCTCTTTGCTGCAACCGAGAGGAGTTGTAGTTGATGGTCCTCAGTCACCCCATGAATGCTTAACAGTGTCAGTCATCCTTCCTTCTCCAATGGAAAGTCTGTAGCTTCCAGCAGCGCTCACATTAGCAGGTGATCTTGCATTTTGTACTATCTATTTTCTGCTGATTTTTGCTTTGCATCTGCCTCTGCACTGACAATTCTCCAGGTTCTATCAGTAACCAGCTGTGGCATTCTCCTCCCATCTGCATACAGGCTATTAGGAAATGTTGACTAGTCCTTAAACCACCTCACTGTTAAGCCCCCCTCCTGGCCCAACAATTCCCGTTTTGGTACTCAGTTACCTTCCCTTCACTTTTCCTGTCCAAATTTCCATCTTCTCCACCTGAGCTTGCATCTTCTCAATGACATGAGATGAAAGATACCAATGAAGACTTGGCAGATTTCTTAGTCTAGGCTTGAGCCAAGGACAGATACTTGGTCAAGAAGCCAGCCCTGGTTCCTTAAGGCCACTGTAGATTTATATGTACCTCTATGTCCAGGCGGCTGAGGATATCACAGCCTTGTTGTAGCTACATATGTCACCCATGATTAGTCATTCCTTTCCACAGAGGTTTCCACATATCATTCTAGATTTGCCAGAAGTTGGACAGCAATATCCTGCAATGCACAGCTCCGACCTTGAGAGTCCCACATTTTATCAGCCTCTTCCATTAACAGCACAGTCAACAAAACAGCAGTCTTTCAACTCTCACCCATCAGATCTCATTTCAGGTTTGCAACTGGCTGCCCCCAGTGGCTTTATAATGTACAGGTGAATGTGTGGTATGGATGGCCTTTCCGTGGTGAACGATGAGGGATGAGGCACTTGAGCACCCACAGTGAAATGTCTCTGCTTCAGCTGTACAAGCACAAAGGGAGGAAGGTCCCAACTCTGTAAGTAGTGTGTTAGCTGGCACATTCCACTAGGCATTTCTCCATCTCCCTAGGTTTTATTTTCTCTGGAGGTTGCTTTTGCATGCTCGCTTTGTATCACACAATTTCCTTTATGCCTTGCGGCTATGTTGTGCCCATGCAGATTTACATTTGAAGAGGGAAGACCTATAAACAATTTAAGCTCACATTTCCAGGAGAAGTTTTCTCCCATGGAATCAAATGGAGCTGGTAATTGTGATTCTTTAACTTGCTTTATTAACCTCAGCTTTTTCTGTGGCAATTAGGTCACCATGCTAAACCTTTTGCAGTCATACGCAAAGAGTAGCTAAAAGACATTGGGGTAAACTAGATCATTTCAGCCAGATCGAGCCTCATTAAACAATTAATTGCTGCTACTGGGGATTCTTAATTAGCCACTTACATCTTACTCTAGACCTTTGAAGGAATTGGGATTTTGATAAGCCACTGCATATTTATAAAAATGTCTTACGGAAGGCTGTGTTTTGTCATTTCTAAACTATGTGAGTGGTCCTAACATCCCAAATTCCTTCCATGCTTCAGGAGAGTTAAGTGGCACTGACTTTTTGTGGCTTTAGGACATAGTTCAAGTCGTGATAACTAGGTTTTCAAAGGAAAAGTAAATGATCCCATTGTAAAGTCTTCTTCTATTCAGGTGCCAGGGAATGGGAAAGTTGTCTTTCATTTCAACCGAGAAGAATAAGACGGGTGTTTCATACTCAAATATTTTGCCATATTTTTTTTCTGATTTTTGAGTATTTTTCAATCAATTCATTTCTTCTAAAAAGTATTTGCTTTTTTTCTAAAAAGTGTTTGCTAACAGGAAGGACAGAATAGGTTTGCTTAAGTCTCAGCAGGATACAGCATCCATGATGCAAAAAAGCAAGGAGAAAGGTACCTACCACTGTAATATTTAACTTTAAGAATGGAACCACTTGAAAATGAGGAGCTCAGGCTGTTTAAGAAGTAGAAAGGCACAGCTAAAAGGATCAAATGACTGCAATTGCTATGGAGACTTTTAAAGATGAGACACTACGATGATTTATGATATTGATCAACTAAAATTCTCCCTAAAATTTCCCCTGATTTTATCCCTTTTTAAAGGATCACAAGGGTTTTTTTATAAAGGAATGAAAAAGAGAAGAGCATACAATATTGGATTAACTATGAAACATTAATAAAGCAGGTCAAGAAATAATTTGAGGAACTGTGTGCCAAAACCATTGAAAAACACCTTAATAAAAATGTTTCAGATAGTTTTCTTTGAAAACCAGCATGTTGGAGAGTCCAAAGAAGTAACAGTTCATTCAAAGAAAAGGCAGTAGTTCTTAGGCAAGGTAACACCACAACAGAAAAGCTAAATACATTCTTTTAAGAACCGGTAAGAGGTTCTTGCAACAAAACTTCCCTCTGTGGTGGATTAAGCTCAAGAACTGTGTAAAGATGAAGTGTTATTAGCAGAAAGTTTAGAACAAGCCAATAAAATTTAACAGTAAGAAACGGCCAGGGTCAGATGTCATTCACTCACAAGTTCAGAAGAAATTGACTCACAAAGGAGCAAACCTACTAATTGTGGTATGGGACCTAGCACTTATATAGGACCCTGTACTAGATGAAAAGAAGACGGCGACTATAAAGTCGTCTTTTTCTTTAAAGCTCCAAACACCATCTTGGGAATGCCAGATAATATTCTAACTTCTCTTTAGTGCACATTTGTAGACATTGTATTAAGCTTTAGAATTAGTAGATAGAGACAGATCTGATATAAGGAAGAGAGCACCCTATTTCTCAAAGGTCAGCAGTGATAAATTTATTAAAAATCTTTGAAGGAGTAAAAGGGGATGTAGAGTATGGGAATCCAATTGGACTACTTGGACTTTTTAAAAGCTGTCAACAAAATCCCACAGCAAAGTATTTTTGAGAAATTAACCTTTCATGGTGTAAGAGGAAGTATCTTGACATGGATTAACGGTTGAAAGGTTGGAAACAAGCTAAACACTGAAATAAATGGCTGGCTTTAACAATGATACCAAGGAAGAGATGAGTTAAGACTTGTGCTGTTCAACTTATTGCAGATGATCTAGGAAAGGACTGAGGTGACCAACTAATGCTTTATCCAAGGTCATCAAAACTGAAACGTATTCACGAAAGAGACTGACAAGATAATAAAGTGACAAATGAAATACAATGCCAACAAAAAAAGATTATGTGCATATAGAAAAATATTACCTGAGTTATATCTAATAATGGAGTATAATTAACATTTACCACCTAGGAATGCCGTCTGAGTCATCATGGTTAGTTCTTGTCTATGCCACATCAGGTCAGATAAAACGCATATTAGGAATTCATAGGAAAAGAAATGACAAAAAAGCAGAAGGAGGATTATACAACCGTATATATCAAATTTGGCAACAGCTTGAATATACATTTTGTTGCTTCATTTGCACGTTCTTTTGGAGGGAGATGAGTGGTGATGAATTGTGCTGCATTTGGAGCACAGAAAGCTGATGTCTGACAGGCATAATACAGCAATGCCAACCTTTTCTCTGTGGACCCCTCTTACTTTGGCAAACCAGGAAATGCCAAGAGATGTACCAGCGTAGGAGGTGCGCTTTTGCCATCCCACCTGGGCTCCCAGGTGTGGAGTCACTTATTATTCTTATTTTACGGGGAAGGAATTTTGTCATGTGGTTAAAACAAGAAGCCATCTGAATTTTTTTCCTGGTTTTGCCACTCCCTTAACATCAGATTTTGCTTAAATTTCTCTGTGCCTTAGTTTCAGGGTACAAAATTAAGAGAACATTTCTTCTCTTTTCCATGGGGCTTCTGGGATGCTTACCTAATTGTTCTTTGGAAAGCTGTTGGAAACTTGAATATTAAAAGTGCAAGAATTAGAGGTCATTAATATTAGCTAATGCGGCCCTTGCCCCACAAAACAATTTAACTTTGGAAAGTCAAGTCTCCATAAAAGAGAAACGCTTCTTTGTACTTGGTGGGGATGGATTATGATCATTCTAGGACTCTAGCTATGTTTGTTGGCATAAACTTAGAGAAGTTTCAAACAGCCAAAGTAAAAATAAATCTTATTATTGTACATTTATACTAAGCAGGGTTCACAGTTTCCTCTTTATTTTTTTTAGATTGCTATTTTGATTTTTTTCCCCTGAAAAACAAATACTGGAATATAATGTTATTTTAACTTTGAAATTTATGGTCTTCCTGACAACAGGTAGTCACAGTTGCATTCTTGCAAAAGAAAACAAAATTAAAAATATAGACACAGGAAATAAAATTAATTTTAAAATATATGAAAACATTTATTCTGTGCATCAGCCCAAGCGAACAGACAAGTCTCTGACTGATACCCACCACAGACTGCAGTTTCTTGAATTGATTGATTAATAGGACAGAAATGAGGAGGTGTGAATTTATTTTGGACTTCAACTGGGCTGAAAAAGGTTTGGCACAGTTCAGCTGGGCTTAATCTGCATTTTAAAGTCTATGAACAGTGACCACCTACTGGCACCTTTCAATGTGTTAGGTCCCATAGAAAGGAAACATTTTGCACTCGACTTCATTTCAGCTAATGTTCCTGGATTTATAAAGGTACTAAAAAGACAACAGCAATCTGATTTCAAACTAACAAAATACCCCTTTTCCCCTAGCGGGATGGAAACCCAACAGAAGAGTCAAGGAAGGAGGAGGAGGGTAGGTGGGATAGGAGAAACAATTTCTCATTGTTTGGAGGTAGATTGTTCATAAGGGCGACGTTACCCTTAATATAAAATTAAATTCCTTTGGGGTGTTTTCACCATTAAGCGTCGAGATTTTCATTTAACTGCGTGAAAGGTAGTAAAGAAGTAATAAATAACAGTTCAAATGGGAAAAAGCTGCCGAGGAGAAAAAAAAAAAAATGCTGAAATGCCAAGAATTTTATCTGAGCTGAAAAAAATGGAAGCAGAAAGATCTCACTGTATTCTGCAGCAAGGATAATTAAAAACAAAGCCGTCTTTTAAGGCAGAGCAAACATTCCCCACCATCTCCTTTTTCTGGCGAAGCCAGGAAACACCCTCTGAAGTAAAATAACCATAACAAGAAAAGACATCTTCTTGAAGAAATTTTGACTCATAGTTTACTGCTTTATAAGCAGTTCAATAGAAAGATGTTCCACGCCAAGGCAACAAGTCAAGAATCCACATTTCTAATGCTAGTTTGGTCTCCTATGTGATTATTTTTACAACATCTGCAATTAAAGACAGATTTTTCAGCTCCCTGATTGTGACCGGATAGAAAAGGGTTTGATGTGCGTGCACACACACACAGAGGGAAGGAAAACGCCACCTCGCCCTGTAATGGTCTTCATTAAAAACAGCTTTGCCCAGCTTCTGTTTTATTTCATTTTGATGATTGAAATTTTCCTCATCTAGCAGTAGGTGGTGTTTTTTTTCTTCCGTACACTTCGCTGGTCCAGAGGAAAAATCTGATAGTCCAAACTCCAGCGTTTTCAGTCATTTGGTCAGAGAGGAGTTGCCTGGGGCTGGGATGGAAGGGAGAAAGGGAAAACTCAAAAAACTCAGAAATCACTGTGCAAACCCCAGGTCATTAACGCTCACTCAGTTTTTGGGGGAGTTTCATGCAGCTCCCAGTAGCACCACAGGCTTGGGGTGGTAAAACCAGTCACCCCTTTGCACCTTACTGCACCTGCCGGGGAGTAAATGGCTCAAGGCACGAGTTTGCCTTTCAGGCTCCCTTAGCTGCCCACAAGCTTTCTTTACCCTGATCTGCAGACTTTGACCGTGTATTTTTCTTAGCTCTCCAGCATGATTTTAAAATAAAAGTAAGTCACTGACCATGAAACTGCCTACTGTGCCCTTCATTGCTTTGGCACTTGAGTCACCAGGAGCTGCATCTGCCTTTGCAAACAAAAATTGCCCTTGTACAAGGAAAACCACAGAAAAAAATCTAGGAATTACTTTGTCAATTCACTATAGCGTTTTTATAGGCATTGACTCAGTTCCAGGTAAAATATGACCTTACAAGAAATTATCATTACTATTAAACTACTCTCCAGATTGAATTTTCTGTGAATCCATCTCTTTCAACTCTGGAGATAAACTTGTTTCCCTACAACCTAAAAGGGAGGGACCCATAACAATCATATAAGATTGAAGGTAAATATTCCTTTTTTCGTTTCCCTTTCTGGACAAATCTGACTCTATTCAAGCGACGTGTTTATTCCAATGCTGAACTGGTGTGGACAGGAGCCCGGCTTCAATCTTCTTGGAAATATCCATGGAATTTCAAGGTGATTCAAGGTGGGCAAATATATGGGGGGTGGCATTTGGGGCTGACATCCCGTTTGCTTTCTAGGATGGGAATATTCCAGGCAGTGTGTCAGGTAGGGATGAGGATTTTGGGGCTGTGCTGGGACAGCTGGGGTGGGCACAGGCAGAAAACCTCCGGTTTCGGGCCCCAACATCACCTGATACCACCAAAGAGGAGCTTATCAGGGTATTGCATTTTTATCAGCTGGCTCAGGATCCCCCAGTGCCTTTAACTTGCTGGGGTGGCCCAAACCTCAGTGTTCCACAGTTTAGGGTTTGTTTTTTTTTTAAAAATAAACCCGAAACACCAAAACCCCTTGTTCCTTTGATGCCGAAGCCTCGGAGCCGTGGGCAGCATGAAGCAGGAATGCCACGCTGCCCAAACCTTCTTCCTTGGGATGAGTTTGGTTTTATAACTTGCTAAACCATGTCCCGGCGGAGAGGTGGGAGGCTCCGCGCCGAAGCCGTCCGCTTTTCTGTGTGTGTGAGCGTGCACGTAGGCTGGGAAGTGCTGGAGCTTGTAGGGCTCTCCAGGACTCTTCGGAGGGAAATACAGACCTGGAGACAAAAAAGAAGGTAGCATTCATGCCCAAGCACATAGTGGGGTAAACATATTTTGTAAATGGAAGTTTGTTATTCACATTGTACGGCGGGAGTTGGTGTTTACCCACCACCGGTCGGATGCCGACGTTGCCAGAGGCTGAACGATTCAGCGGTGATCGCTTATAAATAGTGCTGACCAGAAACAGGAACAGTGAAGAGTTTTCATTAAATAAAAAACAGCCTTGAATATTTTTTCTTTTTATTTTAAGGGCAGAGTTAAAGCTTTACACGTTTTTACTGATAATTCCTTTTTTTCCTCTCTCCTCTCTACACTCTTATATCCCTCTTCTTATTTTGTTAAGTTTTGGAGTTTAATTTTAGTTTTTCATTTTTATATTGTTACTTTTTATTTTAATATTTCATTTTATTCTGTGTTTTATTTCACTTTTATTCACCACTGCAAAAAGTAACAAGCACACGAGAAAATAGAAGAAAAAAAATAGTAATGAAATGCAGGAAAATCCTAGCATTTGGGCATGTGTTGAATGCCCAAACTCCCATTTTTTAATTACTGCAAGTTTTAAATGAAAACTCCCATTTTGCCAGAGACAAACTCTTGTTATTAAAAAAAAAAAAAAAAAAGAAAAGCTTTGAGAATCCTTGATTTGTCCTTTGTCCTAGAGAGATGGAGGAGCTCAGGAAAGATAAGACTTGCCAGAAAAAGGTAGGATAATGCTGTGTACCTCCCATAAATTCCCCACTCTGCAGGTTAGCACTGGATACCCTGGATACCATTAAGAAAGAGGGCAAATACATCAGGAGTCTGGATTTTGCTCTCCAGGCAGCGTGCAGGATACGGCAGCCATGCCCGGTGATACCGGTTTGCATCCTCCTATCGAATGCAGTCGAATCTCTTCAGCGTGTAGTTCCAAGCTGAAATTAAATACTGCAAATTCCAGGTCAGGCACTCACTCTTTTTGAAAGCTAAAGTGATCGTTTCCCCGTGCCCAGTTTTGATTTCCTGAGCATAAAAGTCATGTGTGTTCTCCAAAACGTTGGCCCACACAAGCAGGGCACGTACCCGCAGGTTTTGAAGGTTTCTTTTATGAATCTCACAGAGAAGTGTGGCTTCAGAAACCAGACAAAAGTCTGCCCTAAGTCAGTGGGAGCTTTGCCTGTGCAAGGACTGCAGGACTAAAGCACGTAAAAGCTGGGTGATCTTTCTTTTTGCTTGTTACGGGACAATAATCCATAGCATTTTACAAAACCAATGGTTTTACTTGCAAGATAATGGACGGATCCCCAGTCCCTCAGAAAGAAAGGAAAAAACTCTCAACGCATGCAGGGGATGGTAAGTAAAAAGGAGGAAATCAAAGACAATATACTTAATTTTGAGAATGAGCAGGGGAAGGGATGCGCGCTCTGATCACGGCCCCTTCCCTGCACGTCCTCAGCCCTTGGGCGGGGTGCTGCGAAAGGGCTCTCGGCGCACAGGACGTTCTTTTCAATTTAGCACAATTACAAGCAGTGAAAGGTAATAATTTATTCCCCCCCCCGCCCCGAAATGAACAGGGTTGATTCCTGTTCCACAAGGTGGCAACATCGCTTCAGAGCTCGCAGCATCCCGCACGGCGCAGAGACAGAAACTTCGTATCTTTTAAGCTATTTCAAACATCTTTTGGATGATTTAAAATTAAGTGGGGGGGGGGGGGGGGGAGGGAAGCCATTGTTCTCATTTTCGCCATTCTTATGTTTTCTAAACACGTGGTTTAAAATTATATCTACCGTCTTTTGTACATTTTACTGGGCCGTGCTACCTGTACGATCTCATTTGCTGCCGCCCTCCCTGTACAGCTCGGCACAGGCGGAGGCTGGTTTAACAACCAGCAGTTTTTCACTGCGTGGATGCTCGCACCTAAAATCGGAGTGGCCAAAATAAGAAATGGAACCAAAGCTGAGCCTTGATCTTCAGGGTTGATCAGAAACTAAATTTTTATTTAGCATTTTTAGCCAGAGCTTAACTTTACTTTTAAGTAACTTTTTTAGAAGCCAAACTCTCTGCCTCACAAAATGTCCTTTCATACCTTTCTTCTCTGTGTTCCTAACTCCTGGTTCTTTCCCTAAACAATTTTGCGGTCATTCTGCTCTCTTAAACAACACCTCTGCTTTTCACTAAGGGCTGCATGGCTATTTCTTCTGTGGAACTTGAAAGGAAATGAAAAAAACCCACCTTCCTAAAAGCTTTAACTCAGCCACTCTGCTTGGCCTGCACAGTAATAAGGACATAAAAGTATGACAGATTTTAAAAATAAACCACTTCAGGAAAGAATACGGATGTTGTGAAGTTAATAGCGAATGCAAGGCCCCTCATTTCCCACTCTGGATCCTGCAGGCTCTGATATTGTAAGGGGTGTCAATAATTTGGCATGTGTATCTAACATCCTATTAGCCCCCCTAGGTCGGAATGAAAATGCTTGGTGGCCATGCTGGGCAACATCAGTGGGCAAAGAGCAGGAGGATGAGTCCAAGGATCCTACCAGCATGAAAAATGTCACCAGCTTGTGACTACTTGTGAATCCAAGCAACACTCCTGTAACATCACAGCAACGCGCAACGCCTGCTTCAGCACCAGCCTTGTCTTCTACGAGCTCTTTGATTCAGCAGTATGTCTGCATTAGAGCAGCTCAAGGGATGTCCCAAAGCCATGTTACCCGGCTGTGGATACTCCATTCCTGCAGGGCACCTTCAAGGCCAGCCTTGGGATATCCGTAGAGCCAAGTGAATGTGTTTCTCAATCTTTGTGCAAGCTGCATTTCTCCCAGCTGCCCTTGCAAGGATGGTACC
This sequence comes from Rissa tridactyla, assembly GCF_028500815.1. Lineage (NCBI taxonomy): Eukaryota > Metazoa > Chordata > Aves > Charadriiformes > Laridae > Rissa > Rissa tridactyla. The sequence continues at coordinate 121,536,197 of NC_071468.1, read as the reverse complement.
AGGCAGACTTATGAACAGAATGACACAATGTCCTCTGCAAATGGGATCAGTGTGCAAGCAAAAGTCAAGTTACCTTCAAGGGCTGCTCATGAGGGCAACATGGTGCATGGTACTGGCTCTCCAGAGTAACGTGGCAAATATGCGTAATGCATTTGGAGAGGAGGTTTATCGTGGGTACAGGCATCATGTCTGGGAGCAACGCTTCCAAAGCACACAGCCAGGCATGTTTCAAAGGTCTGTTGGCAATATCAAGCCCGGTGGTGGTAGATCGGTGCTGGCTAGAGCAGACTCACTGCTGATACACTCCCAAGATAAGAGCTGAGTGCAGACAGTGTCTTTCATTAACCCCTCTACAATCATCAAATCTCCTGCTTCTCAGAAATGAACCGGGAGTGGGGGCTTTCCATCGGCTTTGTTTGACTCTGCCCAAGCCAAGGTTTTCCGGCGTTCCATGGGTAACATCCATATGTTTGTTTTCCTGTGGGCCGCAGGGCCCAGAATTGCCCTGATAGTGGACACTCAGTTCACTTGCGTATAAATGAATAACTAGAGAGGGTGACTCAGCTCTTCTTTTTTACAGCCTTAACTTCTCCGAGGAAACCTTAGGCGCTGCTCTTGTTAACAGCACAGATTTGAACTATGAGTGGCAAATACAAAGCTGCTCCCGTGTTAGCAGCTGAGCAGGCTTTAACTTTTCCTTTCTTCCCCCTCCCTCCCCCCTCTTTTTTCCATTGTAACTCAGAGTGCATTTTTGCAAGATATCCCTGAAATTACTATTACTACATCGCAATATTAGATCAATGCAGTGGTAACACACTCCAGATTGTTATGGCATTCGCATCTTGATGCCTTCCATACTGTCTTGTGGAATCTAGCCTAATACCACGATTAAAATGCCTTTTCCATTTCTCTAAAGCACGCTGCCTGCTGCCATTACATAAACGTCTGCCTATCTAGGGTTTTACACTGGCACCCATCACCGGGGTATTTGAGAGTCTAATGAAAAGGACCTCCGCTCATTAAAGGGAGATGAAGGATCTTGCCAAAGCCTGGGATTAAATTAGAGTCCGTTAGGTTTCTCTTCTCACTGACATCATTATGAATCAGGAAAAACACTCCATCCAAGCGAGTTGCGTTACAGCAGTGTAAAGGCAGCGTGAGTTCAGAATCAAGCCCTTTCATTTTAACACCAGCCTACCTCCGCTTTCTCTGGCAGCTCTTTCCCACTCTGCAACTCAACCGCTGAAAATAGCAGCCCTCGGTGTAATATATCTCCTCATGGGCAAGCACTAAGCTTCAGAGGGAGGAACCTTTCAGAAGTCACCCTCAAGTGGGATGAGAGAGAGGAAAAAAATACCAAAAATTATGAAAAAAAGAAAAGGAGACAGCTGAGATCCCACAGCCTCTGTGTCACAGTCTTTGCAAGTGGCAGAAAGTACCTTGGTTGCTGTCAAAAAGAAGAGTGGGGCTTCAGGTATTGTGCAACCTTGGGGGTGACTGCAGAATGAGAAGCAGCAGCCCATCTCTTGTTGAGAGCTGCAGCCTGAGTCCTGCCCTCCTTCACAGCCCTCTGAGGACTCAGAAAAGCAAGACAGATGCGCAGGCAGAGACACCATCCAGGTTTTCCAAGCCTCCTCTCCAAAGGGCTGTACTCACAGCTGGGAGTTGCCATCCTTACCCCATCATGAAGGCAGGTGTGAACAGCTAGCACAGGAGCTTTGATTTCCCAGTGTCCTCAGGGCTAAGAATAACCTTTCCATGGGTTTAAATGCCAAGTGGAATCCATGCCACAGTAGTCCTGGCATGGGCAAGTCTGACACAATCTTGTTGAAGAAGCTCGGTGGTTCCCACCACGTGGAGCACCAAGAATGGGAGAAGGAAACCCTTGATGACAGCCCAACAGGTCTTACAGCCACTTCCCACAAATGGGAAACTACTGGCTTCAGTGGGATCCCACAACACAGTTGACATTTAACTGTGATGTCTATGTTGGACATATAATCCCAAGGTTTCCTGCATCATCAATGAAAAAAATTAAATGCTTTCAAGGGGCAATTTGGGTCTTAGGTGGGAAAAATGGGCTGTTCCAGAGGGATGGGATGAATCTGGGCCAAGGAGAACAAGCCATTTGTGGAATTAAACTGAATTTAAAAGAGCTGTCCATTAAAATATGTCTGTGTTTGTCCACAGATGTTGAAAAAGCCTATCCAAAGGGTCAGACTATCACCTCACACAACAGCACGACAGTGACCCTGTGCCATTTTCACCTTAAAATTGAAAAAAACCGCCTGATTTTCAGGATTCCCTCTAGGATGTCTCCTGTCTGCTCTTCTGACATTATTAAACCTAGTCAGACCTTTTCTCGACTAAGGGCAAATTTCTGGGAGAATGTTCAGTTTGAGAGACGTTTGTACATCTGCCACTTAGAGCAGCAGCGCCAGTTCGTGAAAACGTGAATTGCTGATTGAACTGCAGTGCAGTTTGTGCTAGGGTATTTGACAGTATTCTCCAAGTGTAACAACATGGAATAAGGAAATCCCCTTCTTTACATGTCTGTGGGCCCTGGGGTGGCACTGAATATGTTTAATATGTTTTATAGTGAACTGAAGCACTGGGGCTTACTTGTGTATCGACGTTACTCCCAGGCTGGGCTCTGGTGATGAGCTCTGTTCTGTCTGTTAGCATCCCTGTGATATGTTCTGCCAATCTCTCTTGTAGAGCCACAAGAAAAGCCATGAGATCCAGTGTGGAAAATCGGGGCAGGTGAAAAAAATCATTGCAATTATTATAATTATTTATTACTATTAGCTATAAAGGGAAATTAATAAAACTGAATAAAATGAAGTGATCTCATGAAAGAGGTCTGTGAAGTCCATGTGCAAGCACTGATATGTCTCTCTCTTTTGCGAATGGTTTTGTTAGTTAGAAGACTTAACAAAGTGCTCTCTTAGCCTCAGTAATAATCATATCAGTGTTAGTAATAATATAAATATCAATAATAATAATAATTCAATTGCACCTGAAATTAAGAAAACCCTTAACAAACAATCAGTCACATTGTCAGCAGATTCTTTTCACTGAGAACCTGCGAGGAAAGCTGCTGGCTAAAGTCTTAGTGGAATTAAATCCTAGTGCTACCTTGAGTCACTATGGGATGTCAACATCTTGCCCTTAGCAATTAAGTGTGTAGAAGAGAGAAGCTATTCTTGGCACCATCTACAAGCTGCATGGACGCACCAGAAAGTCAAGGGCAGTGCAAGGCTGACATGTGTTGCAAATTCATTAGGCAGAGGAGGAAACTGAGGCAGAGATGCGTTACGCATTGCAATCACACTGCAAATCCACAGCGCTCAGACCTGCACGTTCTCCAGCACCAGCCCTTACAACACGAGCAGCACTCAGCATGCACAGCAGCATTTCCAAGTAAAAGCGAGAGATCAAAAGCAAAAGACAGCCTTTCAGATATTCCATTTCATCTGTAAAGGCAAGCGTAGGAAGATTGAAATGATTATTTTTTTTTTCTTCTTGCCCATTCTATTAACATATGTTTGTCTGTGTTTCAGTATTTTACCACATATTTATATGAAATCCCTGTCTGTTTTTTTCTTGGCCTCTCACAGGCTTTCACTCATGATCTAGACAACTCCGAGAAACTTGCCCACAGTACACCATCCTCATCCACACAACCCTGAACCAGTTCCTACACCTCGGTTGAGTAGCATCTGAGTGCACCTCGGTTGTCTCCAAGAGCTCCTACTTCAAACAACTCCAAGATAATCGCCGATCTACTCAATGAGTTCAGGAGTCTTAGAAAGCATGTACCACTTAGATCAAAAGTGAACCCAATTACAACCATGCCACTGCCCTTTTTCCCCCTTTGGGAAGGTGGAGTGAGTCACAGCAGACGACACTCGGTTCTCCTGGCTAGCTCTCAGGATTGTGGTTTCCAGTGATAAATTCAGCCCCTGGGCAATTTACTGAGGAATTACATAGTGTGGTATAGGCGTCCTTCCACCAGTATTCAAGCCCCAGGATCTGATGAGGTTCAGTGCAGAGCATTCAGATTTGGTTTCTTTTTAATAACACTTACTGAACGTGAACGGCTTTAATAATCCCCAGCAGTCATTAAAAGCTTTTCATCTTCAAAGTGCTCTACATATGCTAATTAATGCTCACAACCATCCTGTGATGGTATTATTATCCCCATGTGGCAGCAAGGGAAATGGAAGCAATGAGGTTAAGTAATTTGCCTGAGGTCAGAGAGACCTGATGACGAAGCCACAAGCAGAATGCCTCATCCTCTGCTCCACCACGCATCTTCCTCCTGCAGCACTGTCATCTGGTGCCCAAAGCCCTGTTTTTTTTATGTGGGCATGGGACAGGTACACCAAGAAAGGGGTTGAAAAATGACATTTTTCCTTGCATCCCCACAGGCTCTGGTTATGTCACCAAGCCTAGACGTGTGCCAGCCTACATGCCAGGTTACCGACTCTCAAAAAGCAGAATAGGCCAATTTTCAGGATAAGGTTCCTGCTGCAGCCCTCTATGCCAGCACAGGACCAAGCCCTCCCCTTTTGTCTTCCAGACCTCAGACATCTCGCAGATCAGCCCACCAGCAAATAACCCAAGACTGCCTCTTTCTAACCACTCTGTGGACATTTTGGCTAACTAAACAGTGTCAGGAACCATTCCCCACCACTGAGACCAGCTGGAACAGTGTGGCCATACCTTTGCTCCAAGTCTCCACTTCCTAAGTCACTCAAACACGGCGACCATATGCAAAATGCCTATGGGGAGCTGTTCCTGGCCTGGGCTAACTCCCTGACCACAGCTGGAAATTGCTGACAGCACTTTTGGTCTGGGCCAAAAGTTTGCCAGAGACAATTCCAACAATTTAATGGCACAAGCAACCAAGTGGCAGTGCTCAGGCCAAGACTTGATGCCATTTGATTTGCTAGTACAGATTTAGCCCTTGTGGCCAAACTATAGTGAGAGCCAGAAATGTGGATACCTTGGCCTCAAGAATTTTCAAAGAAGACAAGCGTCACTGTCTCTCAGCTGCCACCATATAGAAGAAAACAAGATTGAGAGTCATGACTTACTCAGGATCATGCACTATGTTCGTGCCACAAACATGAGTGTCACTTTGGTCCTCTGAGTAAAAAGTCAATACCTTATTATTTGGTCAGCTTTGCCTTTCCAAAACATAGATACCTGACCATTAACCCAAGCACGCTAGCTTGTTTCACAGCCAGCCCCTTTATGGTGGGTTCAGCTGCCAAGGATTCACTTTTAGCCCACATGATTAGGAGCTGATGAACTTCTCCTTCTATTCTCTACCCATTCAAGTAAACACTGAGCTGTGTTTTATTTTAAAAATAAACAAAGGCAGGCTGGACTGAAACCATGGTAGAAATGGCCCTAATTCTGTTCTTGGCTGATCTGCCACTCGTAGAAGGTTGTACTACGCTTATAGGGAGAAATGACTTATTACTATTAGAATAATAAACTCCTTCCTTTTATGCTTCAAATCAAACTGCAATCTGGTCTGTGCAGAACACATTTCCCACTCCTCCTCCTCATTCTCTTCTTCCTCTACCATGGGCTTCAAACACAGATTCCAGATGCAAGCTATTTTTCCCCCAGCCGAAGGATCTGACTTTTTGGCAAGCTGTGCAAGCTGTTGTGTGGGTGGTTTAAAACTTCCCTCTGGGCCTGTCATGTGGTTAGGGCTGTCTGGGCTGCTCTGAACTTCTGGACACCATTTTCCTTTGACTCACCTTTTATTCCAGCGGAAGCTGGGACCAAGTGTGCCTAGCGAACGGGACTACGCAAAATTGCACTTTGGAGCCAGGACTTTGACGCTGTTTTTTCACTGGTGTTAAGTCCTTTGGCTGGGTTCTCCAGACAATGCTGTCAGAAGGCAATCCCTGCAAATAGCTGTCTCCATGACTTTGCTTTGAGCCACTTCCTACTCGTTTTCTGAGCAGCTATTCCATGAAAATTCATGCTCTGTCATATGTTACTAGTTAAATCAGCAGCAAAGTCTATTCTGAGTCTATCGGGAAGGCCTAATCCCAGCCGTCAGGGTTGCAGCACTGCCTTTCCTCTGCTGCCAGGCTTCCTTTCTTTGGATGATGTGCAAACAGTGTTTTGCTGCTGCATATTGAAACATATGGAGATATGGCCCCAGTGCCTCCAGAGCACCATGAGTCAGATAACCATGCCAGAATTTTCCCCTTTTCCGTTTTTTTTTTTTTTTTTTTTTAAATTTAAATTTAAATGAGAATAGTGGTTTGCATCTTCCTGGTTAAGAGAAGATACAACTTTTGTAAAGCAGCCACATCTGCCTGAGTCTGCAAGCAGTGTGCTCCAAGTTGAGCAAACCACCCCATTCATCTCATCTGGACTCTATTTAACGCTGTCAAGCCAGAACACTGGGTAGGTCCCCATCAATGCCATTTCATCAAAGAGCTCTGAGTGCATATTGTGTGTACGGATTCCTTAGCTGCTGTCTTCCCTATCACAGCTTTACAGATAGGCTCTACAGAACAATCTCTCTACACTCGGGGTCATCCCCTCTAACTGCTTCTGAAAGTGGAAGACATAATTCCTGTGTGAACAACCTTTGATATGTCGCAAAGAAAAGCCACTGGATAACCCCTTGATAGGATGAATGGCACTGCCCAGGGAGGGTGTCCTGCACCCTGTGACAGGGATGGAAACTGTGATCCAGCGCAGGGTCGCAAGTGCTGATACGTTTATTATATATAGCCGACCACTGACTCAGCAATATTACAGGCAGGTGAAAGTAGGCACAGATTGTATTTCATGAAATACCTCTTCCCTACAATGTCTTGCCTGCAGACCCTCACAAAACTTTTCAGAAGTACGCGCAGGCTCTTGAGGGCACTTCAACCCCTCAATTGTTTTTGGTCCAAAATGGTCAGAACTGGTCTCTGTGGTGTTTCCTATGGGGAAAGATTGGTTTAAAAAAGATTGGATTTACTTGGTTTAAAACCTTGAAACCAGAACCACAGGCGCCATATACCACCGAGGGAGCAACATCCACCTGAGCCTGCAAGCAGCATGTTTGGACAGGGTGCCCAATCCACACACTTGAAATTCATTAAGTACAATCTTGCCTGGCAGCCTCACGAAAGAGCTAAAAGAGTCACCATAAATATGACAATAGTAAAATGTTTAATTCCTCGAAATGGATTGGTCCCTTCGTATGGAGACAGCTGAGGGAGGCTGACAACACGCACTACAGAAAAGAACCAAATTTACCTGATCATACGATCATTATAACATAAGGAAACTTTGTAAATACTGGCCAACAGGCCATGACAAGTTATTCCTGCAACATGCAAGAGCAAGAAAAGTTGTTACGCTTTGGAGTACCTCAGAAATTGTGGAGGTCAACTCAGGACATGAAATACAGAAATGAGGAGCTTCCACTCAAGTCAAGTTCAAGTGAAGTAGAGAACTAACCTCAAATCTTTGCCCAGGGGTACTTAACCAGTGCCAAAACCATTTTTTATGGCTCTGAAAATGTTTTGATTAACTTCCCCTGGTCTTCAGAAAATACACTGGTGTCTACTCTGCCTATTCTTGAGCTTTGGGCTTCCAGGAAGATGGGTATTCCCAGGGTATTTTTATGCAGTTCACAAGCAAGGTGGGCTTCCAAGGGGATTTTTATTTCACTAAAGAGGTTCGCGTGGTTTGGAGAACATTCAAACACACACCTGTATGTTAGGATTCAACTGCTTGGCGTCTGGTGCTTCTCTTCACTGATTGCATGGCTTTGGTATAAAAGCTCAGGCCAAAGTTTTCAGAAACAGGTTGCTCAACAGGGAGCCTGGGTTTGGCTAAGCACACAGCCATTCCCTTCATATCAGCATGACTTGATAGATTGTGAACGCTTATTTCAGTGCCTTGTTTTGGATTTAGAAGCTTAACTGGAGGCATTCAGGTTTGAAATCTGGCCTCAACTCCCTCAGTACTTCCATTTCATCACCTATAAAATGGAGGATACCATTTCCCTACAGGTGTTTTATAAGGCTTAACTCATTCATGCGTGCAAAGTGTTGAGATACTTGAATGAGCAGCACCGTACCAGAACAATGTCTTATTTTGTGAACGTAACCTCCAAAACTTTTCACACCCTCTTAGGCCTTCCAATACTTCCTGCTTCCCGCCAGGCCGGGACAACTCCTTTTAGGACACTTTTGTGCCCTATCCTGGCTGGGGAAACAGCAGGTGGTGAAAGGAACAAAAATGAATAGAGGTGGGAGGAAAAGTTATCCAAATATAGTGGAACCTCAGAAACTGTTTCAACCAGGGGCGGAGCGAGATTGCAGAGGGTTTTTCTTTTTTTTCTCCCCCCCCTTGCCCACAAAGCTGTTTATCGGTTCCCATCAACAGCAGTGGCATCTCATTCCCCGTTGACCGTGCTGCTTTACAAGATGCTTTGGAGGGACGCAGGCTGCAGGAATCACAGAATCTTCAGAGTTGGAAGGGACCTCTAGAGATCATCTAGGAAGAGTCATCGGTGACTGCCACCACATCTCAGAGTGTGGGGGAAGAGGGGCTGCAGAGCTGCTGAGATGATTTTGTGCCTCTGCTCCCTCCTGGAGGCACCAGGGGGAAATGGGAGGTAGCGGCTGAGTCCCTCCTGCCGCAAATCTTTCTGGCTGTTTTAAAGCTGTGTTAGCTGGTGGAGGGCTAAAACAGCCAAAGGGCAGATGGGGGATTTGAAAGGAATAAATGTGGTTTCAATCTGGTTCGTCCTTTCTGCTCGTCTTGCACTGAACGCTTCTGGGGCACGACAGCAGCATCCCCCTAACACCACCCCTCGCCCAGACAACTTCTGCTTCTTCTGCCCAATTGAACAATGTACGAGCAAGTCCAGAGTGGGACACAGAGAGTGAATATAAGTACTTTCTCTCACCCCCCTTCCCAGCCCTGACATAATAACAAACAGCTCTCCAAAAAGCACTTAAATTTACGAACAGTTTATAAATTCACAGACATTGATTTATAGATGTTGGCTTGACCCAGTATTAGACACTTTGGTTTCTTTTCTGTTTTCAAAGTGCTGCTGTTATGGCTTGGGTTCTGAGAGCCGTCACACACCAAAACTAGCCTCCAGGTCCTCCCCGCGGGCTTCGCTTCGCCTGCAAGGACGGGCCGGAGCTGGGGCTGGGCTCCCACTCTTGGAGGGGTGGCTCTTCCCCTTGCTCGGCAGGACAGCTTCCAGCTGGTTAGCGAGCCGTGATGACAGGCTTTCTAGGCAGCTTCATTTCAGCTTCCTTGTCTTGCAGGAATGGTGGCTGCAACATGGGGTGCGAGGAGGAGCCCGTGCCTGTGTGTGTGGTATTCCCTGCCTATAAGCCCCCACTGAATTAACCAGAAAAAGAAAAAAAAAAAAAAAAAAAAGGAAAACCCTAAACCCTGCCTGGAGCCAGCATTAATTGGCTAAAAAGAAATACAAATGAGCAAATTTGAACTCCAGGAATGTCAAAATTCCATGCTGAAAAATCGTGGAGCTGATGTGTCCAGGCTTGTCATCCTATGGCCACCCAGCCTGAACAGAAAACCCCACATGCAGACCATGCCAGCAGGTGAGATGAGGGTTAGGGATAACCACTTTCCGCCCCGTGGAACTTCATGGTCATGTCTGGCTTGGAAACCCCAAATTTGTGGTAACATACGGAGCTGTGGGCTTTGATGGGAGCCATGAGAGCCTGGCTGGGGAATCACAACATGTTGAAAGGCAACTGTGACCAATTCCTCCCCCACCCCCTCTACATACACATGCACACACAAATAAAAGATATGTTATCTACCAATTGCTTTTGTTTGCTCATTTTCTGCCTCTGGGCAAGTCACCCAAGTTTCTCCAGCTGTGAAAAAAAGAAGTGGTGGTTCAGCTTGCATCCTGATCTCAGTGCTACTGAACCAGTGGAGAGAACTGCCCTTTTTGGAGAGAAGGCACCAGCTGCTGGAGTCAGGCAAAGCAATAGTGGTCCCTCATATAAATAGACATTTGCTAAAACAATGCCCCAGTGATGACTGGGTGTACAAGACATCAGCCCTTCAAGCCTCACTACGCTGGTGAGTCTTTTCTAAAGCTACGTCAGCAGCCAGAGGAAGATGCACAGAGTAAGGGCACTAAGGACTTTGCGTCCAGGATTTGTAGGCTCTTGGCTGGGGTCTGCAATTTTACCCCACTCCTTACAGTACCTTGAGCTGCTCACCTTGATAGGCATCCCCTCATTCACCCACCAACAGACACTTTGCCTCCAAGAGGAAAATCTGGTGGAGTCACTCAGAGAAGTAGTGCTGTGCCATTTCATACCTGTATCTTTGGTTATGGGCTCCCTATTACTTTATTTTGATTTTTTTTTTTTCTCATACATATCTTCTACAAAATACTTTCACTAATAATAATTATTCTAAATGTATAAAAGCCTGGGGTTTGCCATCAAAATAAAATTTTACCATCAAAATAATAATAAAATTAAGAAACCAATCTAAGATCTTCTTTGAGAAATGCATGTATTTTTTTTGGAAATGGAAAGAAAGAAAGAACTCATTTTTGTTTTGCTTTTAATGAAACAGAAGACCAGTTCTCACCAGGTCTTCTATATCTTAGGGATCTTTTTTCCCTTGAGAAAAAAACTACTGGGGAAACTGAACATTTAAGAACACTGGATGAGTTGGTCCTGTACAGGCATGAGTTGCTTGCAGGCAACTCTGCCTCTTCATAGCCCTTCTCCATTGCTAATCCAGCCCTAGCTGTGTTGTAAAGACAGTCTGCCATCATGCTGTGGTTTTGTAACTGTTAACAAACTAGAGAGGAGGCACTGGCTACCCAATGCATTTTAACTTGTGATTTAATACAGGATCTGAACTCCAGGCCACAGTTTCCTCAAGAGTCAACAGCTTGAAACCTTCATGATCATGGGCTTCGCCAACCAGAATTTAAATCAAATATCATCCAACCAACCTCAGGAACAGGATGATGGATCTGTGGCCGAGACAATGGTCTGGGATCCAAGAGACCTGAAGGTTAAATCCAAATGTGCCGACTCCCTCAGACTAAATTTTAGACCTGCTTGAGCTCTCAGGAAACCACCCATTGGGAAGCCCGGTCCTGCCTTAACATTTATTCAGTGTGGGGAAGATAGTAGATCCACTAAGGGAGAAGTATCCAACTCAGTGCCCTCTGGAGATCCAGCAGACCCACAGCAAAGAGACACAGAATCAGCAGGCAGCGGCAGAGGCGCTCATGCCAGCACTTATTCAGGTGGTGTGCACTCATGTGCCTTCCAGAAGGAAAAAAAAAATAATAAGAAAATCCTTGTGAAAAAGTGCACATAAAATAAATTACAGCAGCCCCCATTCCTAATTGAAATAACTCAGCTCTTCTTTTCTTGTGTGCCTGTGTTTAAAGAGAAACCTGAAAGGCACAAGTTCACATTATGGACTAATAGCCTGGAAAATTTCAGTTTAAAAAACAAAGCTGGCTTTGAGTTACACAGGAGGGCCCTGAAAAAAAGCATCTGAAACCACTAACTTCTATTTTTTCCTGCACTTTTTACAACATAATATGGCTGAACAGATTTTATTTTATTTTATTTTATTTTAAAAACTAGCTTTAAAAAAATAATCAACACAAAAATCCTCTCTCTGGCCTTCATGTGCCAAGTTTCAGCCCAGGGCAAATTTTTTACAGCTGAATTATACACCCTGAAAAATAAGGGGCTTATAATGACAACATTGAGAGTCCCCTAACTATAGCGGTATGAATGGGGAGGGAGGTATAATAAGAATGGTCCATAGTGTGTAGCAGCAGCAATAAGTGAAGGAGCCCTTACTCAGCATGAGGAATTCTATATATCTTGGAAGGCTTTCATGAACCTAAACATTATTGCTAAGAAAGGAATAAACAGTTTGAACTGCTGTTGCCATTCATCCAGTGCTCACACACTGAGGAATACACAGAGTTGTTCTCTCAAAGCCGGAGTGAAATATTCCAGACATAACTCTTTCTTACTTTGGGGCTGGAGAGGATTTTGAGCCGCTGTTTGAAGGCAAGCTGGAGAAACACTCTTGCTCTGGGAGAATTATTTTTTTTTTTTTTTAATGTAGCAATGGTGATAATTGACTGTGTGCCTACAGCTCTCGGAGTTGAGCTTGCACTCGCCGATGGCCACAAAGGGTCATTATTGGCTGGGATGGGTATCTGTAGGTGAAGTGAAACCAAAATAAGGAGGTTAGCAAAATGACTGTCAGTCTTGAATGTGGACCAAATCTGGCAGCCCAGAAAAGGTACGGAAACCAGTGCCATTTTTAAAATTGCCGCTTCTAAAATAGGATCATCCAGCAAGTTGGAGGCAGAAGTGGGATTTAGGCAGGTGCAGGAACCAGGGTGCTTATGCCACCAGGTCCTGGGCATGTCCTTACAAACTGAGATCAACTGTCAAAATTTCCACAGGGAGCAAATCCCTTCTTTGGATTGTCATGTTCTCTTCTCCCCGCTAAATACATCAAGTCAATCAAAGCATTGGGCTTCTGTCACTCCATAAGTCTTTAATTTTAACTTCAGCACATCTATATTTGAATAGGCTCACGTAATCACACTTATAAACATCTGTACCTACATATGTAGGTACCTACATATGTACCTACGCATCTCCCCATTGTATTTTTATTTTCTATTACTTCACATTGGCTATATGAAGAGTCATGTCAACATTAATAACAGAAAATTAGCATTATCCAAAAAGATAATTCATCTGAAAAATTTTCAGTCAGCTCAGTGACCCCGGTCCTATTTGACCAAAGGACATGACTTTAGCACACGATTCTCATCTGACAACAGGCATCGAAAACAGGTTGTCGGAATCATGTCTTAAAAATGTACTTCCATTGCTACTGATTTCCCAAGAGTCTATGCATTACTCGCTCAGCTCTACATGTCTGCTTTGTAGCCATCCAACATTAAATAACAAAATTTCCACTCCAAAATGCTTTACTATGGTGCCTATACCCCAAAACTCCTGCTAGCTTTCCCCTCTCGCTGATTAAAAGCCACAATTATCAGTAATTGCTGGATCAAAGGTCTGATCTGGACTTCACAACATTTTCATACCAGTACGATAAAATTTCAGAGCTGCCAAGAGTGTAATGTAGATTAAATTTGTGTCTGTTGGCACAGAAATTAAGATTACATAAATTTTCAACCTCTCTATCATACTTCCTTCTGTATTAGTTAACAAACCGTTTCTTTTTTTAATTACTTCTGCTGTACATCAAGCCCATGAACATAAACTGAACTTGCAAATAAGAATTTTAACAGAGAAAGTAGTTCATAGTCTTAAATTCACACTACTCAAGTAAACTCAGTCTTTAATCTCTGGAACCCATCTTGGACAAACGTTTCTAGAGTAAGTGTCAAGTTTCTGGCAGTAAATTTGGAATAACAAACAGAAACCTCAGGTGAAGAAACTTTCTAAGTCCCAAAACTGCATGAGTTACAAAGTTAATGTTATTAAGAAGAATTCCTGAGCATGATATTTTTTCCATACCTGTGAAAGGACTAAAGTCTAATGAGTTTGCAAAAAGTTTGGACGTGGAAATTAGTAAGAATTACGCATGTGTATAAACCTGAAAGTTTGGACATGGAAATTAGTGAAAATGACATATGTGAATAATCCTAAAAGTAATTTCCTTGAAAGAGCAGTGAAAGAGTAGCCAAGTATTTCATTCTTAATGTTGAGATTTAACGAGACACTGGAAACCTAAAAAACAACACATCTCTCTTGAAAGTTTTGGGGTTTACTTTGTGTTTTGTATCTCCCCACAAGACTATTACACGGCAACAAAACTGGAGATGGGGGAAAAACATTTTTTATGCCCTATCAAAGTAATTTCCTTTTTATTTCATATAAGCAAGTGCTTTCTTTTTCCATACAGCAACATGGAGAGATATAAAACTAACATTATACTCCGCTTTAAAGCTATTCTGGTATAAATTATTTTGTATTTATATCTGTGCAGCAGCCAGAAGATATGTGGCTATGAAATTCTGCTGTAACACCGAAAGCCTGATCTTGTAACATTATGCTGTATTGCTGATCTTCAAAATACTGGTAACTTTTACTGGTAGAAATTTTGGGTTGAAATTTACATTCTTAATCGAAAATATGGGAATTTCCCTTCTAAATGAAGTGGATGGGGAGGTATCTGCTTTGACAAGATGTTCCGGGTTATGTATAAGACAAAAATGTTTTCAAACTTTTCAGTGAGGACAAAATATTTTGCCTGCATGTCTGAAAAGTCTTAGGAAGATGTTTTGGAGGAGAAGGAAACATTGTGAATGAAACCCTGAAAAATGCTTAGAAAGTTGTGGTCAACAATACCCTGTCCATGTAAAGTCAAATGTCTTTGTGGAAGCTCAGGTGGAGCCCTCCCCTGGCCACAGGGACAGTTGGGCTGCAAAGAGGCTCCATGTCTGCAGGGCAAGAGCTGCCAAAAACCTCTCCCAGCGTGCTGTCTATTATTTTGTATTGCAGTCCAAGAAGTCCCTACTGCAATAATTTCTTAAAGCTGGTGCCCAGGTCAAACTGTCCATCTTCTCCAGGCCTCCCTGAGTGATGGGTACTCTCTAAGCAGACTCCAGAAAGGCAGCCAGCAGATCAAAGTCGGCTTTCATTAATCCATAGCAATAGGACAGAAAAGGGACTTTAAATATCTCTCCAGGCTGAGAGAGTTGGGGTTGTTCAGCCTGGAGAAGAGGAGGCTCCATGAAGACCTTATGGCGTCCTTCCAGTACCTGAAGGGGGCCTACAGGAAAGCTGGGGAGGAGCTGTTTGCAAGGGCATGTAGCGATAGGACGAGGGGCAATGGTTTTAAACTAGAGCAGGGCAGGGTTAGATTAGACATTAGGCAGAAGTTCTTTACACTGAGGGTGGTGAGACACTGTCCCAGGTTACCCAGAGAGGGGGTAGAGGCCCCCATCCCTGGAGACATTCAAGGCCAGGCTTGATGAGGCTCTGAGCAACCTAATCTAGTTGAAGATGCCCCTGCTGACTGCAGGGGGGTTGGACTAGATAACCTTTAGAGGTCCCTTCCAACTCAACACATTCTATGATTCTATGATATATGTGACTGAGTGTGTCAACAAAGAGAAGTCATTTTGCTAAAGGTCGTCCATCAGGCATTTGTGTCACAAACACTGGCATTTTGGTTCTCCGTCTCACCCTGCTTTTCACATGGTGCTGAACATCCAATTCCTAAAAATCATGTCTTCAGGCTGGCACAAGATAAGCACGCAAAGGCACCAATCTATATTCAGAGTCTTGGCCTCGTTTTGTAGCAGTGCATGTCCACAGTAGCTCACAGGAGCTACTCAATTTCCTTCAGCTTCTTTTCTTTGCATAGAGACTTTGACTAATCTCCTTCCTCTCCATCACAAGAAAAGTGATTTTCCTAATGACACAGGCTAGACAGATGACAGATTGTCAGGACACACAGTACATGTTTTCTTTAAGTGAGCCTTTTATTTGTTATTTTAAGGTTATTTCCAGATCCCTGACACTTATTCCAAAAACCCAGGTAACCAAGACAGAGCTCAGAGACTGAAGTTATTCTTAGACTAATCAGCCCGTGATCTAAATCCACAACACTAATCTCGTAATTTGTCATCACAAAGCACAACCGGTCACATCTGGATAAGGTACTGCATGCTAACAGCTGTATTTAGCCCCACTGTTTTCAACCTGTTTACTCTGCAAAGTAAAACAGTCAGGCTGTTTTATTTTGAGCTCCCATTACTGAGACGTACTTGGGTGGAGAGAAGGACAATAACGACATTCAATGAGGTAGGGCTGAAGTTGCCGTTGCCCTAAAAACAGACAGCTCCATGCTCTCGTGTAGCTCCATGTTATTTTGTAGGATTTTATAGACTACATGGGTCTCTCTCTTACAACCTCTTACACCCTGCAATGAGGTGTTAAAAGACACAACTAGTACCCAACAACCTCTGTTGGGTTCTTGGGTTGATCAGAGTTGTGCATGACGGTGTCACCAATGTGCTCCCATAGCAGAAGAGAGGAAGCTCCTTCCTTTGGAGCTTTGGTGCCCACTGAGCACCCTAAAAGAAATCCCTTTATACCACCCACTCCTTTCTTTCAACACATAATCTTGAGGGAAAGCATTATTACTATTATTGTTACCATTGCAGTAGAGCAAGAAAGCTGTGCCAAGACCAGGTCCCAGTTGTGCTAAGTGCTGTGCAAACAAACACGGGGTGCGTTCATGCTCTAGGCAGCACAAGAGACAAAGGCAATATTATTAACATGCCCATGAACTGAGGCACACTGAGATTATCCAACTTGCCCAAGGTCACGCAGGAAGTGAGTGGCAGAGCTGGAAATTGAACCCAGATTTCTTGAATTGCAGGCCAGGATTTTAACCACAAGGCCATCTTTCGTCTCTCTCTCTCTTTTTTTTTTTTTCCCCCTCCGATCTTTCTATTTTAGCACACTTTTGAAAAAAATTACTCTTAAAAATCCATTCAGCAATACTTTAGGTATGCTGTGGCCTCCACAACCATATTTAGCACAATTATAGGCTAAAAGGAACTCTTGCAAATTATGTGCAAATAGATACGTCTTTATGTAAATCCAAGTTCTTGGAACATAAATCTACAGCCAAAAAAATACAAAGGTTTAAGCCAGGGAGGAATTAAAATTTTTTCCTCTTCGAAGGTTGGCAACTGAGGTACAACACTCCCCAGCTAAAGAAAGGAGAATATGGACTAGATGCCTGGGGAGTAGTTATGCCAGCTCCAATAAACCTGTGATTTCACCTATAGAAATGTGAAGGCAACAGACACTTGGTCATTGTTTTAGGGGATTCTGTCCCATATATGACTGGTTTTATATACATGCATATTTTCTAAATCAGTTACTGTACCAGAAGTGCAAGAGTACTGAAAGCCAGGCAACTTTCTGATCATGTACAGCCCCACAGCAGATACAGGAGCCTGAGCACAGGAGAGTAATTTGGTGTTTGGCTAGGGATATTATGCAAGTTTAACCATCTGGGTAGACTGTTCGTCTACTGAAACAAATGTTCAGGCAGAGCAAGGCTCCTCTCTCCCAGGTGTGCCAAATGCCTCCTTGCTCCCCAACCAAAATATGGCAGCTTCTTTGCTGTTGTAATCCCAGGCACAGACCAGGAGACAAGCTACCGTGTTGCTTTTCACAAATGCAAGAAGCAGAGCCAGATTAAGCTTATCCACCAGGGTACACAAACGTGGTCTCTGATTCCCATGACAAGGACATGATAGCTCATGGGAAACAAAGGAGAGCTGGGGTTTGTGCTCCTGCCTCCCGGGGCAGAGTGCTCCCTCTGAGTGCCACACTCGGTGCATAGTTGTGCCTTGGCTGCAGTCCCGCCTTGGATCTGCAGCTCTGGGTACCACATCAGTTTTGTGTAGGTAGTTGTATACAAAGTTAAATTTAGGCACAACACCCTAATTTTTCTCAAGGAAAGTTTTACAGATTTTGTTTCATGAACTTGATCAAATAGGTTTTGTTAAAATGGTATAAAATGTCTTCTCCTTCACTCCTCCAGGATTCAAAAAGGGAATGAACTTCACATGGATACATTCTGCTATTCTATGTAATATCATAGGAGAGATACAAATCCATACAATTTTTCTATGAGAATAAAAGCTAGGAAAACTGTTCTGGGATGTACACTTGCATTTACTATATAGCTAGACACCCAAACGGCAAATGGATCTGTTTACTAGTTTGGAGTCTAAAGCGCACAGCCGAGGCACATCCATGCTATTCAGTCTTTTTAGTCTCTCAGACACAACAGCCACATCCAAAATACGTATCAGGAACAGTCTCTGGCTTGTACAGACTTCAGGAGGTGTTACATATCACCTGCAGATGCCAAGGACTGCACTTGAGTCTCTGTGCCTCTGTCTTGGCAATATTAGATTTACTAGCTAGAAGGAAACTTCTCCAAGACTATATTTAAATTCAATGTCTTCTGCTCAAAATCCCCAAGCTTTGCGTGCAAAGGCTGGGACCCTTAGTCTGAACACTGGCCACCCCTAGCCTCTGAGAATGGCTTCATTCATTTGTCTAAACAGAGCTGGGTATGGTTGGGGTGGCTCCAGGGACAATGGGAGAAGTTGGAAACCATGAGGTTAAATGGGGTATCTAATAAGTCAAAGACAAAGATGGAGAGGCCAACAGCTCCTCCATTGCCCAGAGCACTTCAATGATAGACCTGTACCTGAATATACATACAATTTTCTGGAGAATGTTGGAAACCAAATGAACAGAGGGTGAGTTTTTTTGGGAGCTGGGGGGCAATTTTATTTCAGGACCACTTGTTGGGGCCAACACCGGTGGGAATGCGGGATCAGCACCCACACATGCTATGGAGTAGAAACACAATTACCAGCTTTCCCAGTTACACAGTCAACTGAGCATCATGAACCATGTTTCTGAAGGGAGAAGCATGTGCTATTCTGTGCATGCTGCATGTGGCACCTGGAAAAGGGACCAAGTAAGCAATATCTAGTTTTCTTCAGAATGGCATAGTTCAGGAATGACACCAGTGTCTTTAGTAGAGCAATCCAGTCCTGCAATATGGTAACCATCGGCAGTATTTGGCCTCTGTGTGAACACACGCAAAGGCTGTGGAGTCTCATTTCAGACTAATCCGGCAGCAGGCAGGAGCACCAGCAGTGCTGGCTCAGCACTTCCACCAGGACCGGTGCAACTCACTGTAACTCATTCCTTCTGGGCTCTTTTTTAAAGCGCCATCTGGGACTCTGCTGCTAAGCTGTCCTCCGAACAACAACACTGTTAATAATAATAACAATATTCAGGTCTTACATAGCATTTTTCACCTTCAGATCTCGAAGTGATTTACTATGGAAGGCTTTGGAGGGCTTTAAGAACATATTATACAGACATCTGTCAGGAATAAACCAGATTTCCTGACCCTGCGAAAAAGCAGGGGAATAGTTCGATGCTCTTTCTAGCCCAGAATTTCTGTGACTACCCCCATTTTGTATAAAGAAGACTTTGACTCATGGAGTAGCAAGATGACCTGGGTGGATCACACAGCTACTGCTTTGAAGCCCCCGTGTCAGCGCAAGACATTATAAATGGTAAAAGAAAAGAATTGAAGCTCTCCTTATCCTAACTCTGTAACGAACAGTCGTGGGTGGTCTCTGTGGAAATGCACCAGTATATCTCAGATGATTGGGTAATAAGAAAAAGTGTTACATACATAACATTTCCAATGGTAGGAAACCATACGTCGTGTTGAAGCCTTGAAGAAGACCATAAGTCAATGGCAAAGGTAGGATTTATCCTTCAAGATGGCGATAAGTATCCTTCTATATGCCTCCACTGACAAAGGGGAGCTGGAGCCAGTAACTAGACTAGACATTTGACTTTTTGGTTGCTGATGTTAGATGAGAGACGTTGCAGCCAGCCTGGAAAGAGGGAGCAGGATATTCTCACGGATTCTTTGCAGAAAGAGAGCTTCCATGAGCACCCACTGATCTCAAGGGGCTCATTTCAAAGTCAGGCTTAAAAGGCTCTGAAACGAAACTTTGTCTGCAGCCTCCTAAACCTCAGAGACAGATCAAAACTGCTGTTACAGAAATTAATTAGTAACAGAGTTTAAAAAATGCACCTTGGCAGAGTTGAGAGCGTGACAGCCGCCTGTGCGTTGCTTATGATTATTTTGCCACGGTGGTCTTCAGCTGCAACTGGGATAAAAGAACCAGATCTCAGTGCACTCTAGAAAACTACACCTTCCAGGTGAGGGGCAGTAGCGCTGACCTTTAGCTGCTCAGAAAGGGCCCCAGGGATTCCCTAAATGCACGACAGTGAAGAGGCCAGTGTCAGATTTTAAGGCTTATAATATTCCGTTGCAGTTTTTCTTCCTTTTTTGTACCAATAACTTAACTCTTTTTTGCTTAACTACGACAAAAACTTGACTGTTTTAAGTTTATCTGGCGTGTAAAGTGGTCTCGAGTACATGACGCAGCCACTGAGCTTCCTTAGGAGCAAGACATCCAAGCACAATGGGGGTGCAAACGCGCCCCGTAGAGACTCTGCAACGCAATACGTATCTAGTGGCCCTCAGGGACTGGAATTTGTTTGCAAACATCAGTCTAGGAAGCAAAATCAGCAAGTGCCAAGAAAAAGAGGAGCCATCCTCAGGCCAGGCACGACCTTGTGTTATTTTGCAAGGGACCCAGAAAAGTGAAGAAAAATGAGAACATTCTGAACCGCAGGAATAAACTCCTCGTTGTCACAGTTCACGGTTGGAGTTTAGTCATCATAAACGCACTTTCATACCTGTATTCATAAAGCGGGACCAAAAAGGCCCCAGGGACAGGCAAACAGCAGCACAGACCTTAGCTGAACGGCTGCTGCATGCAGATGCTGCAATTTTAGGAATCTTTTCATGAAACGGAAATCAGTATCTTACATTATTTTTTTCTTTAGGCGTATTTTTATTAAATTTCTGATTTTCAGTTGAATTTGCTATGCTTTTTTTTCCTCGTTTTCTCATTAAAGGAAATAAAAAAACCAAGAACCATCAACGTATTCCATTCTGCAAACACTTCTTCAAGTTTTGGAAAAGTTTTTGATTAAAACGTTCAGTTCTCAGTAAATATTTAGTTTGGTGCATTTTTTAATTTTTTATTTTTTCTGGGGAAAATCTTCATTTGTGACAAAAGCCCACCTTTTGTGGAAAACACATTTTGGTGGCAAATTTTAGCCACCTGCAGAAATGAAATCTGTGAAGAGCATGCAATTTAGGAGTCGGATGAAGATAAATTCAATGGACTGATTTTTAGTTTCTCATGTTTCGGAGTGCGGCAGGCATCCAGGTTCCACCATGCCAGCACGGCCGCAGGGTTGGACACTTATCAAAGCGCTTGCCTTCAGGGCTCTCACGAGATCAGGCTTTTACTCAGTGAGAGCTCCACATCTTCGGAGGGAGCAGCAAGGCCACAGGAACAGCCTCATTTCAGCATCAACCCCAAAGAAAACCAGGAATATGGAGGGACTCAAGAATTTCAAGAAACAGCAAACACAAAACTAGTCCCGATTTTCCTCACAGATACAGGAAAAAGATGTTCAGGCATAGTTTAAAGTTTACACTCGTTTAAAAAAAAATATAAAAAAATCCACGTGAACTTGTTCACTCATCACCCTGAATAAAAAAGGGCAAACTCTCCCCATTCCATGAAGCTATTCTTGGCCAGTGTGAGCTAAAAAGCAGGGAGGGCAGTTTAAAAGGGGCAAATACAATTAATGTTCCCGCTTTTGCCATATTTCTGGGCCCAGGGGACAAATCAGGAAACTTTATGTCAGCAGGAATGTGAACAATAAAGGCAAAGTGGGTTGCATGTTAGAAAACCGTTTCACTCCCTTTTTATATTTTTTTATTTTATTTTTTTGCCCGGCAGTATGATGTGTTAACAATTTTGTTGGTTTAACAGTTCACACTTCCAGCACATTTATCCATTGGCACATGGGGGTTTTATGCATTTAACAGTTTTCTTCATTAAAGTGGGTTCCACTGTGTCTTAAAAATTGTTTTCCTTAGACTGCGTGTTTGTTATTTTATATGGTGTGACTGAAAAGCAGGCCAAAATTTTGGCCTTGGAAAATGCAGACTGCAGAGAGGAGCCCAGTGCGGGCAGCAGGATTAGCCTCCCTCAAAGCCCAGCACATATTCTTTTAGGAACTGCTGATTGCACTTAGAAGCTTTCTCCCCTAATTGCTGGGAGATTCTTAATTTGTCCTGAGCTTGGGGAAACGAATTGCAGATGTACGTGCTGCAATCAAAACCCTCTCTGCTTGGGATTTTTGCACGCTGTCACTGAGATGGCCTTCATCCCCTTCCGTAGCACCCTCGAACCACCTGTTTTTTACAAAAACAGTGCCAGCATTTTAATTTTTTATTTTTGATTTAATTTTGAAGGGAGGGCAAGGGCTGGGGGAAGGGAGAGGACGGCTGTTATTTCTACAGGAGCAGGGCCGGTTCTTAGAGGCATAAGAGACACCCAGGTGTTTTCACAGTGAGCCCTGTGCAGGGCCCTTTTGGAGCCGAACTCGATTCCTGTTTGCCAAACTACACTTTCAAGAGGTGTCAGATATCGAGAACCTGTTTCCAACGCCAAGCCAAGCAACGGAGGGGAAAAAAAAACCAAGGGGAGGGAGGAGGGGAGAAGGGGGACGTGGGGAAAAAAGGAAAAGGGGAAAACGTTCCTCCTCGAAGAAAAAGGTAGTTGTTCCAACTTGGCTGTTTCTTTTTAAAATAATTAGTTAAGCAGTGCATAAAAACAGGTAAGTCTGTTCTGCATTGCTCATAGCCTTGGCAGGCCCCGTCCTTCCCTGCATTAGAGGAATTTCTGTGAACCACCGCCGCACAGGAGAAGGGAGGGGAATTGTATCACCGTGACCTAAGGCAACCCAGCTTGTAAGGTTAACCATAATTTTTTAAACTAACATGACCTCTGTTAACCCCTCCACTCCAATCTTAAAAAAAGGAAAGAAAAAAAGAGAGAGAAACATATTTACAAAACCACTAGAAGGAGAAAAGGGGGGGACAAGAAGCAGAGTCTTGTTCCTTCGCTATCCCCTCTGTCCCTCCATCCATGCCTCACCTGCTCCTTCATCCCCATGTGTCCACACCGGTAACTGGTGTTTACTGGGTCGTCATGCAGACTTTGCTTCTTCTAATGAGTCATGGAATCATAAAATTAAGCCATTCTGGGAAGCCAAAAAATTCGGTTCAATGTGTGCATTTGGGGCTTTGCAGGAATGTTCATGTCTGGATGTCTGAGTCACATGCTCGCATGGTAAACGTGATACATCCTCTTTTTAATGACACCATTGGCTTGCTTTATTTATTTTATTTCCCTCGACTCATCCCTCTCTCCTTATTCTGCAGAGGAACGCAGGCCATTTCCTCCAGCTGGGATGCCAGGTAAACCCACCTCAGGCACCCTTTGCCCTTCCCTCTTCTATAGCCATCTTAAATCAAGTAACCAAAGCCAGTGCCAGCACGGCTCCAGGCCAGCTGGAGGTGGCATGGGGCCATGGTATATGGTGTAGTCAGCTTTCGCGTCAACATTTGGATGCTGAGTTCATCTTAACCAGAATGTGCCAAGCTCAAAGGAATCTGAGTCTGCCTCAGAAAATGCATATGCAATACGCAGCCCACACAAAGACACTGGCTCAGGGAGGAGACTTCTGGTCTCAAAATTTTCCTATGGCTTACTCCCACCTACATTCATTTCTGGTCATTCAGAGACAGATGTGGCATTGGGAAAAAGGGCATAGGTATGATATGTACACAGCTGACCTCACCTCCCACTGATGCACAGGCTGCAACTACTGCCTAATTGCCCTGAATACTCCCCTCCTCTGTTCTCCACCAGTTCCCATGGTAGGCACAAACCTCTGATTTTATATGGAACTACAGTTAGGCCATTCTTAAACATCTTTTCTTTGAAACAATTCCTTCCTCCCTTAAATAAGCATAAACAAACACTCCTGCTTATATACTTATAATTGAAGGCTCTACAGAGGGACCTGGACAGGCTGGATCCATGGGCCAAGGCCAACTGTATGAGGTTTAATAAGGCCAAGTGCCGGGTCCTGCATTTCGGTCACAACAACCCCAAGCAACGCTACAGGCTTGGGGAAGAGTGGCTGGAAAGCAGCCCGGCAGAAAAGGACCTGGGGGTGCTGGTGGACGGCCAGCTTCACATGAGCCAGCAGTGTGCCCAGGTGGCCAAGAAGGCCAACAGCATTCTGGCTTGTATCAGGAATAGCATGGCCAGCAGGAGCAGGGAAGTGATGGTGCCTCTGTACTCGGCACTGGTGAGGCCTCACCTCGAGTACTGTGTTCAGTTCTGGGCCTCTCTGTACAAGAGGGACATTGAAGAGCTGGAGCGTGTCCAGAGGAGAGCTACCAGGCTGGTGCGGGGTCTGGAGACCAGGTCATATGAGGAGAGGCTGAGGGAGCTGGGCATGTTTAGCTTGGAGAAGAGGAGGCTGAGGGGAGACCTCATTGCCCTCTACAACTCCCTGAAAGGAGGGTGGAGAGAGGTGGGTGTTGGCCTCTTCTCCCAGGTGAATAATGACAGGACCAGAGGAAATGGTCTGAAGTTGGGGCAGGGGAGGTTTAGGTTAGATATGAGGAAGAATTCCTTTACTGCAAGAGTGGTCAGGCACTGGAACAGCCTGCCCAGGGAGGGGGTTGAGTCACCATCCCTAGAGGTGTTTAAGAAACACCTCTTGTGTGGCACTTCAGGGCATGCTCTAGTGGCAGAGATTGTAGGTTGTTTGGTTGGACTTAGTGATCTCAAAGGTCCTTTCCAGCAATGAAGATTCTATGATTCTAAGAATTATTAAGCGTGGAAAATCTACCAATTAAGTAAAGTTAATGTACGAAATAAGGAACAAGAGGCCAGATTCTCAAGTAGTATGAGCTGGCAGAGGTTCAAGACTTCATTGGAAAAATAGGCCTGAACTACCATTCATGTAATATGCAGCCCAGCCCTCCATCCTAGAATGAGCTCATGTACAATTAATTGTTTATATACATATATATTTGCAGCACTGTTTGGCTGCAGTGAGTGCATGGGAAATACCAGGTCTACCACAGAAAACTCACCAGCAGATGCGCTGAGCTCGGCTTTCCCCAGACCCACTGTTTTGGCAGTGTTAATAGAGCACACTGTAAAATGGCTATGGTAACTGTCTCTTCTGGTTGTTGTCCTTCCAAAAAGTTCCTATAGTCCAGGAGAAGACACCCTACTTTCAAGGATAAAGCTGAGCATCCAGTTTCAGTACCTGCCCAGAATGGTGTTTTCTGGAAATAACTCCATCTCCACCAAGTAACAAGGAGACCTGCATCCTTATGAAGGCACTTAATTAAACAATTTAAACATACTCCCCTCACCTAGCAACTACAGCCAGTGATATAAGAGGGAAGCGCACACCTGAAAGCCTGCTTTTCAGCCAAGCGAAAATAGCCTCTAAGTTGTGCTGAAGGTAGCGGTCATCTCAGAGAAAGGACTGAGTTTTAGGGGTGATCTCTATATCCTGAGCTATAAGGACGCATGGGCTTCAAGGAAGGGAGATGACTGTAGACATCATCACTATGATTCTTCTGTATGTGCCAAGATGGACCCATACTGGATGGCCGAACGACCTGAAAGCAATTGTGGTTAGACATAGAGCAGCCAGTTGTGAGAAGGTTTTGGGCTTTGTCAAGTCTTGAGCTGTGTCTTGGGAATTGTCTGGGTGAGCAATAGTTGGCCTGCTGGAACTCTCTTAATAATTTTGCAGTAGAACCTGTCAAGCTTTAGTGAAAAGGGCCAGGCCTTAATGCAGAAGTAGCATATCAGGTCACAGCTAAAATATCCCACTAAGTTCCACCGAACCATCTTGTAAGACAGTTCCAAGGACAGAGGTCCAACCTGCTCATCTGTACTTGCATGTCAGCAACTTTTTTCATTGACCATGTGCTAATGATTTAATTGTCTGATTTCTGTAAGAAAAGAAAACATAATGTTGGAGACTCTTTTCCTGAACTAAGCAAGGAGGAAGAGGAATGGCTGATGGAGAAGAACAAATGTCTCATGCTGAGGACCCCAGTTCCCCTAAAAAGGCATCACTGGCACACGTGTGTGGGGAAAAAAAAAGTCAACCTGCTTTTCCGATATTAAAGCTGTTCGGAAAATACTGTAACTCTGATTCTTTACAAATATTTAGTGTCTTGGAGTTTGAATGAATCTCTGCTGTTTTTACAAATTTGTTTTCAGTTGAAGAAACATAAACAAATTAGTAACTTTTTTCTACCTTGTTCCAAGAGTTGCCACGTAAGATTCACTTACAATGTTGATTTAGGGTGGTCTTCTGCAGTGGCGAGTTGACTTCAGCATCTTAACTGATGACGAGCCACAAGACATCTATGTTAACAGAGAAAAGAGTTCTTCAGGCCATCTGTCATCAAACAAAAAAAAAAAAAAAAAAAAAGCCTGGCTTCTAATGCAGTTCATGGAAAGAACACTAAAGTTCAGCATCTATCTGAATAGGGCTCCCCAGTCTCCTTGAAAATAAAAGTTCTGCTAATGAAGATTCACCCAGATTTACCCAGATTTGCACTGGTTCTCTACGTTTATTTTAGTTATTCCCAAACACTGTTCACATTCTTATCCTATAGTTTGTGGGCTCCCTGAGAACTGGCGACTGAAGGAATGAAAGAGATGTGCACCAAGCAAGGGGCTGGGAGAGCTGCGAACGGAACTAGGAGTCAGATTCCCATTTCTGGGCTGTCCCTTCTGCCACACTATCTTCTGCCCTCTAACTTCCTCCTAAAATTTCTACTTAATTCACATTCTTGTTTCTTGACATCATGTCTTGAGAAGGTTTTCTCAGCCAGAACGGAGAGCAGTACATGTAAGTCTTAAAACTATTGTTTCAATGAAAAAAAATACCTTCGGTTCCTCCCTGGCCTGAAATACCTTGAGATTGCATCAGAGTCACAAGGCAAATGAGGAAGATCTGGGCCATCTTTCCTCATTCTCCCTTTTTCTACTTTTCTGGCTGATGTGTTGGAGGCCTGATGATTTAGGTGAAACATCCAATATGAACAAGAATATGCTGGAATTCTCATACTTATCCTCAGGCTCCAAACTGACAAGCAAAGAGTACTGTAATTTCTTCTAGGCCTTGATTTGGATTGGTACTGCATGTGCACATTTTGTAATTTCTTTTATTCACCAAAAGGACATCAAATAAGATTTAAGTAACTTTAAATGTACTCAAAACATTAACTACTCAAAACTTTAAGAGATTTTCTAAAACTGCTGAAATTAGTTTTAATCCCTAATATAATTCAAATTGGCCTCCTGTAATCCCTGCCAAAGCAGGCCACAGATACCAGTAACTGGGCATCTGAAATGGTAGTCTAATTTGCGGCAGGTTTTTCTTTGCCCCAGTTTCTTTCCTCTCTTCACAGGAACGTTGTAAAGACCTTAAAGCCCTTTAATGTTACTGCAATATTTGGATACCAGTGTGATGGATACCACGGAAGGGACTACAAGAGTGTGAGGTATTCACTCTCTGACCCTGAAATAAAACCTGATGTTATACATCAGAGGAAACCCATCGGTTGCAGCAGCCGAAACACACAGAATAATTCAGGGTCAATTATATCCATCATAGAGCTTTGTTTTCCTCTATAACAGCAATCTTAGAGCCTTCTGCTGACCCCATCAGACTTCTTCACGCCTGTCACTCCTACTTTTTCTGGTTGCCACTCTTATCTCAAAGCCTGGAGGTCTATCCCACTGGGCTCCACACAACTTTTCTACAAGTCCTGCAAATCCTTCTTCTGGTCTCTTCCTTCATTATGTTGGCTGGATCCTCACCATCCGATTAAGGTGAATTACTGTGAATTACAGCTTCCTTCTGCTGTGCTCTGTATGATACTAGGATGGTGAGTATTTAAAGCAAGATAATTACAATCTTTCAGCTCTTCCACATGTCACTGCAATGGACTCCATATGGGAGGTGCAACTGGTGAGAAAATCATGGTCTTTCACTGTAGCTCCGGGCTGAATTATGGTCAGTACAGAGGCACTCTGGAAAAACCAAGTGCCTCAATCCTAATAAGCTTCTACTGAATAGCTGAGCAGCCCCTAAATGAGATTTACAGGGACATTTGCCAAACTTGGATGGATTTTCACCAGAACTGCCAAAGCCAAATTCTGACTTCAGGGCATCGCACTCCTCTTGTTCCAAATCTTTGCTTCACAGACCAAGTCTACTAGAGGTTGGACAAAATAGCTGTTTTGATTTTTTTCAAGTCAGCATAACAATGTCTTTTTCCTCTCTAAAAATAATTTTGGCTAAAATATTTCAAAACATCTCTGCTTATGGAGAGAAACCAGAGATGTTATGCAGACAGCTGAAGGCAGGGAATTGTGTTAGATCGTGTCAATCAAACTAAACTTCATTGGCTGATATTTCCATTTGAGTTTGGTTCAGTTCATACTTCTTATTGCTGAATCATGATGCTTAATTTTAAATCTGAAATATATCCTCAGACACAAAAAAAAGGTGGAGTCCAGGTGTCACACTGAGACTTGGAAGACGTCCAGTGGGAAGTTGTGCAGCAGACTTTCTGGGTGACATTGGGTGTATCAGTCAATCCAGGTCTCTGTGTCCACCTATATTGGGGAGGATGTACTGCTTTTCTCCTATTTTATATTTCTTTTGAAATTCTAATTTCTGAAGCAGAAACTGTCTCTTTCAGTTTGTTGCCTGTGAATAAAGAGAGTTTCCAATCCCATCTGAGATCCCAAGACGCAGTTGTTAAAGAACTGGGAATAATAAAAATTCCCACTGAATTAAGTGGTGGCAGGAGGAAGCAGGCCCTATGAAAAACTAATAAAAATCAAGCTCTGATTCATCAGAACGGAACTCCAATTTATGAAAAATGCAAAGGAAGGACATTGATCCCCCCACACAGGAAAGGCAATTGGCAAAACCAAATGATTTCAGCTCACTTTCAGCAGAAGCAAAGAAATAAATCTGCATACCCGCTAATGTGATTCCTCTGAATGAACTTGAGCCCAACAGTAGCATATAGGCAGAAGCCTACATACAAAAATAGAAACCTCTTGGAATCCACAGCTCATCTGGACAGGATTAGAGAAACGCTCCCTGAACATTTAGTGAGTGACATGTCAGAAAAGAATTGGACTAATTTACAGCAGCCCTGGAACGTCCCAAACACAGTAGCTCTGAAAACAATGGGATAAGAAGGAATTGATTGTCCACTGCAGCATAAAGCAACTATTTCAGGCAACAATATCAGTGACATTAATGACTGCAACACTGTCTTTGGGTAGCTCTGAAGGCTGTTAAAAACTGTGGCTGGCCCAAGGGTACAATGCTGAAATTGTACCCAAGTGAAATTTTTTTCACTGATTTCACAGTTTCAGGAGAGATTAGTCAGATTTGCCTCCAACTTGGTTTTTGGTCACCCTGAAGCAGAAAAATGTATAACATGTTGACAGTGAGGTTTGCTGTGGGGAAATTAGGGGTTTCTTTCAGTGGGATAGCTGGAGGGGAAAGGAGAGAGAATTGTCAATACATCCAAGTAGTTTGAGTCAAAAAGCTCAAATTTGAGCGAAAGAGTCCCTCAAATATGTTGGGGCCAAGATTTAAACACTGAGACAGACCAAAGTAGCCAGTACCTGTAAAGAATCATAGAATTTGTCCTCTTTCCAAGGCATAATGTAACCTCCTCACCAAGATCTTAGCCGACATACATCAGGGAAAATACTTGGAGGAGCAGGACTGCACACCCTGGTAAAGAAAAGCTGTTGTATCAGTGTTACTCTTTCAGAAATTGTCTTCTGTTTAAGTAGAGCGTACATGAAAAAGGGACTTTTCTGATAATATAAGTATCATTTCAACAAGGTGTTATTTGGCAGCTGCGTGTCCACATGAAATAATTAACTTCAGCCTCTCTGTCCTCCAACTTCTGTCTCCAGGAGAAAGGCAAGCATCACAGCCTTGCTTTTGAACGAAACAAAACGCAAAGGAGCCACATTAGCAGCACTCAGGGCACTGGGAACGAATGGGGTATAAACACTTAGAAAGGGCAAATGGAAATATCTGGGATATATTTGATCCCAAGTGGTAAAACAGCCATCCAGATCACATCAAGTGGCCAAGCTGAGGTCTTAAGCCTCCACCTCCACACAGCTGGAGCACTCTGACCCCATCCCAATTAAAATCTGTCCGGAATTATCTTGATCCCTGGTATTTTTAGATTGTATGTTCTTACCAAGAAGACTTTGAAATAGATGTTGAACAGAGTTACTCCTGGTTTATGTCAAAGCAGGGAAGATTCATCCCCTAAGAGATCCTTTTGCTCTTTTAAGCTTGTTTTGCTTAGGCAAAAGACAAGGAGCTAAATGCAGTGAGAGCAAGAGTTTAACACGATAAAGAGAAGACCCAGAGTTTTCGTAATGGGGATTAGGAGCAACCAGAGACTTTTTAAGGGGATAAAATTCGTTTAATTAGTAAAAGCGGTGAGGGCTGCTGCACTTCAGATAGCAAAAAGAAAACTGAAGTGCAAGGCAGCACTATGTGCCTCCACCTCAAAATTGGGGCTTGGAACCACGTACCTACAATTGCAGTAACAATCTTCCAGACATGGACCTACCAGCCTGCAGAATGTCATCACTAATGCCATGAGAATTTTCCTGAGACAAAAACAATCCTTCCTTAGGGAAGGAGGCTCACTCAGACATACTGAGTCATTGCCTGTGTTTCCCTACCTGACAATCTGCACGTTCGGTTTTCTAACATTTAAACAAAACTTTACAGCAAGTTAGAAGTTTTAAATGTATCGCATTCCTGTAATTTTAAAAAATAAAAATAGGTGGCTAAGTGGAGAAGGAAAGGCCTCTTAATTCACCTGAAGAAGAAAAGACTGTATTGTGAGCCCAGCTTTGATTAGATAGTTGAGACTCCTTGATGAGGACGATAGATATAGATGTGGCAATGGTGGAAAGGCTTCAGGTAGCATTCCTGACTTAGAAGACATGAGAAAACCTACACTCCATATCACCGGTTTGTTGTAGTATGGATTCTCTGATTAGTTCACATGCATCCCCAGTGCAATTGGGTTTAAAAGTCAATCAACAGGAGATTTAGGCCCTATGTAAACCAGGCTTAACTAGTGCAGCTACTTGTGGAGTGACTAGTCTTAATGCAAATAATTGGACTAATAGATGCAGCTTATTCTTTGTAGAAGGTTATCAGAAATTCCAAAAAAGACCACCACGTATACAGCAGAAGGAATAACATCTTCAAATCAAGCAAGATGCTTTTCAGGAATATGTATTTCAATTACTGAACTCAATTACTGGGGTCAGTGCCACAGCTGGTCTTATACCTATTGACCCAAACACCCTTAAAATATAAAAATATGACTATAAATCAGCTATAACTCCACTGAATAATTGTGAGATTTTTAAGATGCACGTAAGTCTCTGATGAGCCAGATAAAGCAGACACAGCAAACACAAAAGTTCATTACAAACATATTACATCTTTGAGTAATCGCTTCCTCCCTAGCATAAATAAGAGGACACTAGATATCCATACAAAAGGTGCAATGCATCATTTCTTCCTAGAAGAAAGGCAGCCACCTCAGGGCTTAATTATGCATAACACTATTTGACAAACAGTTGAGATATTTTGAAGTATAGTGTTTCTATGCAAAAATTTAAAGAGAGATGGTTTTATCTTCTTATTCTTTGTAGTCAGCTTAGAACTCGGAGTGGGATAAATACAACCTTCAGCAGAGACTGCAGGTTGGATATAAATGACTAGCGCAATGGATTATTTCTTACAGTTTTGCTTCATGCCCAAAGACCTTCCACGATTAGTAGATAATCCCTCCGATGCATGCTGGATGGGACAGGTATTCATCTTGTCAAAAAAAACCCTACTGTGGTATTGATTTTGACGGGGAGATTTACTTTCCCAATTACAAGTACATCCTTTAGTATCCCATTCCCAACAGGTCTTCATCTGACCAAGCCCTACAATGCTTAACTTGCCAAATATGATTTTTTTTTCCCCAAAAAATGGCACTCCAGAGATGGTCTCATTTTGGGACTTTCCATGTATCCTTCTCTCTTAAGATTCACATGAGTAACTGTTTGTTTTAAGATGAATCATGTAATGTTTTTATGGTTTCTGACACTTAAAAATATTTTGTTTCCGCCTGGCGGTGAAGTCAGCCACTTACTATTATTAAACGCCATACTGTGTTATTCCCCCTTTTGGGTGATGATCTTAGTGGAGCCCTTACCAAATCCACCTTTACACTGTCAGATCTTACATAGATGCTCCTGGTACATCTCCTGTTTGTAATATCCCTGGTTACTAGCTGCAGTTGAAAGCCTATGCTAATATGTTGGATTTACTTGTCTTCTCTAGCTGATTCCAGCCTTGTGGTTTATGGGTTGCCTTTGTGGTTTGCTAAAGGTCAGGCCCTGGATGACTCTAAATTTTCTTAAGTGGAATTCAAACACCACAGATAAGTATGTGTTCAAAGTAGTTGTCTTGGGTGGTATGGATTCAGATTCGGATTGAAGCCTCTCTTCTTCTTCAGGGCAACGATCAGACAAAGGTGTCCCTGCCGCTCAGTGCACTGTCCTCTCCCACCTTTTGTTCAGATCCCAACAGTCTCTGAAATTTCAGGCTCGTCCCAGACCCCGCGTTACATTTCGAGTTGCGCACCCCCCACCCCCACCGCTTCCCCAGGCTGATGCCAAGATGCTGCTCCCTGCCTTTGGCTTGACTCAAGAGCCGTAATTCTCACTCTCTTTTTGCTGGCTTGCAGGCAGAGGCTGCATCAGCCATAATTCAAAATTGCGAACAGATGACTAGATTACTTACTTGAACTGTGCTCAATCATTACATCACCCTTGTACTGAAAATCACAGCACTGGCTCCCCATATGATTTTGCATCCACTTTAGGGTTTGGCTCCAGAGCTACTGGACTTACTCACTTGCTCCAGCTTACCTAAAAGAGCTGCTTGTGCCTCGTAGACATCCTCAGACTCTGAGATCAGTCAGTGCCGATTTATTGATCATTCCAACGGTCTGACTGAAAACTGCTGGTGTTGAAGCCTTGGCTCCTCCAAACGTATTTTGTGGAAATCCCTGCAACTTTCATCCAAGGAGAGGAAGGGAAAGGAGGGGGAAATAAATCTGTTAAATTGTCCAAACATGAAGAGAAAACATTTCCTTTAAGCTGACAACAGCTTGGCCTTGGCAAAGGGGGAGCTGAGATTATTTTTTTTTCTCTTTCTTTCATGAAACCCTTTAGGTGTAATCTTTACATTCGGAAATTTTCCTGACTCAGCCATAGCTGTGGCTGCTAGACAGGGTGCAGATAAGAGCCACAAGGAGCTGCAGGACCATGGCCGGCAAGTCAGTGTCTCCAGCCATGGAGAATAACCCCCCGGGATGCCCAGTGTGACTCTTGCCTCCCCATGGCAGCCAGCCCCAGACTGGGATGCTCAGACCCTCTTGGCACCTCCAGCACAGCCAAGACTCTGCACTGGGTAGTTTTTGCAGCCATCAAAATTCTGTCAGAGGTGTTGACCTTTCCCCACAGCAGAGCCAGTGCTGGCTGACTTCATTTGTCCCACTGTCCATCAGCAGCTCTTTTGCTGTTACTCACCCCGTGGCTGTCAGAGCGTTGGCCATGATCCCCGCCTGCCCTTCTCACCCTCGTGATGATGTTTGCAAGTGGAGCCTGAGCTACGTTGAACAACACATTTCCTCTCCCTCGGCAAAAAGCAGCTCAGGACAAGCTGAAGGTCGTGCAAACCATGAGTCAGGGAACCAGCGAGGGCTTTCCAGCACCGTCTTTGATGCACAGCCATCCCTGCTGCAGTGATGAAGCACTGATGCCCACTCAGTACTGGGTGAAATTATCCCATGAAATGCTGTGAGTTGGCAGCCTGGGTCTCATTTCAAAAGAAGAAATATCCACATAATGAAAGCCAGCATTTATGACTAATTGGCCCCTTGCTAAGCAGGCTTACCAGCTCGGTCAAGGTCTGCATGTGCAGGCACGGAGAAAGAGACAATTTTTCTGTCCACAAGTCAGGTCAAGTCAGTTCAGGCCAATGGGTCAGCGTCTCATACGGTCATCTCTTACTGTCAGAGTCACATGCCATAAATCCTACAGCTTAAATACCACTAAGTTCAATTGAATAAAATGAACTAAAATGAACAAAAATGAATTAAACTAAACTGAAATGAAATGAAACAAAACAAAATGAAATAATGAAATGAAATACATTAAAAAAAATAAAATAAAACAAAGTAAAAAAAAAACAACAAAACAAAACAAGAAACATGGAACAGATTGCTTTGATGGGCAGATCTGAAAACATTCACCAACCTTTTCTTTCCAGATTGTTACCCCAAAAGGGGTGTCTTTCAGCTTTATAGTTGCAGCCAAGATTTTCTCTTTAGAAAAGATTACAAAAAGTACTTCTGTGTACCCTCAAATTCAGGAAAGGACACTGACATGCTGAAGAAGAAAGACCTCCACGACTGTGGGTAGCAATTCAGGCCAAACCCAAAGATTCTTTCTTTCAGCTGAGTGGCACTATCCTTTTCCCTAACATATTAGATGTAAAAGGAGGAACCAAGCGTACCTGAGATGGAAACAGTTTCAAATGGAAAAAATATTGCGTCCACTTCTCCCACACAAATGCCCCCTGACCATCTTTCCTGACCCCCCCGAGCAACATATGGCTGACAGCCACGGGACAGAGAGACACATCAGAGAACCGAGTGGGAGAGACACCTGGCAGCAGTTCAAAGGCAGAGGACGGTGGTGGCTTCCTAGCCATCATCTCAGCACCCTCTGGGGACAAGGCTCAACTTGGTCAGCAGCTGCATCTTCAGCAGCCCACCTTTTGCATTGCTTCTTCCCAGGTGGGGTTTTGGGGTTTGCCAGCACCACATGTCATCATGGTACAACTTTGTCACAAGCTGCGTGTGTGTCTGGACCTGCAGATTGTCCACCCCATCATTAGCTCTTCCCTCTTCTAAACACAGCACATGTATTTTTGTATTCTCCCTTGAAGCTTTTATAATCACAGTAGGGCTGCCGTGAAGCCTCAGGAATGGCTTCATAAGCTCAAGATGTCACACAATAAATGACAAAAGTTATTATCAAACACAGCTCTTAGACACACACTGGACTCGCAGAGGTGCCTAACTTTAGGCTGGGCCCCCAAAAATGCTCTAGAGATGTTTGGCTACAAGGCTCCAACACTGCTTCACAGAATCCTGGCAAAATCTGCGATACTGTCTCACTCACGCAGGGAAAGGCAGGTTTTGCGGTAACTGCTCGGGGCTTGCTCTGAGCATTCATGTGATCTCCAGCCTATCCATGTGTAGCTCTGTTCATTCCTACTCTACAGATGGCCGGAGCAATCTACTCCCTGTCAAATGTAATGAAGGGCAGGAAGGAGAGAGGATTTTTGACATGTTTAAATATTATCTAAAACAAAGAAATTGCTCAAAAGCCAGGGATGCATTTAAATAAATTAAAGCTGCCAGCAAAATCCCATATTTGTTACAGTTCATTCCATTTCATCCTCAGAACCATCCCTCTGCAAAACATGGCAGCTCCAGTAGTTTGGTGTCCAGATGTTCCCCGTCATACGCTCTGCACTGAATCAAGCTTTTTTTTCCTGATGTGACTCCTTAAAAACAGTGAACTCGGATTCCAGGACAACCTGAGTACACTTTTCCATAATGAGGGGCGATTGAAAAAATACGGTTGTTGACTTGGCCAGTGAAACATGGGTTTTTTTGTTCTTTTCTTCATCACTCTCTCTCCCGCTCTTTTTTAATTCTCCAGCTGGCTGGTAATCCAGCATCATCAACATCTTTTTGCATTTTATTCCTTAAGCCATTCATATTATACACATTCCAGTTTTTAAAATACAGATTTTAGGAGTGATTTGATGTGGCTTGGAATTGTGACATGCTTACACATTTATAAAAAATTCATTAACTCGGGGGGAGGAAAAGAAAAGATTGCATCTTTTATTTTCTTTCCTTCCCTTCCCTTTTCTTCATTTCCAGCATATGAAATTATTTGACGGTCATTTAAGAACCGCAATGTCAAAATGTGGTTGCCCCATAGGGAGGAAAAAAGACAGTTCATCCTTGCAGTTTTCAAGTCAGTTGTTAAGAAGTAGCTTTGGCAAAGGCCAAAGCCAAATTGATCTTTGAGCTGTGATGTTTAAAGGCTATGTTAGCAGTTCTCCTCACTGTTATTGAGAACACCTCTTCCCACAGTCCTTATATCTGCCAAATCATAACCAAAAGATGATGCTGTACAGGGCCTTTGTTCCAACCTTGTGAAATCCCAGTCTCCAAGTTGCAACTGCCAATTACTCCCGCCTTTCATCTCAGTCGGTCTTGGACCTCCGGTGAGATCAGCAAAAAAAATGCCAATTTGGAACACTTCTCAGGAACACTGAAATGTCGAATTCATCTAAGCTACAAGGTGATAACTCGGTGTCCAGTCCACAGAGGGATTTAAATGACTAAACTCTCACTGAACTCAGCTGGAGTTTAGGCACCTAAAGGGGAAATCTGTGATGTAGAAGAGAGTTGCAAAGTCCTGTGCTCTTACATAAAAGTTCTGCACAGCTGTCTTTCAGAGTGTCATACTACATGGAAAATAAGGACGTGGTTGGTGACAGAGAACATGGCTTCACTAAGGACAAATTGTTCCTGACAATTTGGTGGCCTTCTACAGCAGCGTTACAGCATTGGTGGATAAAGGAGGAGCAACCGTCATGATCTACCTAGATTTGTGGAAGGCATTTGACACTGTCTTGCATGACATCCTTGTCTCTGAATTGAAGCGACGTGGATTTGATGGATGGACCACTCAGTGGATAAGGAACTGGCTGGATGGTCACACTTAAAAAGTTGTGGTCAACAGCTCGATGACCAAATGGAAACCAGCGATGAGTAGCCTTCCTCAGGGGTCGGTACTGAGACCAGTGTTGTTTAACATCTTTGTTGGCAACATGGACAGTGGGATCGAGGGCACCCTCAGCATGTTTGCCGACAACACCAAGCTGTGTGGAGCAGTCGACACACTGGAGGGAAGGGATGCCATCCAGAGGGACCTGGATGGGCTTGAGAGGTGGGACCGTGCAAACCTCATGAAGTTCAACCTGGCCAAGTACAAGGCCCTGCACCTGGGTCACAGCAATACCAAGCACAAGTATAAGCTGGTAGAGAACGGCTTGAGAGCAGCCCTGAGGAGAAGACCTTGGGAGTGTTGGTGGACGAGAAACTCAACATGAGCTAGCAATGTGTGCTGGCAGCCCAGAAAGCCAACTGCATCCTGGGATGCATCCAAAGCAGCGTGGATGGCAGGTTGAGGGAGATGATTCCGCCGCTCTGGTGAGACCCCACCTGGAGTACTGCATCCAGCTCTGGAGCCCCCAACATAAGAAGGACATGGACCTGTTGGAGCGAGCCCAGGGGAGGGCCACAAAGATGATCAGAGGGCTGGAGCACCTCTGCTATGAAGACAGGCTGAGGGAGTTGGGGTTGTTCAGCCTGGAGAAGAGAAGGCTCCGAGGAGACTTTATAGCAGCCTTCCAGTACCTAAAGGGGGCCTAGAGGAGAGATGGGGAGGGACTCTTTATGAGGGTGTGTAGCAATAGGACGGGGTTTTAAACTGTAAGAGGAGAGATTTAGATTAGATATTTGGAAGAAATTCTTTACTGTGAGGGTGGTGAGACACAGGAACATGTTGCCCAGAGAAGTTGTGGCTGCCCCATCCCTGGAAATGTTCAAGGCCAGGCTGGATGGGGCTTGGAGCAACCTGGTCTAGTGGGAGGTGTCCCTGCCCATGGCAGGGGGCTTGGAACTAGATGATCTTTAAGGTCTATTCCAACTCTAACCATTCTGTGATTCTATGATCCCTCTGCCATTTATTTTCTTGCACTAAAGTGCGGAGCCACTTTACAAATTGGACACTATTTAACTTGTGAGAAAAAAGCAGATCTGCTTAGAAGCCAAAACAATTAGTTCTCTTCAAACATAATGTATGTAGACGTCTAGCAAAGATACCCCTCAAATGTGGGCCCATTTTCAGCATCACGGGTGAAAACGCCATTCCAAGTTGCTGGTTAGTCTGTAAAAGCTTTTAGCAGCTTATCTTATTACCACTGTATTAAGGTCTATTCTCTCACCACTGCATACGAAATAAGTATAAATTACTCCTGTCCCAAAGCAGAGGAAATTGCTTTGATCTTGGAAGCAATGAGTGATGGAATCTTCTGCTGGTTTCTTGATATGAAAATATTGTTTTATTTTCCATGCTATTTCCATGCTCAGACAAAAAGCCCTACATTCCAAATTTCTTCTTCTAGAAATATTTGAATCTGAAAAATATTTTAAATTAATAGTATTTTATTTCATTATGACATAATTGCAAATCCCACGAGAGTTTCATATTTCTATCCAGAGTTATATTGAAAAGACAATCCATAGGACAAAAAAGAAATGCCATCTGAATTTTCCTGTTACTTAGTCTCTTTTATTGCATTCCCTCTGTTCTTAACTTGTCATGACACTGGATTTAAAGAGCAGTGAAGCAGAAATTGAACGTCATCTTATTTTGCTACCCAGACTATGAGTCTGGGGTACAAGCCTTTGAGGAAGGGAGTTAAATCTGACTGCTTTGTCTCTCTGACATGAGTTTCATACCAACATCAACTCAGAAGGCCAGGCAGACCATCACAACCTTCCAGTACCTGAAGGGGGCCTACAGGAAGGATGGGGAGGGACTCTTTATCAGGGAGTGTAATGATAGGACACGGCGTAACAGCCTCAAACTGAAAGAGGGGAGATTTAGATTGGATATCAGGAAGAAATTCTTTATTGTGAGGGTAGTGAGGCACCGGAACAGGTTGCCCAGTGAATTTGTCGATGTCCCATCCCTGGAGGTGTTGTTGAGGCCAGGATGGACAGGGCTTTGAGCAGCCTGGTCTAGTGGGAGGTGTCCCTGCCCATGGCAGGGGGCTTGGAACTAGATGGTCCTTAAGGTCCCTTCTAAGCCAAACCATTCTATGATTCTGTGATTCTGTGATTTCATAAAATACTTAAGCACGTGCTTCAGCTGAGACCTCAGGATCTCTAGATCATCCTTGGTCTTCAATGAGACTTTAGCACATGCTTCAGTTGTTTAGCAAATAATATAGCATTGGTAAAATGTTCCTTTTTCTCCCGCCTGTATAGCAATTGAAATCAAAGCCTGAAATATCACACTGTCCTGCAAGAGCTGGAACTTTCCAGATTCAAGCCTGAAGCCATGTTTTATGTAAAGATTTGATCTACAAGAGTTTATCTTTAAAATGACAGGGATATTGCAAGAAATAGAACTTGGAGGCAAGCAGTATTAAAGCTGCAAAAAAGAATACAAAACAGTCCTAAAGTCTTATCCTTTTCATTTGCACATAAGACAGGATTTTCAGCAACGAGTTAGCACTAAAGTGTATAATTTAATATCCAGTATGTGTAATGATTTCTGAAGTACCAGAATCTGTCATCCAGTATCTTTGAGCCCTGCAATGTAGCGGGGAGAGTCCATTGATTTGCTTCCAGCCAGGATCTGTGGTTGTCTCACGCCTGTCTTAGACTGTTCACAAGATGACAGTCTAACACCGTAAGATTTTAATCTTTGAACTATCAAAAATGTGGAGCTGTCGATTTTTGTTCCAGCCTAAAATTGCCTTTCAGATTTTTATTTTTCAGGCCATCCAAAGATGACTTTGAAGATCACATGAAAGGGAAACAGAAAGGACCAACTTTGATCAGGATAATACAATGAAGCTATTAAGGACTTTGGACTGGGTGAATGACTCACATGCCCTGTAGTAGCAGTAACTAATAAAAACAATTAATAGTAATGAAGTCAGAGAGTCATACAGCCAGTCAGTGGCTCAGTGACCTCACATACAAGCAATCATCTAGTGGATTGATATTTTGGGCTGACTGGAATATAAAGGCTGAAAGAAGATTATCACTAGATTCTTATAATTGTTTTATGAACCCTCTGGTGAATGCAAACAGGGACTAAATAAGAGCCTTTCTTACATAAGTTGACAATTAAAGCCTTGGCAGCCCAAACAGTAGTTTCTAGTCTTTCAGCAATGAAGTTTAATGCTCAAAGCAGATCTCTTTTTTTCATTATTTTGTCATGTTTTCTCCATCTGGTAAACACGAGTCAGGAACAAAGACTGGGGGACGGGAGAACTGGCTGCTAAGAAACCTGTTCACCCAGTTCATGTTAGCTGATGTTACCTCTGACTTTGCAGTGCAGCTGGTCCCGGAATGGGATGCAGTTACCATCAGGCAAGCTCTGACAACAATAAAGTAACACTCCCAATGCTGAATATTTCCACCTGATTATCTCAGATGTTTGCAGCTACTGGAGCCTGGACTCCATTGTGGACCACACAGCTACAGGAAAACTACCTCATCCCACCCCACCTCCCTATTTCAACAAATAAGAGCCTGGAATTGCAGTGGCAACTGCATGTTTCCTTCTTCTGCATCTTCCTCTGAGTGAAGCACCTAAAACAGTGAGCTTTTGTAATATTAAACCTTAAGTAACCTGGTCTTACCTCACGGTTGACCCTGCTTTGAGGAGACCTTTTGAGGTCCCTTCCAACTGGAATTATTCTATGCTCCTATGATATTAAGCTAATTTGGCCTGGATAGCCCTTTTCTTTTGCTGTGTTAGAATACAAAACCCGCCATGAACTCATGACTTACTCCCTTTTTCTTCCTGTAACTGCTATACACCTTTCTTACTACATAGGAGAAATGAGTACTTAGGCAGCATCTGAAACAGAAGAAGGTGATGTCTTTGTGATATAGCTGTACCACTTTAAGGGTCATCTCTTTGCCAGACAATTTATCAAGTTTCCTGAGCTCCCAAGGAACGGAGTCAGGCCCTTCTGAAGGTTTCAGAGAAGGAGTTTGTTTTAGGGATGGTCCCTCAGCCCTTGGAGGAGTTTTCTCTCTTCATTAACTGTAGAGGCAGTATGGAAAGACCTGTTGGCTGACTTGGGAGACTAAAGTTGGGTAGGATAAATATCCTACTTGAGTAAATGTGTTGAGATCTCTCCCTGGACATTAACTGCAGGAAGGAAGAAGTGCTCAGAGGCGGGAGTGGGAGAAGGAAATGAAAAAATGTCTGAATAGTATTGCTGATGGAGGGAGGCTGTGGAAAGTTATGACAAGAAAAGATATGGAAGATACGTAGATAAGAACCAGAGCTATGAGAGAGCAGGTGGTGAGGTTGCTTATTTTCTTGAAGCAAGAGGAAAGTTTAGGAAGATATCAGACTTTTGTTATTAGCTGCTCCAGACTCTTGAATGGTGGATGACACATTCCAGAGGAAATTTCAAGTAAGAGCAGAAACATTGAGACAGCTTGCACTTGCTAGGGTCTCTAGATAAAGAGGAGATATTGGGCTCTGCATCTTATCCTGATCTGGTAAAGCTCATGTTTGTACCACTGTGTTATCATGAGCACCAAC
This sequence comes from Rissa tridactyla, assembly GCF_028500815.1. Lineage (NCBI taxonomy): Eukaryota > Metazoa > Chordata > Aves > Charadriiformes > Laridae > Rissa > Rissa tridactyla. The sequence continues at coordinate 121,494,895 of NC_071468.1, read as the reverse complement.
ACAGAAAATGGCCAAAAGGACACCTCACCTATTGGGTCAGCAACTCAAGACAAATTCCACTGGTGGATAGGAAGCAGGAGAGGTACTGGGAACAACTACAGTCTACTGGGATAAAGAAAGGGAGCAAAACCCAGCCACACTGTGAGAAAAGGACTGCAACAGGGCAGGTTTGACTTTTCAAGAGGAAAGGAAGACCGCCTAGGAGAGGACCAAGTCCTGCTCCTCACGCACGTGCCAGATTTGTAAAAAAACTCTGGTCAAGGAAGAGGAGAGTTTTAAATTCTTGTCACTTGGACAGCTCTGCCTCCAAAGGGACAGGTGGTTTTTGTGTCTGTTAATTGGGTGGAGTTGCTCCGCTCTTTTATTGGCTTGAAAATGAGATGGATTAAGAGGCTTTTACCCCAGCGTGCCTGTGGCACTCTTTGTCCTTCTCAGCAGGGGATGCAACTGGCTTGCAGGGAATTGGCAGGGAATGAGCATCTTTCTTGTCATTAGTTTTGTAAGCAGGACTGCAACTGATACAAGCTCCCCAAGGGTGAGGCAACCTGGGGCAGAGTTACAGGAGGAAGGTGAACAGAGACCTGTGAGGGAACGTTCCTGTTGCTTATTAATTACAGGAGTTGGAGATACTGAGTTTTTCTCTTTCACTGAATGCTGAGTTACCAAAGCAGACTGAAAAAAAACCTTGCAAGGACTTAGCCTGAAGCAGGCGTTGGGGCGGGAGTACGTGAAAGACGCACGCTACAAAACTAACAAGGAGTTTATGCACCCACCATTTCATCACATAACTTTCAAGTATCAACCATGTACCAAAAACGCCAGTCACTTACAGCCTTTCCCCAGCTATGATCACTCCAAGAAGCATTCAGTTAGGCTGAGCCGAACAAAAACCTTCATTCATTACAACCCGGTAGGATGCAAACAACTTCACAACTTGATAATCCCTTTCAGCCCTTATTAAATCAGCAACGCACTGCAGGTGGGAAGTCAGCCTGGAAAGGAGAGACGGCCCTTTACACTACGCACTTTGCAATAAAGCATGGTTTTAGTCACCAAAAAAGATTTCCAGGGCTTTCCCTGCCTGCCTCTCCCCCCTCTCCCCCCGGGAGGCAGATTCCCAGTGTCCCGCAGCAGATTACAAGAGCATCGTGTTTGCATTATGTGGTGGTGATGATGTGTTTGTTCTTGGCACTGAGGGGCTCTGACTCCGCAGAGCTCTAGCAATGACAGTGGAAATCTTTCAAGCCTTGAGCTGGATTTGCAGCTTCCCCCCTCCCCGTTGCAATTCAGGCTCACAGTGTAGAATACAAGACTCTTTTGTGGGGGGAAAAAAAAAAAGAAAAAAAAAAAGAAAGAAAGAAACCCACTGAGATTTGTTTTCCATCAAAAAAGAATGGATTTACAGCCCTCAGGACATGGCCCCACTTTTCAAACACGGGCCCCAAGCAGTAGTCGGATGCTCGTATCAGAAGTTAGGCATGTATAGGCTGACTTTATGTCCACATTTGTGGATTTGATGTTCCATTAATGAGCCCAACATATGGGAAGGTAGGAAGCGAACACTCCATGGCTGGTTTTATTGACAGTGCAACTTTTCCCCAGTGCGGTGCAGCCCCTGGAGCCACATACATAGTATTGCCAGCCCCACCAGATGTGGCCAGATGTCCTACTATTTGATCAAAATATGACGATCATTTTTAATTGAAGATATAATCATTTTAACATAAGCTTATTTTTTAATTTTCCCCACAAAAGTTTTCTAAGTTGATTCTACTTACCACTTTTTTGTCTTTTCTTCCTTCCCAATTAAATGCTCTAAGAAAAATAAGCAGGTTCTTTTAAAAACTAAAGTTTCAAAGGGAAGTATTTCATTTGAAAAAAATCTCAAAAGCATTTTTGATCTAAAGCCAGCATTTTTAGTGAGAATGTTTCCATGGTTGGTTTTCACTTTTTTTTTTTTCCCCCCTAAAATAAACAAAATTTCAGATCGAATTAAAAATTTCCATTCCGGTTGGAAAGCCAGTCCTTTTCTGTTGGAAAAATACTTTGACGCATTAAAAGAAAAAGCCTTTTGAAAAACACCTGACTTTCTATTTAGAAGAAAACTATCCAGCTGAAAATCTCAAACCCCCGGAGCATAGGATACTAAACCTATACCCAGTTTGCATTCACACCGGCAGGCAGCAATATCTGTTTCTTCCCAAATGCCTTCAGCTTCCTTTCTGTTTGCAGACTTTCCTGCATATGGATTTAAGTTTCAGGGTTCCTAATTTATATATATAAATACATACATACATGTGTCTATGTATATATAAAAGTCACTGTGGCTTCATATCCTCAGACTGTACGTAACTGTCTCCTCTCTTGTTCCTGGCCTTGATACTTTAGGCCTTATTTGTATGGGGACATTGAGAAAAGTAGCTGGAACGAATTTGCCATAAAGTGTCTTGGGGCCTACAAACAACTACACATGTTTAAACTTGAATTATTTGTCATCTTAGGTCCAAAGAGTTAGTTCTGTCTGGAACAGAAGCAACTCTGTTTCTGAGTTGAAAAGGCACATTTGCACACCTCGTCGTTAATGTACCATGTTTAGTAAAGTTTATGTTTCATGAGGTAAATCAGGAAACAATGACATTTCAATGTCTACAGAGATTTAAAGAAGTGCTCATGAGCCCCAAAGCTTTTTTTCTCTCTCTCCACAACTTTATCATCTGAAATCAGCTAATAGAATATATTAGCCTTTTCTGCAAACTTTACAGTCACTGAGATTTTTAAGGGCATTATGAAAGGATTTGGCTTTAAAGCAATTGCTTCAGCTTTCTGTTAGTGTTGTATCCTGCTTTCTCCCAACCTTCAGATGTCATGAAAGAGAAGATAAAGCAAAAACACTACTGTCTTTTCACAGCGACAACGCAAGGTGAAACAACTCTTACGGGACTCCCACATCAGTGACCTTTTCTTTCCTTTTTCACACCAACACAGGCAGCACACAGTCTCTGTATTCCCAATTTGCCTTTGGCCTTTTCAAACAGAACATTTTTGAAATCATCCTTTCCTTTGCGACCATGATTCAGATGTAGACAAGGTCGGCGAGGCAAAGGGAGAAGGAATCAAGTTGGAGGCTGATGTAGGTGTTGGCAGGAGTAGCTTGCCCTACGTCTGATGAGAGAGAAAAATCTAATATTGATAGTACCAAGATTGACAGGTGGGAAATGAAGATTGTACAAGAATAACTAAAAGTCTACCAGCAAGTAGAATAATCATGGGCATCTGTAGTTGCAAGACTGAGTGTCTTGCTCCAATGTGAAGACCTCTCAGTGGGTTTCTGCCTCTGAGAACTGAGGCCGATGCTTTTGCAGGCACGACCATGGCCCTGCTCAGTGACAGCTCCAACACCAGTTGAAATGAGGTGCAGCTTCACTGATACTCCAGAACCTGACGGGAGGTTCTCAGTTTCCTGGATCAGGCCTTCCACATTTGTTCTTCATCCTAGACGAAATAACTGTTGGGGGCTGTTGTGCCATTGACTTTTAGATTTCTCCTCCATCTCTGGTCTTCATGATAAGCAAAAGGGAATGATTTCCTACTACTGCAATACTACTAACTGCTGGTGCTGAATCATGGAGAAGTTATTCTGCTCAGTTTTTAGGGAGGAGCTTTTCATGTGCCTTTCTTTCACACAAAATGAAGATTTGTTGACCCCATCTGGTCTGAACTGAAATGGTCAAACTGTTTCTCAAGCCCCACGGATGGCTCTCAAGCTGTGACCAAGTCACTTCAACTTGCATGGCAGAAATCAAACAGCACGGATCCTTCTCCAGTGTGCAATGGTGGGATCAAATCCATCAGCGAGCCCTTTCTCAAGCCACTCATAACTCTCAGATGTCCAAGGTCATAGAACCACAGAACTATAGAACTATAGAATCATAGAATCACAGAATCATAGAATAGTTTGCGTTGGAAGGGACCTTTAAAGGTCATCTAGTCCAACCCTCCCTGCAATGAGCTGGGACATGTACAACTAGATCAGATTGCTCAGAGCCTCATCCAGCCTGGCCTTAATGTTTCCAGGTCCTATAGTCATAGTTCTCCATTGTGTCATTTGTCATTTGGATCACTTGGGATATCGTGGTGTGAGGTCATCCCCCACCAACAAGTGTTAGTCTTACTCCAGCTGCTGCAGGGGAAGACTCCGTGAGTAGTCCAGACGCAATGCCCACATTTCACTTGGTTGTAACTGGGTGAGGCACGAGTCGGTTCCAGACATGCTGATGGTTTGCCTGGCAGAGAAACAGAGCAATGCTGACTTCTCACAGATGCTGCTCATGGGTTTTTTAGGCTGCCTAGGAGCCAATTATAAAATTAATGACTTCAGTTTTGGTTATCAGTTTGATTGGCTTTTTTTAAATTGTCTCTTTCTTGGAAATTGCACCTCGTCTGTTCTCAGCCAGCACCAGGTTTGTGCATCTGTTGCCTCAGAAAGGTTGGAGCTATCTGGATGGAGGGTAAAACAAAGCTTTAGTCCTTTCTGTTTCTTCTTAGTTGGAAGAGAAGCTACATTAATATTGACAAGGTTTTCCAAAAAAACAATGCTTAGGGATTTGGAGTAGGGATTTTCTCAGCTGTTTTCTGCCTCTACTGCCATTCTGAGGCTTTCCCCAAGGAGCTTAGGACATTTTGCCCAGTGAGGTTTGAACTTCTTTTGCTGCTGTTGGGAGCCTCCCAGATGCCGTTGCCCCCAGGCTCTTTGCTTAGAGCACTGAGTCAAGTTACTTGGAAAATGAAAAACAGGGGCTGTGCTTTTGCTGAATTTTAGATGAAGATGGGCTGATTTTTTATCTGTATAAAAAATTTTGCCCTCTTCTCCATAAATAAATATTTATTTTTCGCACTGGAGAGGTACCTTTATAAGCACGTGCTATACAAAAGAAGAAACAATGACGTTCGGCCATTCCTCTAATAACCTGGAGGAGAATTTCTCCTATGTGTAACCAGTTTAGCAAGTCTGAGTCTGTCTACAAAAAAATATGGTAGGATTATGTCTAGTGTTCACAGCACCACTGCATGGATCCTGAGCTGGGAAGAGCAGCAGAGAGCCCTCTTGAAACGTGTTGAGCAAGGCAGATACATACCAGCTGAGGACCTGCCCTGCTTTATTTTCTTCCTCCATATAGATTTCATTGATATGAGCTAACATACAGTAATTGGAAAAGGCATTTACAGTGGGAGGCAGAATGGAAAAATTCAAATTGGGGCCAACCAAGGGAGGAAAAAATCACCTGCCAATAAAATTGGCACACAATGGGAATAATTGCAAGTCTGGGGAGAAAAATACATTCTCACTCTGTTCTCCACAGCATGGTATCTTCTCTTAGAGCAGAACGAGTGAATTTATTGAGGTCATTCATCCCCTGGTAATTTGGCTACTGTAATATATTTCACAAGTGAGAGGAAAACAGCCCGAGGAGACAGCATGCGAGAATCCAGAGCACTGGGGGAGGAGGTTTATCCAAATTTATAGCCGCCAGTAAGGATGTGGCTTTATAATTCACGGTCACTCTCTCTCCCTTTAGCATCGAGAAATCTGTCCTCTTAATGGCCTGTGCTAAACATCCCAGTGTAAATTCAAATCTGGGCGATCCTGGTGTAAAATCCTCTGAGACTGAGGGACTTGTTCTGGATTAAAACCATGACCTTCCCTATATTTAAAAGCTACTCTGGGTGAGCTTGAGCTTTCACAAGATGTGGTGCTTTCTTAGAAATACCTAGCATATGAATGGGTATGGAGTAATTTAATCTGGACATGGACTAGCTCACATTTAGATGAGTTGCTCCATGTAGAGAAGCAGTTATGGCAGCAATTTGGATTATTTGTTCTACTTCTGACTCTCACCCCATGGCTGCCCCAAACTGCACTGCCTGCACCAACGTCTGTCTTTTGGCTGTCTTTGCCTTCTGCTTCTGCGTGGGTCCCAAGGTGGGATTTCTCTTCTCCACTTAAAACTTTGTATAAATGAATCATTGTCTTCCTCTTTCTAGCTCTTGACGCCAGCTGGCCTACCATTAAACATCCATGTGTGACAGACAACCTTCTGCTGAAACTGTTTTCTCTTGATTTCTGGGAGCAGAATCCATCTTACTGCCACACCAGCTATCAAGATGCCAAGATATTCTCGAGATTAAGAGGTGCCACCACTTCCAAGACCCAGGCCAAGGCTAACACAAACGAAATGAGCTGGGATATCTACAAAAATGACAGACACAATAACAAAAGTGATGGCAGAGATACTATTTTTTGCAGTATTTAATGTAGGTTGCAAGAGTTCCACAGTGTCAAAATGCAACATTTTCTTTGCTCCAGGTTGAGAAGATTCTTTTTAAAGTTGGAGTCAATAACAGAAAAAAAATGAAGATGGGAGTTTAAGCCCTAAAAAGCATGCAGTCTGAGAAGACACTTAGAGTAGATGATCATGAAAGCCAAACAAGTGCAGATAAGTTGGATTTTGCAGAATAAACAACTCAATGTTTTCTTGTAAAAATTATCACCAAAAAATATCACACGAATAACACCATCCCATTAAATCCAACTTTTTTTTTTTATTTGAAAATGTTTACCTCTGATATAAATTATACAGGAAATCAGGCAAAATTACCTGGTGGTGCTTTTAGGTCTTAAAATATCTCTTTATTAAATAAACTTTGTTTTCCAGCCTGCACATCACTCCCGCATGGCAACCTCTGTTTGATAAGATTAAAACTATTAATTAAGTCATGCTAATGAGGACAGCAAGAAAGGGCTTTCCTATCTCCCCGCTATATTTCAAGTGCTGCCAATGTCAACTCTCTCTTGTATCTGCCTCCAGCTTTGCTGTCTGCTGTGTTTCTTCAGTAGCGGGAGGAGGGTTTAAAGCAGCAAGTCATAAATTTCCAGACATCCTCGCTTTAACAGGATGATCCCCCTTTAGAAGAGGATTTCCCCTCGTCTTGTGAGTGGGAGTAATTGTTCTGTGACTCCTGGTTTCTCTTTGAAGCACGTGGGAGAGGAGCATCGTCTTTTGAAGCCCAGCTGTGTTACAGAACCAGCAGCAGAGGAGGGAGATGCTCCGTGGTGATGCCGCCCTGTGCTGGGGAAGCTGCGTGGGAGAGCCGGGGCTGTCTGGTCTGTTGCTCCTTTCCTTGGACATCACAACTCAGAAAAAAAAAAAAAAAAAAAAAGCAAAAAGCTGTCCCACAGTCCTTCTAGTCCTTCTGGAAACGAGATTTAACGGGACGAAGAAAATGTGAAAGCAAGGTAAACGCGTAGTCATAAAACATGTGTCTCAGTTTCCCCAAAATTTCTAAGGCTACAACAAGGTCTGGCTTCATCCTATTCCTTCCTCTTCTCCATGGTAGCGTAATAACCATTATGTTTTTCTGCGTTTCAGCCCTGTATTGCTACCCTGAGCCCATCTGTCCAGTTTTGGTTTGAGGCTCCTTGCACCATCTGCCATCTCCCTTTAGAAATGCATGACGTAACTTCCAGCTCCACCAGGGCCTCTAGGTGCTGTCACACTACCAATACATATATACAAATTTATTTTTTTTTTTAAGTTAGTCTGGTGGTCTGAGGTTTAATTCATTAATAAAAGAAACTTGGATCACAGCAATGGCAGGGCAGCAAGCCCTGTCCCCGTGGCAGGAAGCAAACGCGCACTTTTCCTTTCAAAAACAAACAGGCCAAACTGCGGAGAAAGTTCTCCTCAGCAGCGTCCCCAGGCAGCGGTGGAACATTTGAGCAAGGTCTGTGGGGATTGCTGTCTCCAGGACTGAGGGGTGGAAATGCTCTGAGGACTTTCTGCTCTATTTTGCCCTGTTCTGGCCAACTTCCTATGTATAGGATAAAAATAAGCCCTGAGTCCTCCTCCTTCCGTCCACTTCATTAGAGACATCCCTCTGTGCAATAACAAAACAGGCCCAGAGGAAGCGACACAGACCAAAATACAAGAACGATAATTTTCCTAACACAAATAAGCAGGCAGAGGAACTCATCTAAGGAAACAAGTGAGTGAAGGCAAAGCCACAGATGAGCAAACGATGGAGCCAAGAGCTAAGCTTAGGCCATGCAAGCCTGTCTCCAGCACGTCTCCAGAGCTATCCCTGTCTGGGAAAGGCTGAGCGGTCACCTTTGTGTGGACCTCCCTGAGCCCCCTGAGCCCACACCTCCTGAGCACCCAGTCCTGGAGCAATCCTAACCCACTGCTGGGTAACGTGGCAATGGGAAGAGTTTTCTCAACGGGCACCTGGAATAGCCCTTAATCAGCCCTAACTGTGTCTTTCACGGTGCTTCAGAAATGATAAGCGAAGCCACGAAACGGAAAAGCACAGGTTAACAGGAGGGACAGCAGAGGTCCTCTGACTCTGGAAAAAAAAATGTCTGGGCTCAGTTCACTCTATTATTTGCCATTTGGAGGCGCTGAGACTGCCGTTCTTCCAAAATAACCTCAGCCCAAGTGTTTATTTATCTAGAAATTCATCGTGGATATTTGCCGTGTGTTGTAGTTCTGTTTGAAAAGCTTCAATCATCAAATCAAGGAGAGGGAAAACAAAAGCAGATCTCTCAGCTGGCTGGTCCCCCACTGCAAAAAGGAAGCAAAGAAAACAAACCATTTGCGAACAGACCGGAGGCTGAATGTTTCTTGATGTAAATGATCAGTGAATATCTCTGAACACTAACTTAATCCAAGGAAGCCAAGATCAGTTTGTGAATGACTTGTTAAGTTAAAAAGAACCATATTCATAATAAATAGTCTTTGAAACCATTCTTTCATGCACGCTCCATTTTCACAAAGTCGTTTTTATAGGTAAACAGCCAAGCCCTCACTACCCAGGAAGTCAACGGCAGAGATAAGAAGGAGACCTGAGGCCATGTCTGTTTTAGAAAATTAAACACGGCCAGGACCACTCTCTAGCCTGCAGGCCAACTGGCACAGAAATGCCTGCATCCATTCATTAAACTCTCCTGCTTTCCAAAACAGAGCGGCTATATCCAAGCTGCCAACTGGGAATGGTCCCGGGCCGTGCCTGTTGCCGAACTGTGCCTGGAAACTGTTTGGAGGGATGCTAGTGAGCTGAGGCCAGAAGCGTGCAGGGGACTGGTCTGAGGGTCAGAAGCAAATTAAAGCACCTGGGAATGCTCCTTTGCAATGTGCAGTTCTGTTGTGTAGACATTGCCTAAGAGTTTGATGTCGTGCCTTGAAAGCAGTGTCACTGGACCCATGTCATTAAACCAGAAAGCTTTGCTCCCACATTCATATCTTGGCTCCATATATCCACTGTGGGGAGATGTGGAGAAAATGGTTAGAGCTTGAGATGCCTGAAGGCTTCAGGGCCTCTTTCACATCTGCATTTTCCTTTAGCGGTGTCCCCACTACCGAAAAGGGGCACTTGGGACATGGGTGTTTGCAGATAGAGGTTCAAACCTCACCTGTGCTAGAAAGCCAAATAATGCTTGAAAACCACAAAAATTGAGGCGCCCATTCTGGGAACCTAAGTCTGATGTCTCAACCTTGTTACCCAGCATGTCAACAGGCAACAATGCTCATACTTCACATTAATGGTCCTCTTAAGGAACGTCTCAGTGGCAAAACCACCTATTAACAGGGGAAAGAATGGGAGGGGAAGCAAAACCCTTAACATCTACACAAGCGCTTCCCACAGTGATCATTAAATTGAGCCATTGAAAAGCCTCTCTGGGGCTGGCTGGGGCCTCAGCATGCTTTGTGAGATCCCTCGTTTCCTCCAGCTTAATGAATTATGCAAGTCAAGAGGGGCTGGACAGAAAGGTGTGAATAAGAAGCTTACTAATTCCCCACAGTAATCACCTGCAAAAGTGTTTAGGAACAACATCTATCAGGCAATAAAAAGTAAGAAAAGGAGCCTGCAAGAGTAAAATATCTCCAGCTCTTCAGAAAGAGACAAGGGGAGAACAGAGCCAGGGAAGTGTCACGTTGACATGAATCTACTCCGGGCACTGAGCACACAGCAGTCATCAAATTGCTTGCTCGCGGTCCCAGGGTTTCTTCTGCTCATATGGCATGCACCTGCGCCTTGCTGGAAACTCGTTTCAATGCATGTGAGAGAGTCCCAGCTTCAAAGCAAGCCTTGTGATTTTTGGTTCCTGTGTGTGAGAAGGGTATTAATAAATGTTGTATTAATAGATCATCTGCTTACATGCTTCCTGTCTTAAATAAAGAAGATATTGGACCAACCCCTTTTTCCCAGCACCTTCAGGCTTCTTGGATGTTTACAGTATGAGGCAAAGGCAAGACGGCAATAGTAGAATTGGACTTTGTAATGCAAATAAATAGAAACTCAGGCCTTAATGCGAGGAGACTTTGGAGACCAGTTCATAACTGAACATGGATGGATAATTACTCTCTAGACTGGCTGAATCCAAGATCAAAATCAAATATTCAGCCTCGCAGTTTATGGAAGCTGGGAATCTGAGCCAAGGTTTCTTACTCCTCTGGCTTGGGTTAACACGCCTCCTAAGCCATTTTGGTAGGGTGGGAAACCTTCTTCCCATCCTATTTTGAGAAACAGGCCTCTGTTGTCATCACCCTCCACATGACACCTCCAGAGGGCAGAAGACAAACAAGTATCCCAAAAACTGGAACCAGTCATGTTTCTCTGGATGAGGTTCTCTTCTTTACGCCATCTAGGCTAGTGATCATCTTTTCCAATATCCCCCTTTTTTATGAAGCTTTGTATGAATAGATTGAGTAAGGATGGCACTGAACACTTTATCATCATTTCATCATCCAGCCCTTATCTGCAATGTTGAACCCTTTCTTTTGATGCTGCATTTGCTTTAAGACTCCACAGGACATTACAGTGAATCATATTAGTGTAAATACTAGAGTTGGTTGGAAATTTTTAAACCATTTTTCATAGGAAAAACACAACTGTTAGTAACCAAAACACTACAGAAAAACATTGTTTTCAGTTAATCTCCTGACTCAACGTGTGTTGAAAAAAGAAATTACTGGAATGACATATTGTGAGATAAAAGAAAAATTAAGGTTATTGTTCTCAGAAAATTAGACTAAGTACAGTTAAAAAAATACTTGAAAATTGCTAAAATTAAAAGTTTCATATTAGTGACTTCAAATGTTTCATTTGGTGCAAATCAAACTTTAAAATACCAGTTTTATTTTCTCAGGTTTTAGGGTTTTTTTTTTAAATGCTGGGTGTTTATATCTGCGTGCTAGGGGCCTGTACTGCAGTATGTCAAATATTGTAAAAGAACAGCAAAATTATTTTCTGCCCAGCTGTAATATGGACCTACCCTAGGGCAATGCTACTAATTCTGCTTATAACTACACTTCAGGGAAAAGTACAGAGGAGGCTTCAATGGCAAGAAAAAATGGTCTCAGAGAAAATAAATCTGTTTAGCTGGCATTTGGCAGCGCAATCAGTGCCGTCTCACATTGAGGGAAACTGCAATTGTCATAACATGCTGACTTTGGGGGCTTATTTCTATGCCTTGCCAGGAGGTCTAGCATCTTTTGAAGTCAGCCAGCTTTCTCTAATGTAGTAAAATTCATCACTAATCACACATATGCATGTCCTGCTGGCATCTTTGATCTTCAACTTTTCTATCCATTTTGCTCTCTTTGTTTATTGGCCATAATGAGTTATGGCAGCTGTATGCTACATATTGTCCAAAACTCTTTAGCCATCCAGCACATCATGGAAAGTTCCCAGGAAAGCTCCCTAGCTGAAAAGTAACAACTCTGCAACATAACTCTCAGCGCCATGTGCAGTAATTCATCAATAACACTTCTTCTGTAGAAACCAATGGACAGATCAGTTACAAGAGCAGAGCTGTAATGTGACCTGCCAGATAGATGGAGATCCCCACGGAGAATTCTCTGACTGCACAAAAGAGAATAGAAACTCCTCTAGTGTTTCTGCGAAGAGGAAGAGCGCAGCGCCTGGATTAGTCTGGGCTGGGTATAAGAGAGTCCCTCTCCACTCCGCACCAGTCTGCAGTATAACTAGCTCCTAGAAATAAATGAGAAACAAAACGAAATAAAATTATTAAAAAAAAAAAAAGAAAGCCAATTTTCCTTTAGGAATTCCAGTGACATATTAAAAGAAATAATTTACGCAGGGCTGCTCCATGCCTTAGGTTTGTCTGTGTAATTACTCTTAGTGCTGTGCTAACAGGAGGCTACTTTATAACAGGGGAGTCTGGCCAGCGTACAGCCTGACATCTGCTCGAGGATCTTTCTGAAATAACACCGAAGACCCAACTTTTGTTTTATTTGTGCATTCTCTGCCCAGCATGCATGAATATTTTGATGAAAAATCATGCCAGTGTATTGAGGTACTGCCTATTTTTTATTATAAGTCTTCATTTTAGAATTACTTTTTTTTTATTTTTTTACTTCACACTGTCACATCTTGAATTTTAACAGATTGAGGCTGTGGCATGGTGTGTCCATGACGGCCAAGCCTACTTGGTAAGGAGATACTTGCACTGATCCCAAAGTCACGAGTAAGAGAGGTATACTGAGAAATGTAGGACTTCTTTCTAACACTTCCGTTCGTCTCCTGATTTCCCAGCCATGAGGCTGAACCCAGATATGCAGAAGGAAGTCATAGTTCACATATCTTGTAGAGCATTTTGAAGGAAACAATGTGATATTAATATGGACTAATGCAATGCAATTAGGTTACAAAAGGAACTGAGACCTCATCTCTCCCACTTAATAACAGGCTAAAAAGACACAGAATTAAGAGTCAATTTACGTAATAGAGGGAGGTCACATGAAGTTCCATGCAGATGACTGTTGTTCAACATATTCATAAAATCTGGGAAACAGTGACTCATGAAATAACAGAGTTTACAGATGATAGGATCTCGTTAGGATCTCATGACACTGAGTGATACGCATTGTCAATGAGATCTCATGGCGCTGAAAGAAATTCAGTGTTGATAGATGCAAAGTAATGAATATGGGATAAAAATAACCCTAATTATACATATGTTACAATAGACTCTTAATTAGCTATGACTGTTCACAGAGACACTGGTTTTTGTGGACAGTTCTCTGAAAACATTAACGCAGTGCTCAACAGTCATCAAAAAGGCTGATAAAACACAAGGGGTTATTAGGAAAAGAACAGAGAACAAAACAGAAAACCTCATTATCTCATAGGAGAAATCTGTGTTTATTTCTGTTCGTCTTGATTAAGGCATGCCTAGACAGACGTCCTTGGAAGAGTACAAAAGAACTAGGAATTGTGCATAGAAAGAAGTGAAGCAATTGTACTCTCTCACTGGCCGGTTCTGCCTCTCCTCTTCTGCTCTGGATTAACAGGAAAACAGAGCTCCTGACCACAGTTCTGGACCAAAATTGGGCAGAGACACCAGAAGAAAACAGGAGGTCTTAGGACGTTAACTCTGATGGCCCGTTCCCCCAACACCTCTTGTTACCAGGACACTTTCCCATGCCACGCAATGTAGCCAGGTCCACCACAAGTAAGTCGCACACACAGTCACAACACTGGGATTCACAAGGTTTGGGATTTCAGCTGATAACTTACATGACTTCTTTATGTACTTTGTGTTAGCATTTCTCCTGTGCAGGGACCACAATATGCACTAATCACTCCATAGGACATAGCAGTAAAAAAGACAAAATTTTGTGGCTACTGAATTTTATTATTCAGCAGAATGCCTGAAGGGTGTAAGACAGCTAAGGAACCTCCACTCTCTCCCCCAAAGCTGAATAATTTCTTGAGAAAGCAGAATATTTTGTAAAAGGAAGAGCAGGTAAAGAACAGAATGGGATTTCAGAGCCAGAGGGTAGAGCTGTGTAAAGAGGAAATGTGAGATTTAGAAAGAAAACTGTGACTGGGGAAAGTTGCTGAAAAACATTTGCCAGATGATGAAATTAGTGGAAAGCAGATAGAGACTTTCATATAAACAAAAATGTTCAGAAAAATGTTCACTATTTTTCCAATAGCCTTCATAGAAACCTTTTTTCCCCATAGATAAAAATCTCCAGATTTTTCAAATTAGCACATTTCTTCCATTCTGCTCCTTGCCACAATTCTCCTTTACGCTGAATACGGTGGACACTGAGGACTTGTTAGTGTAAAAATATCTTCCATCAAATTTTCGCTGACACTGAGTATAGAGAAATTTTCTCCTCTTCCAGTTAATCATGTAGCTCTTGCACCCAGACTCGGAAGACTGTACACATATGTAAAACTTGTTTCCAAGGAGTTCTTGCTTCCAACAAGTCTTGTGCTGGATTTGCCGTATTTCCAGGGATTTATGGTAACTGCATCAGGACAGCATTAAAATCTAGAAGCAAAAGATGCTGCAGAAAAGGGACATTCCTAAAAATCTTTAACATATGATGTGTGAGAGAGAGAGAGTAGGAGAGGGGAAATATATCAGAGCACTCTATGCAATAAAGAATGAGACAAAAATGAAAGGGATGCTCTCTCAGGGATCCTTTAAACCTTTCAGGGACGAATGCCAAGGCTAGAATTAACACTTGTGAGATCGTCTTTGGCACACTGCACTTGAAGAAGAAATAGTCCAGTTGATCTGGCACGAGTCTGGTAATGAGAAGGCTCATCAGGCCACAACTCGCCCAACATCAGTAAGAGCTCCCAAAGCTTTGTGGCCATATCCTACTGATGGAATTGGTGCTACTGTAGGGTCCCAACAAGTGTGACCCCACTGGCAGCGCCAGGCTGACCACAAGGCCTTGGACACCACTTTCTACTCTCTGGTGCAACCTGTCCTACCAATGCAACCCTACTTCTGTAGAAGTAAGGGCAGTGCACTAGGCCATCCATCGTCTCCAGCAGGGTCATGCTTGCAGCTTGCACAGGTCAATCCAGAACAGATGGGGCAGGTTTCTGACTGCATCCTGTGGCTCAGAGAAAGAGAGGAATATTCAGATTAACAGAAAATTTTGCAGTCAACATATTTCAACAATGATTTTCCTCCAGGGAAGCATGTGGTCCAGTTCAGGGAAATGAGAAAGAGAGCAATTTTTTTTCTTTAATTTTACATTTCAAGTAATAACAGTTTTCTGGCTTCTTGTGCAGGTCACTAACAATGCTCCCCAGTGAAAAAAGTTAGCAGTTCCCACATCTCTGACTCACTTGACTGTAATACAACCTGAGGCAAAAACGCTCTAAGACCTGATGTGCATTTCCTCTACGGCCTCTTTTTGCTTTTCCAGTAGTATGGACTAGCCTTACTGCAGGCATCAGTGTCAAAGCTTGCACATTACAAATGGGTGTGAGTGTAAATAAGATCCAGCTTCATCAGTGTGTATGTCATCACTGCAGGAAAGGACAGGAGAATGTTGACTTTGGGTAAAAACAGCAAGACCTTTAAGGCAATAGAGGCAGAGAGGAGAACTGGGAGTAGGCAGAAATAAATCAATGCCAAAGCAGAGCTAGAACGTGTGTGTTCCTGAGGGCACAGGACTGAAATCCCGATTTAAGATTAGCACAATGCAATATCAGTAGAGCACAAAGACAGTGACTTAGGGACTGGCTGACTGACAGCACCAGAAAGGGGTCATTAATGGGGAGTCCTCACTCCACGGAGGGACCCACTGAGGTCGGCAGGGAGGGCTCCATTTCAGCATTTCTGTCAGTGAGCTCTGGAATAAATTTAGCATCACTACTAATAAAATGTGTTTCAGGATCAGTGGAGAGTTAACTGAGAGGAGGACAGGAGTAGGACCAATAACTCATTTGATAAACCAGGTCAGTTCAGGGAACATGCTAAAAAAATGATCTGAATATGAAAGCACAGGTTCAGGAACAAAGAACACAGGCCACGTTTGCAAATGGGGATTGTCTACTGCCGCAGGTAAAGGCTTCATTAAGATACTGCCTACAGGAATTGCAGGTGTTTTGCTCCTGGGCAGGGAGTGATGGTGAATGCCTTCATGGCCTCAATTCCAGATGCGGTTGGGATGGAAAGAGCTACATGCCACTGAGCACCTGCAAGGAGTTATCCACTCTGATTGACTTTTATGCCTTGGTCTATCAGTGACATCAGGAATTTAAGCACTTTGCCCTGCTTAACCTGAGTGCCAAGCTTTTCCACTTTCAGCATAGACACCCAGGAGGAAATGTAAGGCGCAACAACTCCGTTCTGCTCTGGGCAAGCAACAGCAGAGCATGAAAAACTCTTAGTGAGAACTGGAGGCCCTCCTCAGCCCAAGGCTTTTAGGAAAATAATCAGTCAAAGATCCTCGTATGGATAATGGATATGAGGAAATGGTAGGAATTTTCACTGGAGAGAAGGGTAACCAGCAAGTGCCATAGAGATGGCAACAGATTCATAAATGATCTTGAAAAGGAAATTAATAGTGAGGTGGTCACGTTCACTGATGACACAATATTTCGGAACAGACAAGACTTGGTGTCTCTCAGTGTTAAACTAGCAGATGACACTGAACACAGATGAAGGCAGTGGGGAAAAACACTCTAACTTCACATATAAAATGATGGGCTTGGAGTTGTCCGTTACCGTTCAGAAATGAGATCAGAAATTAACCCCATTAGATGGCACAGATGGCTGACGAATTCTTAGTAGCATACAAAAAAGTAAATTGAATGTTAGTAATTATTAGGAGTAAAGTAACATTATTACCTGATTCTGTTATAACAGTATTACGAATCCATGACACACCTGCATCTTGAATAGTGTGTGCAGTTCTCAGATTACAACAGATGAGACAATGATGGCAAGATGGATCGAAGAACATGAGGAATCTTCAACCTTCGGCAACTGAGGGGAATTAGACACAGCTCTATAAAATGAATGATGTGGAGAAAGCAAGTGGTCTAAATTGTTCCCTGTCTATTCCAACACAAAAATGATGGAATATCAAAGTTAACAGTTGGGAAACCCAAAGACAGAAGAAGAGGTGTCGTGGTTTTTTTTTTTTCTGGGGACATACAGCTAAGCTGTAGGACTTACTGACAGGATGCTGAAAGTTCACATCAAGGAAAGATTGTACAATTTCATGGAAAAGAAATCGCATTTGCATTACTGAAAACAAAGACAGCAACTCCTTGAGCCATAAATGGTTGGATTTTGGAAAAGTAACCTGGGGAAGTGTCAGTATGTGCTTAGCACAGTCTGCTCTGCTTGCTCTCTGCCAGACCATGCTCCTCTTGTTACTTATATAAAAGAAGAACATTTATACTTGAGCTCCTCCACAGTCTGATGCTTAGAGATATTCCCAGGACATGAGAGATGAGATTTATCCCCCTCAAGCCAAGCATTCAAATTTTCCACTTTCAGGGTATATGCTTTGCCCCTTCAAGTGCTGTGCCAAAGGTGGGCACCGATCTCATATTTAACTGTTTTGGACTTGTCCAGCAGAGTACATGAATCCCACTGCTTAAACCTGGCATGCTGCCATATGCCAGAACAGGCACTTCTGAGCATACGCGTGACTGAAGTTTTGAAGAAAATCCAAGGCAAACACAGAGATGCCTTCAACATTAGACGCCAAAGAACCAATCCACTTGGAGTGAATTCCACCCCAAGAAATCAAGCTGTTGAGCTCAGTGGCAAGGAGACTGAAAGAGATGATATGATTGTACCACATTAATACCTCTGAGTGAAGAAATACTAGATATAAAAGGCTCTGTAGTCAAAAATGGAAAGGCACAACAAGAACTGAAAGCCAGGGAAATTCCAATTAGAAATAAGGTACAAATTTCTAACAGTGAATGCGGTTAACCACTGGAACAAACTACCAAAGGGAAGTGGTGGATTCTCCATCTCTTAATGCCTACAAAGCAAAAGAGGATGTCTTCCTGGAAGACCTGATTTAGTGAAACACAATATATTGGGCTCAATGCAGGAGATCTGGATATGATTCAAGGGCTTTGGATATTCTAAAACTCCATTTAAATGTTCTTCTTGTCTTTTCATGATTTTACCTTTACCAGCTTTAACTCCTGCAGGAGTCCGTTGTACGCAGAGGGACTACAGAGTGAGCTGAAGGGGCTAAGATATGAACAGTGCTGGGTTTAGAAGCTCTTCTCCTCCAGGAAACTCACCGTAAAAATAGCTCAGGGAAAGTTAAGCTTTCAAAGACCAAGCTATCAAAAAGTACTTGTAATAAAACACCAGCAAATCAGTTTATAGACATAGAAAGACGGCTAATATTGCTCTAATGCCCACAGCTCAGAACCATTTGTCCCCAGCACTTTTACAGCAAACCAGAGAACTGCAATTTCATGTACCCTATTAATTTCCAGAGCAAATGGGAAAAATACAGATGGCTCATACATGGCTAGGAAACCACTTCCCACCTCTCGTTTTCAGTCGACTAACCAACACAAGTGCCTTCCCCCAAGAGCGTGGTGCCACAACTCCCTTCTCCTCTGTCTCCTTATATATTTCACAGCAGTGCTCAGTTGGGTTTTTCCGTTGCAGATGTCACCACAAAACACATAGCTACTGCCTTTTAAACCACTTTGAGGTACTATGAGTACCTCTTGTGCTCACCTTAGAGAAGGCTTCACGCTGTTCAGGCTAAAGGATTTACTGTAATTATATCTATGGTAAAGATCTGTGATGAATTATGAAATCCTTATATCTACAGATGAATCATACTGATGGAGCAGAAGGATATGGAGTCAAAGTCAAGCTTGGAAATGGAAAATGCATACTCCAGTGTTTTAAAACATTTTGGTTAAAAGCAGCCAAGATTTCAGAATTTCAAACATTTTTTTTAATCTTTGTTTAAGCCTGGATTTAGGGAGGGGATTGGTTTTGGTATTTAGATTATTATTTTTGCTGTAACAGGATTATTCTTTTCAGTAACTGTTAAGTCGCCACAAGCTTGTTGCCTTTTCTGTGCAGGAGCCAGTTAAGCATCACAGATAGGGAAATATTATTATAACCGGTTTACAGCCCATTTTGGCCAAGAATAGGACCAGGAATGCTGACTCTCAGTCACCTGCTTTCACAGCTAAGCTAATAAATGAGGTAGAAAGCTAATAAGCGAAGGCACTGTGTACATTAACCCTCATATAATAGTACTTATCCCATGCTTGTGTTGTACGCAGGAGGTCAGAGGAGATGATCAGATCAGTCCCTTCTGGCCACAAAGCTATTTTTAAACATGAGGCAACATTCAATAACCTGCATCAGCTTTGATTAACTGTTCTGCAAGATTGAAAGCAACACAAGCAGAACTAACGTGCACTGGGGGCAAAAAAGACGTCAAAGCACAGCTCATGATGGCAAGGTTTTTCGTGCATAAATACTGAATGGGAATCCTGGCTGAATGGTTCATGCTGACCCTTTTGGAGCAGTTCATCATGTCCCCAGACCATTTTAAGCTAGGGCTCTTACAGAAAGGCAGTATCAACTGGGCACTGTAGCTTCCTTCAAGCCTTTAGCTAACCCCAGTCTCTACCTCTTAAATACATAAATACACATATATATAATCAGATACTATATATGAGCTGCTATTAAGCAACCAACTTCTTTAAACATGCAAACAAACTTAGTATAAGCTCCATAAAACAGCTCTGCTTTTTCTGGTATTGATTTTGCTTATTTTGAAGTTAAGCGTATCCATAAATATGCTCTATGGTCCCTTGAGGTAAGTCTCATAAGGTATATTAAAAAAAAAAAAAATGAGGAGGAGGAATTTTTTGGCAGCAATTACCATCTCAGATAACCTGCCTGGGGTTGGGAAAGTGTGCCAGCAATCTGCTCAGAAATAGCTTTCATTTTGGCTGTTTATTTTCATATGCTTTGTCTGACACTTTACTGCTGTGGCTGGGTACTTAACTGTCAGCTTCCATTAAACGCTTTGTCAGCTGTTCCCACTCCAGGCAGAAACCAAAATTATCGTTCATCTCCCATTATTCATTAAAGTCAACCCACTGGCAGGAAGCAAGCAGGATGACAAAGGAAATCATCCTTGCGCCAAATGGTGAGATTTCTTCAGGCTCCTTTGCTCCAGTGCTCCTCCACTTCCTCATCCCTTCCTTCTCTTGACTGCCCCAGACGTTTTCCTTGCTTGTGTCAAATAAATGGGGACTTGAGAGCAGCTCTTCTACTTTAAAGCAAAGTTGGGGGGACTGAACTCCTCTGCAGCAGTTCCAAACGTTTAGGATATTGTGAAAGAGAGTAATGTGTTTTCTTCACGTTAGTTTGCACTATAACAACATCATCGTATGGGTGACTATCCCTTCCTATGGCAAGACAGAGTATCGTGGATTATTAGCATCAGGGATGCTAATAAAATAGCTTTGGGAGTGTCTATTATATGATTTCTTGCTTTGCAGTTTTAGGGTGTGTGGATGGGTTAATTTTTAAAAATATTTAAACCAAGTTTTCCAAGTTCTGATATATAAAAAGAAAGAAAAAGGGGTTAAACAATTACAGAAAAGGCAAAACATGTCATTTCAGGTCAAGCGAAACATTTTAAGATGACCCAGACTGATCCTCCCTCTTCCAAATTTGGTCCTATCCAAACCAATGCCCCTGTCCCCCCAACACTTTACTTCACCCTTTTGAACCAGAGAATCCATTACATGTATTGCTCTAATTATGGTATGGTTTCTTTTAATAAGCAGATGTGGAACAGTATAATCGTAGCCCCAGGCTACCGAAATGGTGGAGTTCAGTCTGGATCTGGACCTCACATAAATTTGCCCCGTGCCTTGCCAAGGTCCCAGACATATGACGTCTCACACATTCCTGAAGGAGATCCTATGGTTTTTACCACTCCTCCTGGTTTCGCAGCAGGCAGCTGCAGGGCCCTAACAGGGCTTCCAGCCACCGAGATGCTGTGCACCACCAAGCTGGCCCAACACGGGTAGAGTCTACAGCTCCCTGCCTGCTGAGTGCCCCATGCAAAGAATTAGATGATCTCAATAAAATAACCCAGGGGGCCTTTATAAATATTGAGACCCTGTTGCTCAAGATTGCAAAGTGCTTGCTTCTAGTGCAACAAAAGTCCCCCCCCCCAAAAAAAAAACCACCCCAACAAACAAGTGTTCCTCTCTTGCTGTTCTTCTTCCCAAAGAAAAACATTCAATCTTAACACATTTGTTCCTACTCATGCTCCTGGGGTTTTTCAATGAAAGTCTTGAAGCTGTCCAAGTAGCTCATAAACCGGACCCCTTTCTGATTCAAGTGTGCCCTCCTGTTCAGATTTTGGGAAATGGGATGATTAATTGATTTCCATCATCAGTCTCCCCATAAGTCACAAGCCAAGCTGCTATTTCAAGTTTCCATTGACAAAGATTTCATTATAAGAAGCCATAATTTTTAACCGGCGCTGTGCAAACTTTTTAGTCTTCAACCTGAATTAGGCCCATATGTTTCAGAAAAACGCAGTGAGAGCAAGTTGGGGGGGGTGAAGTGGTGAGGGGAGGGGAAGGGAGCAACTGGTCTATCTCAGTGGCTGAACAAACTTCCACCCACATCACAGCATAAAAGGGCTCTGAATTGGTCTTCTTAACCCTTATCTAAACAAAATAAATCAAAAATACAATTTTCCGATTGACACTGAAGGATTTGCTTCCTTAGCCAAAAAGCAATTTTAAACTCCCTTGCTGAGTAAGCTCTGCCCAGATACTGAACTCCACCGAGAGCTCCTGGAGTCCAAGGTGGTATCGCTTAATTCGCCTTCTCATGTTCTGCTGCTGGGAGAGAAATGCCCTCAAATAGCACCTGCTGCAGGATGCAGTTGAAACCACAGCTAAGTGTTGTATGCATACCTGATGACTGGGAGACCCTTCCTCCAGAGGGCTTGGCAAATCAGTTGAAAAGACAGGAAAAATGGGAGAAAGGCAGCATTGCTAATCCTTATTTCACAGAGCCAAACAGGCAAGGTGCATTCCGGTAAATAAAAGAGTGCTAAGCTCAAGAACCTGCCAAGATCGTCTACGCTGTTTAAATGTTAGCACAGCCCAAAACCATGAGCAAGGGTCTATTAGTAACAAGAAATTTGTCACAGCCACCCTGTTGAACCAGTTCTAGCAGGGAGCAGGATGGACATGAGGGTGCAAAGCACCTCAACCTGACCTGTTTTTCTTAGCCACAGAGACAGAGTGTTCAGCAGAACAGAGGCCTCATCTGCACTGTAGCTCCAAAGCAGAGATTCAGAGATAGGTAGATCTGGAGACTGAGTGCCACCCGGGCCATGATAAAGAAGCTCCACTTTCACAGTGCTGTTGCTGTATCCCAAAATGACCTCTTTGGAGTTCTTTCCTTACCATCACATATGCTTGAGTCCTTCGTCAATGTCAGATCTGTTGTTGCCTAATGGGATAGGAATCCACTAGGGACAGGACTGTGGACCAGCAAGATCACTGTGAGGATGAACCAGAAATACCAAGGCTAAGAAGTTAACACTTAGCTGTGTGACTGTGTGACATGGCCAAGTCAAAAACTACTGGACATAGAGGTAGGAACTGGTAAGTCTGTTTCAGTCTCTCCTTCTCTTTGGTTCGCAATCTGGCCTTGGACAAATCACTTAAACTCACTGCAACTTGGTTTTGTCCCCTGCAAAACAGGGATAAATAATATCAACCTGCCTGAAGTGTTCTCTGAGAGGCATAAACAGGTAACCCGATGTACAAGTGTCATCTAGTAATGCTCTTGCAGCTCGTCATCTAGCGTGTCAGGGCAGCACCTATGCATAGTGCGGTCACACGGGAGGGCTACAGCACTTGACAGCTTGGGGAACTCAAATGTGACATTCATACGATGGCTGTTTCCAGCATGACTGAACAATGGTGACAGCACCAGTCACGTTAGGATCTGGAAGGGCCAGAGGTTCATTTGAAATTTCCCCAGACAAAGAAAAATGTTTAGCAGTCATTGAACACGAGCAGCAATTTAATCTTCTCTGTCTCTTGAATGATGAATTTAATCAGAGCTCCGGGTATTTTCTTCCTTTATTGTCTTTCTTTTCTTCTTTTATTGTTTTTCTTTCCTTCTTTTATTGTCTTTCTTTCCTTCTTTTATTGTCTTTCTTTCCTTCTTTTATTGTCTTTCTTTCCTTTTAGCTGAGCTCAGCCTGAGATCCCTCTGCTGTGAGGAATTTGCCTCAATTCAGGTTGGACTGGTCAAACAGAGGAAGTTGCAATAAGGCAGTGGTAGGTCAAGAGTAATACCCCATATCTGACTTGTTTCCTCACCCTGCTGAGACTTTGCAGCCTGCGCACACAGTTCTTGTCCTAGCAGCCTATCATTTGTTGTCAAATCTCTAGCTAATCTCATTTCAGTTCTGCCATGAGATAGTGATATATTTGATAATGTCACAGTAACGTCTTCAGCTTCAGTGGCCTCAGAATCTGTTGCATAAAGTCAGGCAAGTTGGCCAATAGAAGAACAGAGAGTTTTTGCTACCCTCAGGATTTCAGAGAGCATGAAGGATGAAGAAATCACATCCTTCACACACGTTTTGTTAAGAAATGTCTGGTTTATGTTTCTCAGGCTTCGGAAATAGCAGTAAATCCATACAATCTAAGCCCAGAAGAAACTATTTACTTAACACAGACCCTTAAAGATGACTCTCCACTCATCTTGCTGTGACTTCAATGCCTTGTGCTCAACTAGACCATTTTTTCAGGATGAGACACAGTTCTGATTAAAAGGACAAAAGATACTAAAAATGCCCCATTTTCATTGATAGTTGTTCCTAATGATTAATGATCCCGACGGTTTAAAATGTGGGCCTTGTTTCTCATCCGTATATGAGTTCAGGTGCAGCTTCTGTTACCAACTTCTGTTATGTCTCTGTGTACCTGACCAGGACATCTTCATTACTGCCATTTTATCCCTATGAAGATACTTCATCTGGTATAAACAAACCACCATTATTTTTTGTGTTACTTTTTGTACCTTGTCTACGCATCTTAAAA
This sequence comes from Rissa tridactyla, assembly GCF_028500815.1. NCBI lineage: Eukaryota > Metazoa > Chordata > Aves > Charadriiformes > Laridae > Rissa > Rissa tridactyla. The sequence continues at coordinate 121,470,946 of NC_071468.1, read as the reverse complement.
TAAAAGGCGTGCCTGAAAGTTGATTTTCTCTCTTGGAGAGAGGCATTAGTTGCGCAGATCCATGTTCTTGGGGATATTCAACTCGGAGTGCCAGTTCACATCACATCTCATGGTCCAGATGTGGATCTGCGCTTTCCTGACATAGGACTTGTTCTCAAGCAGCTTCTCCAATTTGGGCTTTTCTCCAAATTTCCTTCAGGTTTCTCCTGAATTTTAGTTCACGGGTAGTTTCATCTAAAGGCACATCTGAGCCCAGAGTTCAGCAGCCCGACCTTGGTAGACTCTATGGTGATGTCTAAGTCTTGGGAATTGCAGTCAGTCAGTAGCAAGAGGTGAATTCAGCCAACCCTTTCAAACCTGGAGGCTGACCTTGCAGGACAAATCTCCACGGAGCTGTTTTTGCATCTCCGGTGCTGGCACACAGATATGTAATGTAGTATATGCCCTTCCCTATGGGACACTCCTCCATGAGTTCATTCCTGGCTTAGTTGGAGGAGCTGGATTTTACATTATTAGGTATTGAGTTGCAACATGAAATTACCAAAATGTAAAACATGGGAAAACATACTGTAAATCACTTATTGGCAGGTCTTTCACCTCTTTACAAGTGCACAACTGGATACATTTGAGTCTTTTGGAATTTCCAAATTAGAGCCCAGAAGACCTTCCCGAAGAAAGGTATTTTCTACTGGCACCAAAATAATTTTATCTGAGCTAAACAACAGAGTTAATGTTTCAGCATTCACAGAGCCCTTTGCAGGCTACAAATCCAAACTTAATTTCACCTCCTTGTTGTACTGTAGCTCTATTATTATTACTTTTTAAATGGATGTTATTTTTCTTGTAACTCTCCTGCTTTGGCTTTTCAAAAGAAATATGCAGAGAGCCAAGGGACTGGCAGTGAGAATGCAGAACCTTTCACATTCACGTGAAAACACTGATATCTTTAATGAACTTATCAGGAAGTGAATGTACCTAAATGGAGTAAATGTATGTTCTTACTACTGTGGCGTCCATCTCTTCTGCCCCCACTGCTTGTTACCCTCAGCTTGTGGTGATAAAGGATGCTCTGATGTGAACAAGAGGTGTTTTTTGTGTCTGAGGCACTAAACTGGCAATCAGACTGCTCTGATTTATTCCTGGCTCTGCCACAGTCTTCCTGTATGACTTCAGGCAAGTCACTTAATTCTTCTGTGCCTCAGTTTCCGCCTGTAAAATAATACTTTATTTTTTTTTCAGTCCCTTGCCATTCGTGTCTCTGGGGCAAGAGAGATCTCTCAGCTGAGGCACAGAACAGTTGAGTATAGACTGTATTACACAGTTGTGTTTGAGCGTCCACGGGATTGTCTTCAGTTAGCGTAGGCTCTCAGATGGGCAGGGAAGAAGCATGTTTCTTCTTTCAGAATTTGTCCAAGACATGTTATTGTGCTTTGGCTATGAAAACAGGGTCACAAACTGAAGGGGAGTTCCCGGGAAAAATGAAGGTTTAGGTTTAGGATCAGGAGCCCTATACAGAGGAGTCAGAGAATAGAAGTAAATAGATAACCTGCACCTGTAATATCCTTCAGATGACTGATCCCCAAATACATCTGACTTGGGGTCTGACCCTGACATCTCTTGCACGGAAAGAGTTCAGGGCGACTCCATCAAAAGCCAGCAGCTCGCATGCACACCGTGAGCAGTCTTGGACCCTAAAGCAAAATAGCCCATCTGCGAGAAGCTCACTCACTGAGACACAGGGTAGGTCACAGCAGGACTCACTGCAACATGTGAGATAAGGAGTGAAGTTGTCACCAGGAAAGCCTCCCAGAAGCCACAGCATGGTTTGTCCTTTCACGTGCAAAGGCTGCAGCTCAGAACAGGTAAGACATAAGACATTTGGTGGTTGGAACCAGATGATCTTTAAGGTCCCTTCCAACCCAAACCATTCTACGATTCTATGATTCTCCAACAGATTTGTGAAATGCAACTTCTGCCATGCGTGGAAACAGGGTTTGAAGCTGCCACCTAGCACACAGCACTGAAAGTGTCTGTCTTGATAATGGCTCTTCATAGCCCATGGAGAAGCCTCCCACACTTTCATTTTTCTGGACAACAGTTTAATTTTTCTCTACTTCTTTTACTCTTAGAATTTGTGGAGTTGGTGGCACACAGCCTGGGTGTGAGTTCTTACACGCTTGTTTTCTGCTCTCAGTGTGTCAAAGATCCCTCAGGAGCACACTTTTCCTGTAGGGAGGAATTGGCTTACAGGGCATCGAGAGAGAGGGGCTGCAAAATAACAATGAATACAGCCTGTTGGTCGCAATCTGTACCTTTCACTTCTCATTATCCCCAATAGCTACTAATTTTAAATTAGTAGAATTTTTTAAGGAAAGAAGGTTTTTTGGTTGTTGTTTTGGTTTTTGTTTGGGGTTTTTTTGGGGTTTTTTTGTTTGTTTTTTGTTTTGTTTTTTTTTAAAAAGAGTTACCAGATATCTGCATAGAGCTGGTTGCTTTCTTGCTGTTGCTACAACCAGCTATTTTCCCCCTAAGTGAGAGAGACACATCTGCTGGCTTTGCAGGGAGCACATCAGGTCTCCTGGATTAGCAGGTCTTTCCGTGGATAACTTTTGACATGAGGCTGGTGTCCCGCAGGAGATCCCAGATCACAGTACTCATTATGGAGAACACTGCACTTTAGTGCTCAACTTGGATGATGCTCTGGGAGATAAAGCACAAAGTTATCCATAAACCATCAAATGTTTCAGACCTTTCAGAATACTATTCGCTGATTCCCTCAGAAATTTATTAGCTCTACCAATATTTTCTTTTTTAGTTTTGTAAAGCAAGCTCCAAGTCAGCTAGTACTGACTATGCAGAGCCCTGAAACCACATGTTTATTTTCCTAAGTTATAAAAAGTTTATAAGGGTAGCTGGTATCCTTATGGGCCACTGTACAGTGATTTGCTACTGCATTCCACATTGATACAGAAGAGCTCTGTGTTTTATACCAGAGGGAAATCCTTGTGATACAGCTGTCCAGCAGCCAACAAGAGTACAGACACCTTCGAAAACATAACCCTGATAAAAAATGAATAGCTGAAAAGGCAGAAAACATCCCTTCTGAGAAAAATCAGTTTGATCAGCGCGATGACCTTGGGCATCGCAAGATCTCTATTGCAATACCCCAGTGAACATTACCAACAAAGTCCCAGCCATAGTTCTTTTTTTTTAACTAAATCACCACTTCTACCTGAAAATGCTGTATGTTCACAATAATTTTTAGAAGTACTATGCAATGGCTACTTTTCTTTTTGCAGCTAACTTCAGCTGTTCAGTTTTCACAACTTCATGTTGCTTCATTGACATGAAGAGGCTTTGGTCAATTTACATTGGAGAATGGAGAGACTGTTATTCATTTATCTCTTAAAATAGTGAGTACACAGCTGCACAACCTGAAGAATTAAGTCAGTATGTTGCTATGACTGTCCTGGAAGGAGAAATTCAGAGCAAACAAGGTAGATTTCAAGAGAGAGCCTGGAATGTGTGAAGAGTTAGCAAAATTGACATAGATGCAACAGCAAAAATAAGTAATTTTGCAAATCCCTAAACCACAATGGTTGGATTAGGGCCCTGTCATACAATTCTTGGGCATATGAACAATCCCTTTTTCACTTGAGTTCATTTCATTAGCTTCTCTCAGCTACATAAATACTCATACTCTCAATGGGACTACTCACATCAATAAAGTTCCTCAAGCGAGCAAGGATTGCAACCCAATTTTAGTGGAACAAACCCAACCTCTGACTATGATTGCATCCCTCACTTTTGTAAAAAAACTTCGTTTCCAGCTAGAATGAGCCCACAATCCCTGTGGAGCTTTCTTTCACCACTTCCAAGCACAATCCCAGTTATTTGTCTTGTCAAATACGAAGGCAAACAGGACTCTTCCCATCTCCCCAACTTCACCTCCCTTCATAAAACGCTGCTGGGCCTCAAGCAGGCCAACTTGGATGTCTTTTGGAACTCCTGGGCATTGCTCTGCTCTGATTGATAGACCCCTGATGGGGTTATCATGCTCACATCAAATCCTGGCATGCCTCAGCCAGCCCGCAACCCTCTGAAGTCAAAATACTGCTCAGTGTAATATCGTTGAGTAATGACAGTAGTATGAAAGCAATAATTGCTCTGCTTTATTACTCAGCTGAAAATTGTTTTCTGATTAGGCTTTTAGCCAATGGTCTTTGACCGTGTTGCACAGTGTTGACTGCAATTAATTCGCTTATAGTTAATACAAGCGCCATGGAAAATTGCCCCTTTACCTATCACAACTCCATCCTATCATAATTCTGGAGGAGTCCTCATTTTAAGGTCTGCTGCACAGGAGACAGGGTGGGCAGTGCTGGAGTGAGACATGCATTGCACAGCTAGCAATGCACTGATAGACCACTGATAGCAGCAAAACAGACAATTTCTTGCTCCCGGCTGGCAGCAATGATCGCCGGGATCCCTAAGTACAAAGGACAGATATTGAGTTAGATGTTTCCTGCATATTTTGCAAGCGGGTTTTTATTTATTTCCATTGTGCAGGAAGCATGGGAGGAATTTCTCTTTTGCCTCCAACTCTCCCTGTTCATCCAAGGATACACGCTAACAGCTGGACACAGCAACACGCAGAATCGAAACCAACAAATCTGCTTAAAAACAAAATAGCATTGGGAATCAAATAGGACACATTTCGTATAATTTGATGCTACTTTGAACTAGGTAGGACAGTATAGACTGTGGGTGAGACAGAAGACCAACCAAGCAACCAAGCAACCAAACAACTGAAAGCAACCAAGCAACCTACAGAGACTTCCAAGCACTTTTACTGAAGGTATACGACATCTGTTTTTAAGCCATACTTAGATGCATCCATTTTTCATTGAAAATTCAGCCATTTTTGTCCTGAGACACAGAAAGATCTGGTTTCTAGAGTTCTCACTCTTTTGTGTTTTGTTTTGTTTTTTTTTTTTTTTAATTTACAAAAATGCACACGTATAGAAACAAACCCTCTATAACAGCTAAAGGAATTTAGCTTGGTTTTCATGACTGCCTACCGTGATTAAGCTCAGGTCTCATGTGGTTCATGCTTTCCCAGCCCACGTCCTACTACAGGGAGAAGAAAAGTGTGAGCAACACTCGCGAGGACAGTTGAAAAGTTGAATTCAACACAAACCAGCCCCGGCCTGGCCAAACTTTGTCATTTGCACTTAACACCTTCTGCTTTTCTACAATGCGTCTGAAGGCCTGTCTTGACCCAAAGAGTGGATAATAGCTTGGTTTGTAGAAACTCATCTGAAAGGGTTACAGGGAGAAAATTGCGGAGACAAATGTTAAGGTAAATTGGTCTGCGAAGGATTAGATCAGAGGGCACAACTATTTTAGCCCGATGCTTCAATTACCGGCTTCTTATGTCAGTGTTTATCATCTTGTCCAAGAATATACAATAAAATCAGGACATCTAAACCCAGCCATTTCCTCTCAGGTCCGCAGTCTTGAAAACTCTGCTGACGTGCGTTTCTTCCACAAATAACCACCAGATATGGCACATATCAGGTAATGGCTTCATGTGGGAGGGATGAAGTCTTCATTTAGCGTCCTCTCTTTCCCTCAAGGTGGAAAAAAATAAGTGGGAAGACAATGAGGATGAAGTTGAAGGAAGATCAACTCCTTCCCCTCCCCCGCAGTTATGTTCAAGGACTATAAGATTTCTCCGAATAGCTCTACAAAGATGGTCATAGAAAATAAATACACAAAGCTATTTCTGCTCCATTGTTATCAGGCACAAACCAGTAAATAAACTCTTGCTCCTACAAAGAGAGACAGATGGAAAGACATGGTCTTTAAGTGCAGTGTTGCAGCAAGTATGGGTTGCTACAAGTAATAGCAGGGTTTGTGAAGCGCAGGAAAATAAGACTTGGTAAAGTAGAACAGGCAATGGACTGGGTTGGGCTTTTTTTTCTGTTGTTTTTTAAGTACAGTGACAGGAACATATAAAAATGTTTTTACGGAAAAAAAGAACAAGGACACCTGGAGCACTGAGAACCCTGACTCACTGATTCCCTCAACAGGACTCAAGTTCAGCACTGAAGCATTCATTTCAATAAAAAGGACATATTTTATCCAGCGCTAGGAGTCACAGAAACCATCTGCAGGGTTAAGAAAATTCTAGTAACATCCAAAACAACTTGGTCCCCAAGATCCTGTGTGTGTACAGGCTTGCTGTACACGAGTACATGAATGTTAAGATTGTGTTTCTGGGGAAAGGGAGAAACCTTTTACATTGTAATATAAATGTAATGAAATGTAATATAATACCTATAAATGTGAAATCAGTCTCTGCTGCAACTTTCTTACACACAACAGCATCTCACCATTCATACATTTGGATACATATGCAGAATATATATATTCACATACATAAGCACGCTGTGTTATTTAACTTAAAGCATAAACATGTGCTTAAGAGAGACAAGTCTGGCAGCCCAGAGGCCTAATCTTTCCATTAGCAGCCTTCCATCTCCATTACCTTGTCTCACTGGATTTCCTTCTGTGTCACAGTGAGAATGGCTTTTGCAGCAGAACAAGCAGAAGGACACTGAGATTTACATAAAGACTATGCTTGATGTTTCGAGATGCAGCCGTGCCGTCGGCCAAGGGATGGTTTTCTCATACTGGAGGAATCTCAGATGTAATCATCAGCCTTTTCACAACAGATTGCTAGGAGTCTTTTACTTCCTTCACTTGCAATTTGTCCAGCTCAGAGATTTACATGAAAGGGCTGAATTAAATATTGAACTTCAACTGAAAGTGCGTTGCATAAACTGGAAAATCAAGGGGTATCTCTAGACTGCAATAATTTTGCACATGGCAGAAGGATGACATCCTTTTTCCCACCCAAAATGCCACCTATAAAAGGGCCACTTAAGTGGTTTAGTATTATGATGTCTTGTTCTTTGTCCCATATTTACTTTAAATGCCTTCAGGGCAATTAATATAAATGGTACTTTAAGCATTTTAGGAAGCGCTACGCTAACTAATACAGAGTTCCCATTAGTAGATTCTGCTCTGCACTGAATTTCATTCTCGGGACTGAAAACCAAATTGCATTGTCAAGACTGACATTAGAGCATCAGCCTTGACTATTTGGAATTAATAGGCCGCTCACAAGGAAAACAACAGAGTGCCAGTACCTATAGAGTAGTAATTGAGTAATGCAGGAATAAAGTGAGACCTTGCAGTGAGATATGGATCATGTCAAGTAATAATAATAATAATAATGACGATGATGACGATGAAAATAATAAAAAAGTTTCTCTTTGGCCAAATGGATGGAAAGAGAACAATGAAAGATGAAGTAGAGCTACTATGAGGTACATACAGGCCTGAGAATGACTGAAGAAATTAGGATTTTCTTTTTGTTTTAAGTTACGATGATGAAGAACCTTCTTGGACGCCATGGCAGCAGCCCAGGAAAAAGCACACCCAGTGCGGGTGAAATCAAAGTCTCAGCTGGACCTTGCACCTTGGCAAAAGTTTGGAGACTTGAGATTCTGTGAATTTTCCTATAGACTTTCAATGCATTTTCATCCTTGATACATACGTCAGTCTGTTTGCCAGATGTCAAGCCCTTCCTGGAAAGTACAGGGGGCAACAGAGCTGTTCACATAAAGGCTGTCAGAATTTTTATGCATTTTTCTGATTTTGGCTGACATTTTCTCAAATTATTCAGCCCGAGGCAGACACTCAGCATGAAGAGTTTAAATCCAAATGGTTAAAGCTTGGCAAAGCCCTGAGCAGCTGAAAACAGAGTCTTGTAATGGGAAGTGTCAGACAACTTCAATAATAGGCGAGCAGCCCCGTCTGTAGTATCCCTTGTAATACACTGATGATTGATGACATCAGACTTGAAATTTCACAGTTAAGTAGCTGCAGTACTGTTAATCCTCCCTTGCGAAGAAGATCAGTATTATAGTCCATCTGGTACGTATGTACAACGTAAGATTATGCTCTGCAAGAAACATAAGATTATGCCCATCACAACAAAACGAATTAAGAATGGAATTCGCCTTACTTTTTAAAGTAAGGAGTAAAAATTGGACATCGGTAATTGAGCTGACATTGCATACTTTGATTCAATGACAAGTGGAGGGTTTGGCAGCTTCCACGTATATATAAGTTAGCGAGTTTTGGATCTTTTCTTTCATTAAGTGAGTATTTGTTACCATTTACTTCTTAATTAATTGGCTTCATCTTCCATCCGGACATTCCTATGATTGAACTTCACTGGCCTTAATGGGCCAGGACAGAATACTCCAGGGTGGAATGGAAGAGCTTTAAGAGGAACAGAATCTTAAATGGGTGCACCTGGATATTCATACTGGAAGCGGTTGCAGCAATATTTCAATGAAGTGAGCAGGAACAGCAACATGTGACTGCCTTGACCAACACGTCTCAAATTTTGTTATTCATGAATAAGCCAGAGGGCAAAAAAGTTCATAATGATATTTGTCCAAGCAAGTACTGTGTAGGAAACTGCACTTAGCTCAGAGCTATTCCCTCAGCAGGAAAAAAGGCTACATTTGAATAAATTATTTGTGGTGAATTATTCCATTAGCTGTAGTCATCAAAATTCTATCCTGATTTTTATGTAGTGTACATACGAAAGTTCTCCTTTACATATTGTGTCTTCACTTAATTTGTTGCAGCTGGAAACAACAATTAAACATCCCTTTTAACAAATCTGATTATCTGACAAACACATATCTTAGCTAATATTTGCTGCAGAGAGGCTGCAAACAAAAGCAAAGCTGACTGTGGACTTGAATAATGAAAAAGTTTTTCAAATTTGTGCATGAATAGATCTGCGGACAAAACCAGAAATACAAGGAGCAGCACTACGCTGAGCGAGCCTCATCATTGTTAGCAGAGTTTTGATTTGTTATTTTGTGGAATATAAGGGCTTCTTAAATTAGTATCAGTCTGCAGCAGTTTTATTTCTGAGTTCTCCAGAGAAGGCTTGTGTGAAAGTTTAGACACAAATGCCTTTGTCTTGTGCTGGCCCCAGCAATGTCGAGAGAGTGTGAGAAGGTTCCTGGAGCTTATGGCTTCGTTACTGTGGTGGGACCAGATTCAAACTCTCGAGTGCTACAAAGATCAGAGCAGCAAAGTGAGAAGAAACAGATGCATGGATAGAGAAAAAGGAAAATTAAAATTCTGCTTCATCTCTGGAGGAGGCGATTGTATTCTTTTATCCTAGTGAATGAAACACCAAAGCAGGGAAAACTCCTAGGCACCACCAGGAAAAGAGATGAGTGCCTCTGCAGCCACCGCCGGGCTCTGAACGCCCGGGCTGCTGGGAGGCGAGGCATGGAGCAACTCACCCAACTGTGCAGGTTCGGTTTGCGGGCACCCCTGCAAATCATTCCTTTTGCTTTGGTTTGTGTGGGCTTATCCCCTCCTGGAGTTCTGGTTTCCTACAAACGGCATAACTCAGAGCAAAGCCAGCCGAAGCCAATGTGTTTTGCCTGGTTTCAGGTTGAAATCACCCCATTTCGCACAGCGTTCATCTGTAACCATATACTGGCCCAGGTGCACCTAAAATCTCAGCCTGCATCTGTTTAAAAAAATTACAATTTTTTCATCATAGCAGACACAAATGTCTGGGATTGCTACAGATTCCCCCCCCACCACCAAAACAAGATCATAATGGGTTCGTCACAAGAGGGATAACTGGAAATAGCACGTCCATTACCTTGGCACTAAGAACGGCTGGCATAGCCTGCTAGAGAGAAAAGTACAACAGCTTTGCCTAATACACACGGATGCAGTTGCAATTTGGGATAATCCACCTGTAGTACAGGGTAGAATTACCCCCAGTTTCTTCTGCACGAACCTGGATGTCTAGAAGGGAGGGATCAGTCTGATGACCCTTGGCTAATGCCAAAGGTTTACTCTTCCCCCGACTCTTCATTCCCTCCATTCTTGATTCTTCTTATGACTATGATAATAATGGCCCTGGATGAAAAAGAATGTAAATTATAAAAATTTTGCAGGTGTAATATACTTCTATTTGGTAACATACTGACTTCACAACCTCCTGCATGAGTATTGGCTCCGTGAAATAAATCTTACAGGGATTTTTGTTTTCTCAATTTTATTTTTTTTTTTTAATTTTAGCATTAATATCAAAAAACAAATTAGGCAAGGAAAGAAGAAAAAAAAAAGATTGAAAGCCAGATTTTCTAGCATGGGTGCCAAGGTAGACTCCTGAATCTTTACACATACAAACAAGCAACATGCTTATCCATCATGCTTGATGCTCACTGGTCACAGAGGGAGTTGTGGGATGCTCTGCACTATGAAAAAGTCAGGTGTCTCTCCTTTGGACGGATTTAGTCTCCTGTGACTTTATAGGTGTATATATCAACTGCAGAATTAAACTTTAGTCATTCTGGTCTCCTTCCGGCAGTCAGTAACAGTTTAAATAAGCTATTTCAGATATTTGCCATAATGTGGGATAGATTCTACCCTAAAAAAGTCTATTAATTTGCTCCGACTATGAAGAGATTCTCAACATCCAGGTTACACATAGACATTCATCTTCCGTCAGATGCATCGCATCATAAATAAGTTTAAATATGGCTTGAAGGGCAGCATTCGTCTGATGAAGTGCAGACAGCTGCAATGTTGACAACTACATTTACTCTCCTTTTGTACTCAGTTCAAAGGAACAGGTCTCTTTAGGGTGCAATTCATCTACTATTAAAGCAGACAATTAAAATAGGTCCAACTGATCATTCCCTTAAAGGCATCTATTTGCCTCCACTGGCCGGGAGTCTGTGGCAAGGAGCTGAGCTGTGAATGTTGGGTAGGATAAACTCCACACTAAAAGGTCACCTCTAGCCTCATTTCGGCTGCGGTAAGAAAGCAGATGTAGCCAAAAATCAGAAAGTTCATGATGTGACCAAACTTGAGCAATGTGGGACAACCAAACTTTCCAGGATTTCTCGGGAAAACACAGGTGCAAGTGAACTCACTCAGCACAAAACCCTGTACTTTTGCAGTAATATCATCTTACTCGGGGATCAGTATACAACTATTAGCTGAAGTTAATAAAATAAACTCCTCTGGTATTTTGTTAGGTAGGTAAGAATGTGTAGCCATCATAACTGCAATGAGGAATAAACCAGTAATCGCTGATTCTGTATGACATGAACCTGAGGAAATTAATCCAGCTAGAGATGATTAAAATATTAAAGCTCCAAACTCTCATGGGATCATAGTATTGGGCGATCATAGTATTGGGCAAAACATAGAGTGCACATCACCCAAAGCTTATGAAAATATTTTCAGAGGGAGCCACAGGAAGTATTGCAACCTTGAAGACACGGTAGCGCAGAACGCAACAAGTCCGGAAATGTGACTCCATGCCCATGTCAGCCTGGTACCCGTGTCCTGCCCGCCTGAAACCAGGCAGTTTACCTCCTGCTCCTCTTCCACTTTTCACTTGACTTGCCTGTGTAGGGCTGTGAGCTCCTCTCTCTCGTGTTTATCTAGAGCTGTGCCCCATGGCAGTAACTCTCGAAAAAAACGTGGGACTGCAGATCAACACAGATCAACCGGCTGTCATCCTCCAACAAAAAGTGCCTCAGCACGTTAGTATTATCATCTTAGTCAAAAGACATACTAGGGACACACTGAAGGCGTTTAATTCTTATATCCATCAGAGATGCAGATTGTGGCAGGCAAATGCATGAGGAAGTGTAAACAACCATACAGCAGCTGCCAGATCCTTGCTGCTTTCTACAACCAGACACATTCTCTGCAATGCACTGTTAATTATTTTGCCAAATTATTTTTTTACATCTTTTTTTCTGAACCGTAACTTTTTCCGATGCTGTGTTTGAATATAGGGAATGCTGTGAGAAAGGCACTTGTGTCTCCTTGCTGCAGCTTCATAGCCTGCAGCAGGGAGTGGGTGCGACAGATTTAAGATTTCCAGCTGAGTCTCTTAAATTTTAGAGTCACTTTAAAGAGTGACACCTCCAGTGAAGAGCCACATCCAGCTTGAATTTTGTTCCCTCAATGGTAAACACAACCTTGTAATCACACGCTCAGTTTCTAAGTCGGCCAACATCTGTTATGGCCAGCGCTTCACCTTCGCAGCGTGGTTTTTCTCTGTCTTATCCGCAGTATAGACTGGAAAGGAGTTTCTATCAGGTTTAAAAAACAACAACAAAAAAATCTACGAAGATAGATGACCAGGGAAATGATGTACCAGAAGAATCATGTTCTCCCATCTCCTTTTCCAAATTCACATATTATTTCCAATTACATCCCCTTAAGTGTTGAATCTGCCTGAGCCCTTAGGTCTCCAGGTGGGCTGCAGATTTTGGCATGACAAAGACATCAGACAAACTCATGACTCAGACTCCTGATTCAGAGAAGTGTGATTAAAATGAAAATCTGGGTCCAACCTTTGCCATGAAAGAAAACGGTAAAAATTAACCCAGACTCCAATACTAGATCTTAACATGTCAGAGCCTCGTGACTATGGGCTTGGTTTAAACACAAAATAAGTACATTTCAATATGCCAATGAGAAAATTGGTCCATGCTTTTGTCAAGCAAAATGTACAGGTGGAAACATGAAAATGCATAGGTGGAAAGTCAACGAGGTTTAAACACCCCCTGTTTTCTGCTCCAACATAGGACCAGCAAAAGACCAGGGCTTGAGCCCAGGCAGGACTTGTCTTGCCAGTGACAGGGATACTCTGAATCGTCACTTTTTAAAGACTATCAAGCAACATACAGATGTGCCTCAGTGGCTCGTCCACAAACTAGGAAAGTTCTATCATCAAAACTGCTCTTTTAGCTTAAATAGTAGCAACCATCTCTTTTAGCACCGTGGATTGCAAGTTCAGACCCTACAAGCAGTGCGAGCGGGACAGATTATGCACAGATTTGCACTCATTAGGTCACTTACCCTCCCTAGATTTATAGCCACATCGCAAGTGTTTTACATCCCCCAATGTACATTTACAGTCTGTTACCACTACCATACCATTATTCATCATTATTTTTAACTTCAATTTTGACTTTTCCTAGAAGTTGTAATTTGTCCATGGAGCTTATTGCAGGCTAGGAGACATTCTGATATATTTACCATTGGCATTGTGAAAGGCATAAATGAATGCAATGCAAAAATGTCAAGGAAAGACAGAGGGTCCCACTGGAAGTTAACCAAATATTTAATAAGTAAGATGAAGTTCTAACCTTTTAATTTTGCTCTGTCTGATTGCAGGAAGTGCCTTGACAACGTGGTACCAATGGCTATTTCAAGGGATAAGACGTTCTTCAGCCTCAGCCTACGTTACACAGAGAAAAATTTCTTTTCTCATGAATGCTCATGGCACCCAAGTAAAGAAATGAAAAAGGCTTGAAAACAAACTACTTATTTTTTTCTGCTATGATATGAAGGATGTCAAGACCATCAGATTCGATCTTTATCTTTAAAGAATTTTCACAGAATCACAGAATGGTTCAGCTTAGAAGGGACCTTAAAGATCACCTAGTTCCAACCCCCTGCCACCGGCAGGGACACCTCCCACCAGACCAGGCTGCTCCAAGCCCCATCCAGCCTGGCCTTGAACACCTCCAGGGATGGGGCAGCCACAGCTTCTCTGGGCAACCAGTTCCAGTGTCTCACCACCCTCACAGTAAAGAATTTCTTCCTGATATCCAATCTAAACCTCCCCTCTTTCAGTTTGAAACCTTTGCCCCGTGTCCTATCGTTACACTCCCTGATAAAGAGTCCCTCCCCATCCTTCCTGTAGGCCCCATGTTTTAAATAACATGTGCTTTTAGTCTGGAGCTTTTTAGTCTTACAACTGAAAAAAATGAGAGATGAAGCAACGTTTCACAAAGAATATCTTTCTTCAGAGGTCTGTGAATGCATTGCTACCCCTCACAGCAGTACAAACACCCATCTGTAAGCAGTAAGAAAGGGTTCATTGCAGGGTCATACAAAAAAATACACCGGGTACCAAAATCCACCTATTTTTCCAAAGTGGGGAAAAAAAATAAAAGCGAAGCGGGATGTTGCCTTTCTTTGGTTCACAGTCTTCACATCGCTCCCTCTGCCAATCCACTTTGGGGCAAAGGCATTTCTTTCAGTGTTTGGATGAATCAGAAGGTAGGGGAATAAATGATCGGAAGGCATCTCTCTTCTAGACATTATCCAGTCCTTTGGAATAATGATCTTACCCCAGACTTCAGATCTATTGTTAAGCAAAGATTAAGGGAAAACTCATCGTCTGCAGGCGGCCAGCTCTGGACCTCAGCATTACTTACATCTGAGCTACAGAAGATAAGCAGACATATTGCTGCATGGTCCGTTTGCTGGCCTTCTGCACCAAAAAGGTTTTAGTCACTGAAGCATCTGTGTAAGCAAGTAATCATATGAAGCCTTGGAATGCCGACACTGGGATTTAGGGCTTTTTTTTTTTTTTTTTTTTTTTTTGTAAGGGAGTAACCAGGACACCATAGGGACTCAAATGTTCAATATGCTTGATTTGCTCCTAGTCAAGACAGCTAAGAGTTAAGATCTGCTATTTTTTTGAGAAAATACAGTTAATTTAATTTGGTTTAACATTTACACTAATTAATATTTTACTAATATTAAAGAAAAGCGCATCCTGACATGTGCACATGCATTGCATATATATATATATATTTGTGCACAAGCATTGCATATATGTATTTATATCGATGTGCACGTACATATTTGCACACCTACCTTTTCATCTTGTACCCGGGCACACAGGTATACTGTCTTCACAGATGCATCTGTGTATCTATGTACCTATGGATCTATACACCTAGGGATGAACTACACACATAGAACCATATGCGTGGTATACATCGCAAATAACAATTGGGGAACTGACCTGGTCCCGAGCCAATTTCTAACAGGCAATTTAGGTGTGTTCATGCTTTTTGGCATTGATGGGGTTGTACTGCATCCAGTGGCCTCCAAGGATGACCCCCCACTACCCAGAAAACCAATGAGACTCTCAAGGCCAAGTGATGGCCAAGGTGTATGCAAACCAGCTCTTGACTATACAAACATTGAGCACCACTAAGGAAGGGATTTTACCGTTGCCCATGGTATGAGTGAGAGAGAGTGCTTTTGGAAAGTTACATCCAGTTCTGCTCATTACATTTTTCATTAAAAGTGCTGATGAAATTAGAAGAGTTCACAGATTTCTGACAATTAACTTAAGTCTGGAAAATCTGCCTTGTACTAGAGAAATATAGTCTTTTATTTATTTAAGAAATTGTCAAGAAGCAACTTAATTATAGCTTATATGCATAGAATATTTATGATTATGACTGGAGTAGGGGGAGATAATTTATTTATCACTCATAATTGACATATTCAATGGTGGAGAAATGAGGATAAAACATAGTTGACTGAAAATAAGGTGTAAATTTTGCACTATCACTTCGCAATAAAATGATTTATTGAGGGATGAAGTAGTACTCTTTGAAGACCTTATGCCAAGATTAAGGCCTCTACAATCCCATGAGAAGTCACGGATGGAGGAAGAATCACAGGGTTAGAGCTAAAACTAGAGTTATATGTTTGATCATGGTGTCCACCAACCTTAAACCACAATAAAACTTTTCTCCACAGGTATGTCATCTTTTTATCCCTCTTCTACATCTTATTCTTTAACTGAACGAGAAAAGCATTCTCTCTCTCCCTTTTCTCCTATTTGGAATATTTCTTTTTCATCATTTCCATTTCCTTTCAAACCAAGTTTGACACTTACTGCTCTAACATTAATGTTGCTTTTGGTCTGCTCTCCTTCCCTACTGTCTAGCCGCATTATAAGAAGGGCTGAACCCCCTGTTCCTGGATGCAGGCAATAAGCTGCCGGAGAGCTCTTGTGTGTTTTCCTCTTCCCCTGCAGAGCCTACAGCCAAGAGTTGAAGATAAAGATGATGCTTCAGGCCTCGAGTCTGCCACAACCCATGGAGAAGCAGCATTAAGGATGCAGTTCTACAAAGCATCGGACCCCATGTTGTTTGTGTACCTCATTAGACAGCAGTTTGTCTAGTAAAGAATGGGTATGGAAGAAATTCTGGAGAGGTTACAGCTCTGAAGAAAACACATGCAAGACCTGCACACTGCTGACATGGGTCAGCAGTGTCCCTTAAATTATTTTTTAACCTCCATACACTGACCATTGGGCCACTTTGGAGGGAAAAATTTAGCCCTGTACATCACTTGCTCCTATCGCTTATTTAACACACGATTGCTACCGCAAGACTCCTGCGTCTCCCATCTTTTGGATCACATCGGCATCATTGCTAAACTCAGACAACGCTAACCATATTCAAAGCATCACTGGTCTTTCTCATTAGGATCCTACAGGATTTGGTTTTCCACAACTACAGCCTCTCCATAGCCACGTTAAAAATAGGCTTGGTAATACTTTTCACATTTGTAGGCTGTCACAAACAGTTAGCAGGGAAGAAGTCATTGAAACGCACATGACTTTATAATTAAGGCACCTAACTCTTATAAAACCCATTTTTCACAGAAGCAGTGACTTTTAATAAAGTGCAGTGGAGCTGTGGGGGATTCTGTGGTTTCTGTGTGCAGGCCTTGTGCGAACATTTCGACCCTCAGCCCTGACCACAGAGACCACAGTCATCAGGAGGAATATTTATTTCCACTCCAGCACTTGTCTGGTCTGGTGGACAAGCCCCCGAGCATGCTGCGAGGCCCAGGGCACGGTGCCTTGCGGGAAGCTAATGGCACTCGTTCCCCTTTGCTGGGCCTCAGTTTCTCCATCTATAAAATCAGGATGATGATTTCTTCTTCTCTTGAAAGCTGCCTTGAGAGCTAGGGATGAACGGAGCAAGATGTTATTGTTTTTTCAGATGGGGTCACTGAGGCGTGCAGAGGTGATGCTACCACTGATGAAGTTGGAGAGAGAGCTGGAAATGAAGTCCAGGAGTCATGAGTCCCATTCCCATGCATGCTCCAAGGGATGAAGCTCCTTTCACTCCATGGCCTTGTGAGGAGTACGATGCAGGAAATTAAAGCCTGGAAATTAAACTGATTAAGCTCTTTCATCCAGATCAGTAGGAGGATCACACAGATGAGAGCACGCTTGCTCTCTCCATGCAAGTAGTAACAACATGCTCAAAGCCAGAAAATCCAGATTAAATTAAAACAGCCATTAGATAATTGCTAGAAATTAATTTCACTTCACTGCAAAGGATACTCATTTCAGCTTGCCTGCTGAGCGAAGTCAGGGGAAAATACACGATTATCAGCGTGATGACAACAGGCCATTCACACTGCCAATTAGAAGAGCAGATATTGCAATGCTGCCCATCAGCATTCACCGACCTGTCACAGGGCCACCGCTATCAGTGTGAAAACACCACACGGTGAGAGACGTTTTGGAGAGACGCAGTCCACCTCTTGCTTGTGATGCCTGCCTGGCTGCATTTCGGGGCGTCCCTCGCTGGGACTCCAGCACCTCAATCCTTGTGTCACCCCATTCACCAACAGGTTGAATAATTCCCTCTTTTAACTAATCCTTTGTCTGCTCCTGAGTATGCAAAGTGTGACTTTTGGTGGCCATTTGAACTCTTGTTGTGGGATCTCTCTGACAGGTAACAAGCTTTACAGTGAAGGAAAAAGCAATAGATTCATCACTGGCGCTTGCAGGCTTCTGACGCTGTCTCATATTCACTTTCCTAATCAGGTGAGGGGAAACACGGGTCTAGATAACACTGCTAGAGAGTGACGACAAGGCTGTAGATATATGAACCCAGAGAGCAGTTATCAATGGCTCATTGTCAAAACAGAAAGCGGTGCTGGAAATCCAGAAAACATGACCTGGGAGGACAGATTGATCGAGTTACATTTATTAGCCAAAAGAGAGTCTTGGTGGGATATAACCGCCTTTGAGTACGGAAAAGGCTGTTACGAAGTGCATGGGTACAATCTATCCACACTTGTAGGATAAGAAATGTCTTTACATGGCTGCAAAGAAAAATTCCAACCAGATAGAGAAAAAATTTATGAGGATCAAGAACATCAGTAGATTCAAGACTGTAAAATCTCCATCCTTGGGGTTCTCTAAACACAGGCTGGATAAACTTTTGCCAGGAAAAAACAGGTATAAGGGACTCTGCTTAAGACAGGCAACTCTGCTATAGGCTTTCTGTGTGTGTTTCAATGATGTCCTGAAGCTTGATGTGCTTCTGGCCAGGCTTTGTGCATCTGCATCACTTGGGTATAGGCTGCTGGCAGCTCAGTGCAGCATGCAGAGCTAACCCACTCTCAAGATGCCTAAAAAAATATGAGCTGATGTTACGCCAGGCAAGATTGGGGCTTTTCTAGCAGATACTGCAGTTGTGCAACGCTACTGAAAGGGTGGATGGGAAGTAGCAGTTAAGCCGAGAGTACAAGGCTGGGCCATGTGCAGACCTGAGTGTTTTCTCTGTTCTTTGCCCAAGTTAATCTCAAACCGGGTCTGGAACAAGGACTTGTATCTAAGCTGTGTGGACATAAGGCATGAAGTGCTGGCAAACCAGGTAGCATGGCGTCAGATATCGCAACTCACCCTGTGGCGGATGCCAAAATCCCCACCCAGTCCCTCCGCTGGCGTTAACACGGGTTGATCTTGGGAGTTCAGGAGCCATTTGGGACAGACTGAAGCCTGCCACTGCCTTCACACACACACACAAAACATATAAGCCACAGAGACTCGGCCTAATGTGCAACCAGGATTCCTTGATCTTGCACTAGCAGAAGGGAGCCCAATTAGAAGGAATATGGAACTAGATGATCTTTAGGGTTCCTTCCAACCTGAACCATTCTATAATTCTATGAATATGAGCCTATGCCTGCTCATCCCAGTGGGAATGAGGGTTGGTGAGTGCAGGAATACATGCTGCGTTGGGATAAACCGAGGAAAACATAGAGGAAACATCGTAGGTTCTTACATAGACGTATAGCTCTGTAGAGTTGTGCAGTCCTCTATATAGTGAATTCACTACAAACACTGCACTAGCAGCTACTGGGTTCATACATCCCATAATAGGCACAATTCACTCTAAATTAAAAAGGCAATGTAAAATAGATTTAAGTGTAAAATGCACAGAAAAATGTAATTTATTTGGTCTCTGCTTCATTGACTATATGGTAGTAGCAGACTTCTTTGGGGAAGGTGCTTTGCAGGGATTAACGGCCAGGTGGGGGTTAACAGGCCACAGCTGCACTATGATCCCAAACTCCACCCCATATTAATGATCTTCTGAGGACATATCCTTAAATTAGAGGAAATGACAGGTTTAAATTGGCATGTGCCACACACAGTGCAGTGGCAAGCCCAACAGTTAGTATAATTTTTAATATGGCCATAGAAAACACCTTTTTATACTAATAGAATAAATCATGTTCTCAACACCTGGAGTTTACACTAGCCAATCTGTAATAACGTATTAATGCATAGCAGTTGCACATCCTGTTACAGAGCAGCAATAAAATGGTGAGGGACCCAAGGGTAAGGGTATTAGCTCAAGCTAGCAAGACTCACTGACGGTTGTAGATCACCACTCTCCAACGGTGCAGCTGATTACCTTCAGTATCACACAACAGACCATTAACTCATTTTCTTTCCTAGATGTCCATGGGCTTTTCTTCTTTTTTTTTTTTTTTTTTGCTTCTTTCCTGATCGTGTAGACTTCAATTCAGGTAAACATTCCTATTTACTGTCTTCGTTTTAGAGTGAGCTCTAATCACACCAACTATCAAGCCTTCTCCATGCCAGATGGGGGACAGATGCTGCCCCTTTCCTTAAGGGCACTATGGGTTTCTGATCCTTGAAAATGCACCAATGGTGGCAAGACAGCAAATACTTACATCTGCAGCGTAAGTGTACTTCTGAGTAGGGTTCAAGGAGAAGCAGGCGTTTGCTAATACCTCGTTGAGAAATATGGATTATTTTCTTCCTCTCAGAGGGATTCTTCCAAGCTGCCAATGGCATCAGGCAGACCTCACTAAATTGGTGACGGGCAGGTCCCATTTCCAAGCGGTGCTCGGAAAGCAGGAGGGCTGCTTTCCTCCTTTCTTAAACGAAAACCTGAAATTCTGATTTTAGGCATGAAGTTGGTGCTTTCATGGGGAGGTAGATTTACAAATAACACGTGACTCCTTGTAAAAAGGGAGCCTCCATCTTCTTTGCAGCCACCCTTTAAGTACTGGAACATGATGCTAAGTTCTCCCCTAAGCCTTCTTTTTTCAAGGCTGAACAGACCCAATTCTCTCAGCCTTCCCTCCTATGGCAGGCTTCCCAGTTCTTTGATCGTCTTGGTGGCCCTTCTCTGGACCCTCTCCAGCCTGGCCACACCTTTTTTGTACAGCGGGGACCAAACCTGAACACACTGTTCCAGGTGGGGCCTGACAAGCTCTGAGTAGAGTGGGATAATGACTTCTTTATCTCTGCTGGAGATGCCCTTGTTGATGCAACCCAGCACCCTGTTGGCTTTCTTAGGCACTGCAGCACATCATCATCATCAATATAATTATTATTATTTTAAAAAGACTGGATCTACAAATTCATTCCCATGATACAGCTATAATTAATTGATGCAGTGGGAGGTCTGGGGGTGAGTCCAGGTCTCCAGAAACCCATTTCAGCGCTTTCACCTTCAGCATGTGTTGGTAAGGGGTGGAAAAAAGCATCTGCTTTCCTTAAAAAATAAATGAGTCGGTAGATGTGCCAAACATGATATGATGCAAAACCAATATAATACCAAATGGAGCAGCAGGCAGCTAGGGAAGGCAGGAAAAACATTATTTCTAGACTTGGAGTGACATCATCAATGATGCCTTTGACAAGGAAGTAAACAGGAAAAGCTGAGTTGGCTGAAAGTCTGTAAGAAACAGGGAGGGAAAAGTCCGTGTTTACCACATGGAAAAGGACAGAAAAAGGCAGCATAGAACTGAATGTTATTTTCAACATTCCTAAAAGAGGATGAGACAGAAGACAGCATAAAGACACAACAACGCTTAAAAAAGACTTTAAACAAGTGCTTACTAGTGTTTCTTTCTGAATGGATTTAGACTCTGGTTCACCTTGCACAAGGCAAGGAGAAAGCGCGGCCAGGTCACGGGTACTGCTGCAGTCGAAAACTTGTCTGTTTTCTTATCCCCATACCAAACTTTTATCCAGCCTGAGAGTGCCCTGATGCATCTCTGAAGATAATCTTCCAAAGACCCACACTGACATTTACTGTCTCCACATTTTGACAGCTTGCCTCCTCCTGAAACACGTTAGGGTTACTGTCTTCATATAGACAGGCACCAAATTTGGTGAAACACTCAATTAGGAATGGACAGAAGGAGAGAGAGATTTATTGGTTCTCTAGTTCTGCAATGATCAATAAGAAGTCATTGATAACATGACCGTTAATTGAGCATAGGCAGCAGGGTCCTGCCTGGTATCCATGGAAAACTCTCATTATACACAAATTAGACACTCCAGTGCTTCTGAGCAGAACCTGTGCCTCTTGTATTCCTATAACCTTAGCTACTTGACCAGAGGTTTCACATACTGCTTTATCTACTGGCTGTCAAATCAAAACTGGGACTGCAGGATAGACTTGTTTGCCACGGCTCGTACTGCAGAACTGGTGCTCCATGTGTACAGCAAGGAGCCCGCTGCCTTCTCCCAGATAGAAAGCATTAAAAAGTGGAATCTCAGATTGGATTTCACCATCCACACTTGGCAAGGAATTCTTTCTACCATGACAGCAACAAGATACTGACTTGGGTGAGCAGAAAACATACACTCTGAGTTACAAAGGGTATGACCCATCCCACCAATGTCAAGTAAACTCCTAAACTCTGTAGCTACAGGTTACCAGTTGCCGATCTGGGAAATGCTGAGTTGGGGTTCACTGCTTTTCCCACCTAAGCCTCAAAAACTATCATTTAATTCCATGGAAACAAGGCTTGACCTAAAATATAAGCACTTCTTTGTAAGAAAAAAATAATACCTTCTTTTCTGAGGTAAGTTTGTATCACTACTGGATTCAAAACACACAAGATGATTTTAATTTTTTTTCCCCTATATATGGCATTGAAATTGAGGGACTATCTCTGACCTTCCCAGCAAAGTTGAACAGTAATGTTTTTAGTATCCATAAATTTTTCGGGTGTCACTTGCTAGTAAAAGTTGGATAGGAAAAACAGGGGGAAATAGCCTATCCATATGAAAACAATAATCATGTAATATTTATTGTCTGGGATTGAAATGTTTCAAATATTCAAAGCAATAAAACGTCAGGAAAGGCTAGACTTCCCGACGTAAGAAGGCCATAAATTTCTTCCTTCATAAGACACAAGGTGCAGGGGGGAAATCAATGTGATGTTTTATGCTAAAGAGAGAAAGAGAGAAAGGAAAAAAAAGGGAAAAGAGGAAGAAGGGAGGAAGGGAGGGAGGGAGGGAAGGAGGGAGGAAGGAAGGAAGGAAGGAAGGAAAGGAAGGAAGGAAGGAAGGAAGGAAGGAAGGAAGGAAGGAAGGAAGGAAGGAAGGAAGGAAGGAAGGAAGGAAGGAAGGAAGGAAGGAAGGAAGGAAGGAAGAACCACCACCCTTAAACCTAAGTCAAAGCAGTAGAGAGCCCCCAGAGGGCACAATCCTCTTACCTTTGGGAGTCTGAAGAAAGGAAATGGCAGCCAAGAGCACAACTCGCGTATTACACAATATAAGGACATTCCAGACACAATTTAAGGGAGTGCTGAGTAATGAGTCAGAGCGTCCAGCTCTGACAACTCGCTTCAATATTCAAGCGCTATAAAAATACCTGCTGTTTTATGCAGGAGGTTAGAGATGATTTTTCTAAAACTTCAAGAAGCTTCACTATCTCTTAAAGACTCACAGTGTGACAATAAACTTTGTGGAAGACAAAAATGAGCAATACAGACAGAAAAGAAACCAAAGGTTGCAATGAAATTATTTTCACGAAGTAAAAATCTTTATCTTTGCAAGGATAAATCTACTTTCATTGCAGCAAGACGGAGGTATAAAATCAGGGTCAAGTTTGCTTTTGGATTTGTAAAAGCAGAGCTGTTTTTTGGTATTCAGACATCTTGAAAAATTATGAATATATACATATTCATATTTATTTAATATATATGCATATAAATAAATACATTTTCTGTGCCTCTCCTGCCCACCTATGAATAAAGTTTTAATAACAGTCTCTTTAAGTGCTGCATTAATTTTGCCCTGCCTTTAGGACCACCAAAGAAAACAACTAAAATGCAAAATCCCTTCAGACTGTGCACCACAAATACATACCAAAGTGCAAATAAAACAAGCCTCAACAAAATAAAAATGAATCCAGCATCATCTACAAGCCCAACTTCAACACTGTAAAAAATACATATAGAACCTAGCCGTGGCAAAAACTGGGAGGTTTTGGACTTTGGCCAAAAATTCAAAAGTTTGGCTGCTTATACCAAATTTTGTCTTCACTACCATAACATCGGGAAGACTGTAACCTGCAAACATGGCCACACCTCCTCTCATAGTCCATAGCCAAGCCTTTCCTTCTTCTCATTTAGTTTGACAGTAGCGTACATTTGATCCCAAGGCAACATTCATTTCCTACATAAGCCCCATTCCCACGAGGATAGAGTCCTCTGCTTCATAGACACTTCTCCAAAGAGGTTTAATGGGGGTTTGAACATAGAGATTAAGATATTTAAACTCCAGGGTCCTAGTGGAATAATCATACTGCTCCCATTAACCCATGTGTGGATGGAAACTTTGCCCATTTTTGGATTATTTTGTTGCAGGGAAATATCCATACATTGCTCTCTTCTGGACACATCAGCTGAGCAACGTGGACTAGCTTAGATGGGTACCGTCAATAAAAGTCACTGACTCAGTCTCTGCTCCAAAATACGTTTGCCCTTAAAATGTGAAAGGTTCTTAACCCACTAGTCAAAAACAACAGCTGCAGAAAGAGAGCGAGCTGTTTACCACTCTGAAACCTGACTGCATACGACAAATAACTATTCTTAACTACTTCACTGCCAAACACGAGGACAAAGTTCTGATCACCAAAGTGTGGAAATAAATACGAAGTAATTGTCAAATAGGAAAAAAAAAAAATCTTAAGTGACATTTAGCCAAGTCCAGTCAGACCAAGATTATTTTGTTTAGACTTACCTTGGAATATTCAGTGTTGCAGTTCTTGATCTCCCAGTGGAAGAATCTGTCACGTTTTTCCTCTTGGGCTTGTGTTTGATTTGCACAGTGAGGAGACAAGTGGGACGCATATGAGTTTGAGGGAGACCTCAAGGTTGACCTCAACTGTTAGTTATGCAAGTTCAAGCCCTACAGAAGCCATGTATCAATTTTGCCACCGTCCCAGAGAAGATGAGTAAGAGCAGCACCTTCCATGGAGGAGGTGACTTTCAAAGACACCCTTTCCCAGCACTCCTTAATAATTGCTTGCATTTATTTGTGTTCTGTCTACACCAAGTTCTGCTGAACAGTGAACATTTAGGACTGTCAAAATGCTGATAATATTCTAAAACAGAGGAATATAAATTCTTTTGGTAGTAAAGTAAGGGCAGGGTGATGTGGAGAACACTAGACAGATCACGTTTAATTTATTGAAATCATTTACTTGACGCTACAACAAAATCTGTGCAGGCGCAGCAGATTTCGGCACTGACGATCAGCAGATACACGATGATCTGAGGGAGGGAGCTCGGGGAGAAGCTCAGCTGGAGCCTTGCTCCTATAAAAGCCTTCTTTCTCCCTCTGCAGCCATGGCTCAGATTTGTTTTCACCTGGGCTTGACACACAGTTGCTGCCATTTCATTTGCAGATCTGAAGAAATAATCATGTCAGTACAAGAAATGCAATAGTTTCTTTGGTTTTGTTTTTGCTTTTTTTTTTTTTTTTTTTTTATTTTGCAGATTAATTAAATACTTATGGAAATGAGAGCTAAACAGAACTGGTTTGAGCCAACTTGCTTTATTGGCTCTTGACTATCTGAAACCCGCTATGGCTTCAGGTATCTTACACCGTCTCTTCTTCCAGGTCTAGTTATAGGCTGAAGATCAGGCACCGCACTTCAGCTGCATGTTATTAGAGTCAGACCCAGTTCATTTATTAAAAGTTAACATTGTACTTTATCTTTGTGAACACCCATCGCAGCTGCTGCCCCATTTAAAGGCGGGCATTTACCTTTCTTAACTGTGTTTCTCCTATTATTTCTTGCAGCTCTGATGCAGGAGGCAAAGGCAGGTTGGGAGGAGATCAAGGTAAGAACGCTCTGGCACCGCCACAGTAGGATTTTTGTGATGAGTAAGTACGTCCCTCTTGGTGATTTCTGATGCAGAAATGCAGTAGAATGAGGAGGCAAAGTGTCCCACAGTCCATGTTTTGGTGGAAATGTAACGTTTATGTTCCTGCATGAGGTCATTGAGTGGCTGTGGCAAGTTTCAGCTGTAAGGTTTTAGAGTGTTGAGTCCTGGACTGGATCCAAATGGCGTGACTGCATTCATCCTCCCCAGATTCTTCTTGCAGATCCGGTTGGATACTGGTTTTGCCACTTTCTCCCCTAACCTGCGGGGCTGGGTTATGTGCTTTCTGATACACCTACCCATTTTCACTGCAGAAGGGAGAGGACTCCGAGCTGAGAGCATTAGTCGGGATTTGGGAAATCCGGGTTTTCTGAACCGTCCCAGGTTTCCCAAGACGGGGCCAGTCATTTAGCCTTTCCGCGCCCCAGAAGAAATGGAGAAAACAGCACACTATTATTTCAAAGCGGTGCTGCAGGCATAAATCCATGGAAGACTGTGAGGCACTCAGATATTACAGTAATCAAAGTCATACAAGTACCAAAGGTTGACATATCACATCTTCACAAAATCAGTAAGAAAATCTGCAAAGCATCTGGATGAAGACTAGTCCAGAAACACACAGATATTGGTACAAGACTCTCGTCCCAATATTTATGTCTGATAGGAATTAAGATGAATTATCAATCGCAAATATAGAAGAGAGCTATAAAATGTAAAATGAAACTGTATTATTATAATTTTAGGGCTTGATTTTCCTTATATATCTTTCCAGCTCTCTTCCACTACTAATCTATCTTGTTTAGGAAAAACAGTATATAAGTATAGTGGAGCTTGATTACTGAGAATGGCTATTAATGTAGTGTCTCAGAGTGCTCTCTAGACAGTTAAAAGCCTTTTAACAGTAAAATATGAAGGTTTCCTTCAAATTTGCAGTCATCTGCCTTCTAAAAGTTTGTTTCAGTTGCCAACATTTCAGTGATTTATAGAAGTCAAAGTATCTGATTTTTGCCTCTCCACAATAAATGAGAGCTATTTTTTCTTATTATTTTGTAAGGCAATGTCATTATCTTAAGCCGAAAAGAAAAAAAAAAAAAAAAGTTAAGAGCTACATTAAAGATACAGCTTTCGAAATAACTTTTTAAGGCATCTGGCCTTATTTAAACCATCAACTTTACATTCAATTCCTTCAGGGATGGCTCCGTTGCTTTGCGCTGGCTCTGTGCCCTCCGAATAAAGCCTTGGATTTAATGCATGCCACCACGGCGTTCCCCTAGCTGCGCTGCCGCTCCGTGTAGATATATAGTAGAGGTATAAAAAGCCTAACCTCGGACACGATGATTCACTTCGGCAAAAAAAAAAAAAAACAACCCACCTTATAACTGTGCAAGTTTCAACTAGAGGTTAGACTTGTGACTAATGTCACTATCTATTTATCCTTAAATTATTAGTAGAAGTGTTTATGTACTATGAAACGTTCTGTATGAGCTAGACGGGAAGCTGTAAAACATTTTATGAGAGCTGCCCACGGCTGATGGCAGAACGTTAACACGACGCTCAGGTTCATCTAAATTCAAGAAGTGCCAGAAAACACTTCCCCCCCCCCCCCAGTGAGATCTTCACTCGACAAAAAGCAGCGTACTCTGAAAACCCACGGGGGCAAATTCTGCATGGTCCTGAGTGTCCCCGGAGAAATATAGAGCACTGTCAGCTTCTCCCGATTTCCAGACGAAGAGAAGAGCCTTTTAAAGGGTTTTATTTTCTCAGAAGAGAGCCTGAGGAAGGACAGGCCAGGAAATGAGGTGAAGCCCAATTAGAAACCTGCGTTGTGGCTCCCCCACCTCTGACAATTTTCAGGCTGAATTATTACCCCTGTTTTGTGGCTAGCTGGACTGAGAAACCAAAAAAAAAACTAGGTAATATAACCACACAGCCAGGCAGACACTGAATTGTGAGACAATCTCATACTCCTTCAAATGCTGTGCAGCCTTATTCCTCCTGAAATTGGTTCTGTTTCCCTTCGTCAGGTAACCGACGTTAAATAATCGGCATAACCTGATTCAGTTACTATAAATCCTTGTTAAGAATCAGAACGATTTGCAAGTTGGAATCACACGAGCAAAAAACTGCTCACTCGCAGCCGTTAATTGAAACTCAAACTGATTTTTATACGTGTCATAAAGAAAAAAAGCTTAAGACAAAATGTGTGGTACCAGCTTAAACATCCCTCTCTGCTTCTGCAGCAGGTAAAGTGGTGCTAAGACACACGCCGTAGGCAGCACCAGCCCGAGTGCTCTCATTTTTGTTTTAAAGCGTTAAAGAACACTCTGAAAATGAGAAAAAAAAAAAAAAAAAAAAGTGATTACTTCCCAAAAATGAGAATAAGCTGGGTTAGTCCAAGATAGGGAGACATAACCTACCTTGTTTTACTCTAAATTCAGCTCACTGGCTTGTGTAGAGAAGTGAAAGGTTATTATATGGGTTTGCTGGGCAAACCCAGATTTTATAAATAATTGCCTGTCAGCCTGTTCAAGATAGACAAACATACAGCAGACCAACAAAAACATGATCTGTCATATTTCTGAGAGAAATGTATGTTGAGTCTTCATTCTCTGGGACTTTAAGTAGACCAGTAAAAAATAAGTGCCAGTATTTTCCCTGCTTATGCATATTTTAAAATGTAAAAGCTGGGAGAGATACAGCTACGGAAGGAATTTTGATTCCAGTGCCCGGTGCCTGAAACGGTTTCTTCTGTCTATATCCCTGCAGATCGAAACCAAATACAATAAATGCTGGTGTCCTTTTAAAAAGGCTGGATGTTTACAGCAAGCGTATAATTTTCCATGATTAAGGACGCCAAGAAAAATAAGAGTGATGATAAAAAGAAAAGTTTAATCATATATTTCAAGAAGCACAGATGGAACATCAGAAAACTTCCCCCCCTCCCTCGTTTAATACACTGCGTCATACACATTACTTTTAGTCCTTTACACACAATTAATTCCAGAAAACAGAAGCGTAAGCAGGTAAAAGAAAAAAGCAATTTATGAATGGCGGCAATATTTGATGTACAAAGTTTTCACGTTTACAGTATTTTGGTTGCAAAGAGAAGAGACATTTTTCTCTTTATTTAAAATATTTTTTTTTTTTTTTTTTTTTAAAGTTTTTTGCAAGCAGGTCCAGGAAAGCAGGGCAACAAACCCACTTAGAACCGACCACAAGAGCACACAGTGGGAGTAAAAATTAAGACCTCGCATACTAAGCACGAAGGAGGAGGACGGCTGCTCTATATGAAAGTAGTATTTTGCTGATCTCCTCTCGATTCCTCTCGATCCCTTGAGTGCTCTGTCTTAATTTGAGGGTTTAACTTAGATTTCAAGCCTGGGCTGAGGGCAGCTGAAACAAACCCAGGGGGTTCCACAGGGACACGAGCAGTCCGTGCCTGTAGATGCTGACGACGGGCCGAAGCACGAGCCCTTTTCTCTGGTCAAGCATCATCGTGGTTTGCTCTATATTTGTACAGTTTTTATGGGAAGAACTGACTGTGTTTGCGAAGCCGGCGGAGGCTGGGGGAGCCGGGGACAGGAAGAAGCGTAGAGGGAGGGACTGAGATTTAAAAAATGAATCTGAAAACAAACAACGCGAACTAAAATATTAAAGAAAAAAAAAGGCAAAAAAGAGCCCATTTCTTCTTTAACCAAATCCAACAGTAACGCTGCCTTTGTCAACACCAGAGACAACATCTGCTCCGTGCAGCAGACGCTGAGAAAGTACAGAACGTTAAGCCTTTGCCTAGAACCACTGAGAGAGACTCAGTTATTTAACTACTTTAGGACATATTTTTCTGAATAGGGGCCCAATCCAGTACCAAATCAGTGCACGGGCTTTCCGTGATTTCAGAGAGCGGTGGCTCAAGCCTCAGGAGATGTAAATATTGAGAATTTGGGGCTGACCACTTAGCCTGTCCTTGGGTCTGCAAAAAGACAGGGCTCCAGCTGCTGAAGCACAGTGTACCTGAACCGTGTTCTGAATATCTTTGGATCTGAACTCGCAAGGTTACCCTCATCAAAAAGCCCCTTCCTGGATTAAACTGGGTGGCCCTGCCTGAACGCTTAAAAATGAGTTGCGAGACATCAGCGGAAAATAGTGGAAATCAGTTTGCCTTTTTGTAAAAATGACAAGGAAAGCCGATAAAACCTTTACATAACCTAAATAAACCTACATAACCTGGTCTATCTCTGGCCTCTTCCTGCCCCATCCTGCTTTACAGAACAACATCTCTGGGAGAACATACAGCCTTCCAAACGCTTGAATGAAAAAACGACACATCATTTCAGAAAGAAGCTGACAGCAGCAAGTCCCCTGCAAACTTCAGCATTGTCTGATCCACATTCTTGTCCACCTACACCCTATCCCAAACATCCTGCCATTAATTAGCTAAATGTTCCAGCTAGTAAACAAGAATAACGATTGAGGGGGCTGGAAAAAGAGACAGAGTCAGCCAGCAGATAGTCACAACAAACCAGCCCACTCACTGGTACACGGAGACATCGGAGCTGGTATTTTTTTTCTTTCCATGGAGGGGGAAAAGAAAATCACCTTAATATAACACTGTCTTTCCTGTTGCTGCAGCCCCAGCCATACTAGCAGGCGAGAAAAGTCATCCCATTTCTGCGGTAGGCACTCTGTCAAAGAAAGAGAAAATCTGTAATGAATTATCACATCAACTTAAACAAGGGAAGAAGGCAGAGAGAAAGGCAAGGCTTTCTTCCTGTTTTGTAGACTATTCTGGCTGCAATCTAATAGCGGGCTTAATCTGAACATTTCTGGTGGGGAAGCTATAAGCAACCGCTCTGTCTATTAAAAAATCAGTGTGGTTAACAAGTGGTTAGCGACTCTATTTCGGGAGAGCGAGAGATATGCAAAAATGTAACATCCTATTTTGTTAATTGCCTGCAAAATAGATGAGGCCAAAAATCCACCATTATGCTGAATCTGTTTGTCCTTTATAAGCACGTGTTGTCTATTCACTATGTTCAAGAATCATTTCTAACCTATCTTAATAGTCTGTAAATTACTGAATAATTACAGTTTTCCAAACTTAATTTTTAGTCTGAGTCTAAAGCTATGTAAACAGACACTGGCACAATCTCCATTCCCCCAAAACCAAATTAATCTTAAAGACCCTCTGGTCAGTACAAAATAATTTGATATCCCATATACCGTAACCCGGGATCAAGTGTTTCCAATGGTAAAGCAGCCCAAGAGTTAAATAGCATTTGAGAAGAGAATTTTAAAAGATCCTGTGACACTGTCTTACTAAAATACCTTTCATGCATTTTTAACATCTCCTTCTGAATCAATATAGGAAAATATCCCTTTTTACCCCAGGCACACTGGAAACCTTATATTTTAAGGGGATATTCTCAGTTTAAAAATGTATTGCTTTTGTTGTGTGATATTAACGATATCTTCAAAAAGGAAAGTAGTTTAAATACTTTTGCTTTATTTGGTTCACCTTCAGCAGTCATTTAGTTTTGAAAAAGAAAATATAGTCACCTACTTCATTACTGTTAGTGCTTCGTCGGATTTATTTTGTACCTCTTAAGTTCAAGCCCTTAGAAAGTGCCATATATAACTACCATTTTTAGTGGCTCTACCAATTTCCTAATTAACTTAAGCGAGATCGGTTTCTCCTCTCTTAAACTAGAATTAGTGGAGTATCACTACGAGCAAAGGAGAACCTCAAACAACTTTGTATATAAATAGGATTTATACCGAACGGTAAGGAAATGGTTTCAAAAACAGCAAGCGTGTATTCAGAGAGACATTTACAGACACGGAACATGCAAAAGGAAATATGTACAAGATGTTGATTACAGCATCCTTTACATTAACACCATACCTCCATATAGAGATCTAGCAGCATATGCCACCAAAGTCAAAGAGCAGACTATTAGCTCTGGGATGTATAGCCAGTCATCAGACATGACAGTATCACCGCAAACAGAAAATAAAAAAATGAAAAAAAATAAAAATCCGAAGACTCTACACCCAAACACGAAATGCACAAAAACAGCCTAGCCAATAATTTTGAAAGGATCCAATATATTCCCACAACCACAAGCAGCAAGGCCAAGGGAGTTTGGATCTGCAGCTTGCCCAAACCATTATGGCTGGCATTTTGAAGTCGATGCAAAAGTAATGTTTTTAGCTCTTTGACCCCAATATTTTTACAGAGCTTTATAACCCACGTGACAACCTTTAACACATAAACAAAATACTCAGGGCTATTGTGCAGTTTGCTCGAAGATAAATGAACCCGAGTATAAAGCTGGATCCACATGAAAGAGAAAAGGTTGAATTTTGCGAAAGGAATTTTGGTTGCAAAGCAAAGTTGGGCTTGGCTGGGCTTACCTGGGAAATAATGCAGTTTAACATTTTCCAACATGGGCAATATTATACGCTCAGTTATAGCCCTAAAAAGGTCACTTTAGAAGCAAGTTTCATAGGAGGGAGGATAACACCTTCAGAAAGTTGAACACACCCACCAGTCTATATTTAGCAATATATTATAACTAGTGTGGCTATAGTTAGGATCGAAAACTATTTCCTACTTAACTCCCTGTTTCACATACTTTAAACTTTCTGAAACATTTGCCCTTGGGCTGAAATTTCCTCTGCTTTAATCTCTGCCCGAAGTTCAATTTCTTTGGAAAGAACCAACAAAATTCCTGAAGCCATTTTTGAAGTTCACCAATAATGAAAACAAGGCATTTTTCCTTCCCAAGCCAGAGAAAGCGATTCTGATATATGCATATTTTATTACGGAATTTAGCCATAAATTGAAGCATTTTACCCAGAAACAATCTTTACCTTCAACCTCAGCTTAAAGGTAACTGTTTTGAAAATCAGTATTTCAGAGGAGAAAGTTTGATTCATCCCATTCCATAGCAAGATAACACTTTGTTCTTATTTTCATACATTGCTAGATAATAAAGGTTAACCTCCAAAATGCTTTTATGCATAGCAAAACTCTTTTACAGTCATCCCATAGTTTGGAGTTATACCATACATCTTTAAGACATACACAGATGAATTTGTGAGACTAAAAGACGTACCTTTCCATGCCAAGAACTGTGAAGAGAAGCAGCACGATGTTTTTTATAAAACCTATATGCATATGTGCCCTTGCAAGAGAGAGTTTATATGTATGTGGCAGTCATTTAATGTGGTTTGATATAACGTAAAGAGTTTGGATGACACTTTTGGGTACTTTATGCCACTTTGGCAGTATCCAATTTTATTTTTTTTAAAATATGATTATTTGTCTCAGAATTACAGATAGAGGATGATGCAGTCTCTTGATGTGGGATTAAAATGGTAAACCATAGCTGTATCCATTTTGGTGGGTACGTCTTGCTAGAGCCCAGTGTCAGGAGATAACGGAAGCCCATGGTCCCTCCTGGAGCCCTTTTTGGAAAAGTGTCTACTGCATCCAAATTTTTTGTGTGCTTTCTCTAAACAATTACTGTCGACCAGCCTGTGTTTTGATTTTTCCTGCTGTGGGCTGACTTTTTGCCATGGATGAAGGTCCGTCAGCCTGTTATCGTACCCGCTATGTGCACTGGTGGTCAAGGGACCACCTTTTAGACATGGGAAATCACCTAGCTTGGCACAAATTACACAGTGCACCTTGCCAGGATGGATTTCATGCTCTGAAAAGTTGATAGAACCTTATTTGGCCAATCTAGCTCTCACAGAAACTCTTCTTGCTCCTTGCTATCATATGACAAGATTTTGCATCCCCTTCTCCAACGTCATTAAAAGTGAAAGGAGAGATTGCTGCTACCCACAACCAGAGGCTGAGCAGGCTGGACCAAAGGGAAAGCAGAAACACGAACTTCATCTTGCCCAGTCCACTCTTGCCATTTGCTCCCATTTAGGGGAGAGGCATAAAGATTCTGCTGCTTAGTCCTCTCCTTCCCAGTCCTGACCCCAGCCCGTCTAGGCACCATGTGAAGAACCTTCTCATGGCTTCTCAGGCATCCTCTATTTGCCTTTAGTAGAGGAACCCTACCTTGAAAATGTTGCTCCTTCAAGTTATCAAAGCACATTGAATTCTGATATGAAGATCTTCTCTGGGAATGCTATCGTTATTTAATAAATGAAGGTAGGTTTTTTTCCAGCAGCCTGAAAGGAGGTACGATGAAGCAGAAAAGATGAGCCGTGTTCACTGCTGTCAGACACCTAAAAGCAAGACCATGCTTTGCCCTTAGTTTGGTGAAAGAAGGGAAAACTAACAGCTCAAAAAGGCAACCTGTAACAAAAGGCCTTGGTCAAGTAACTCCTCAAATTTCATGCAAATCGTCCATTTTCTACTCTCTTTTTTGGTCCCATGTCTCTCCTGTACTGGTAGCCCAAGGGAGCGTGTTAAGAAGCACCACGAAGAACTGCTCCATGAAGAAGAAACTCCTGTCCCTACAGTAGGTCACATGAAATGGGACAGTTTACTGAAGAGGTCATAGAACCAGTTTAGGGGCAGATAATCACGTGTTTATTAACACAAGATATACCAAAGCTGTGATTTACAGAAAAAAGTCCCAGCCAGACCTGAAGATGTGAGTACTCCTCAATTAGGTAACATATCAGATTAGGAAACTAAGACTTCAGAACAGGCAGCTTAGCTAGAAATGGTTTCCAGTTAATATTTTACCCTAGTGAATAATTTCACAGCTGTAGCACGACGAGAAAGAGAAGTTTTGTCAAGTGAAAGAAACAGCTGTGATTTTTGAGTGGACAGACGTTTAATTCTTTTTTGGGATAAAATTTGGAAAGTCTAGGGTAAAACATCTCCAGCGGGCATCCTAGACACTAAAGTTTATTGGGCCAAATTCTCCTTTGGTTTAAATCTGCAGTTCTGCTTACATTAAAAGCTGAGGCACAATGTCATACCACAGGTCTGTTGTCTCGCTTAAAGATGATAAATCCTGAATTATGGGTCTGGTATAAGCAAGTTACAGAACAGCCTTTTTAAAACTTGAAGTCTCCCTTTCTTGGTGTCCTCTTGCATGTGTGTGGGCAAGTGGTTTAATTACAATGCAAAAAGTGGAATGGCAGACAGAGACATCAAAATCAAAGAGCAAGTCCTGGCTGAACTTCATTAGCAAACATAAATACAAATAGGCACATCTTGTTTGTGACATGCCACGGTCCTTCCCTCCTTTGGTAATTTTACTCTATTCTCTGATATTTGCATAAATGTAAATCGAACCATATGACTTGAACAGGCTTATGATAGGGGAATCATATGCAAAACTTCTTTTCATTAAATAATTCTCTTCATGCAGTCTTACAATGTTACTGTGAAAATCGGGGAGGACTGGATCTCAGACAGTGAAAGGCTTTATTTAAGAACAGTGGAGGGAGCCCTGCCCTTTAAATAAGAGACATTCTTGGATCAGACACTGGCTGGCAGGATGGAAAAAAGGATGTAGCATTAACTTTCATTCCATTCCAAATAACCTGGAACCCATAAAACACAAAGATTCTCTACTTTTAAATCTGCTCCTTTTCTCCCCGTGTCTTCTTTCCATTTTATTTGGGGAATGCTAACTTTGAAATTTCATTAGCCCTCCATAATATCAAACAAATCATCCTGGACAGATTCATAGCTCTTTGTACATAAAAACATCTACATTAAAACCCCTGTGATTAAAAGGTTACTCCTCTAATTTTTCCCAGCCTGCATAGACAAACCACATGCAAAGAAGTGTCAGCTTATTTAGAGATTAAAATAATAATTAGTTTAGGAGGCAAAATACAAGCAACATTGTTTAAAGAAGAAAATCCATATGTTGTTTAGAATTAGCTGCTTCTGTTTAAGTTTAGATAGATTTGTTTAGATATAAACTCTCCTTATTAAAAGTGCATACGTGTTACAAAAGAAATATAATGGGTATTTCTCTCTCCAATTTAAAACAATGGCACTGAAGGCTGTAATTCTACAAACCCATCTTTAATCAGTGGCCAAAGCACAGATGTCTGATATTACTCAGAGGGTGAGGGGACATTTTCTGTATATAATGTCTAGGACATGGTCAATAATGAATAACAAATCCCAAATATCTATCTATGAACACCCAGGTTTAGTAGCTTATGAACTCGTAGGATGCTCTGGATGGCCTGCCACTCGGTATTCACGAAATCTCATGGATTTCATTTATGATGGGCCCAGACCAATGTGCTGAAAGTTACAGCATCCGTTTATCCATACAGTAACGGTCCCTTTGGAAGCACAACCACATCTGTGCTTAAGCTAGCCCCCAAGAAACCGCAGTTAGGTGTAAGAAACACCAACAAAACAACTTGATTCCTCAGGTCGGTTCCCGGAGTCTTCAGCCACCCAGTGAGACACCAGCGACAGCAGTGGCTTCCACACTGGGAAAGGAACCACCTTTCACAGCCACCTCCAGGAAAGTGGCCCAGATCACCAGCACACTTTACGTAGGCGACCACAAACTTCACGCGCTGATAAAAGCCCTGCCTCAGTAAATCACCCTTCAACGGCTTGTAACAAAACGCTTTCCAGCAAAGTCAGTTCTGGGCTTTGGTTTACCTTTTATCTGCCAGCGGCGTAAACTTTTTCAATAATCACATAAAACTATGTTGCTGTGTCCAAGAACAGGATATATCCAGGATCTATCATCCAAGTCTGTTAAAGAACCTAGTCTAGATCTCAACTACCCAACTTTTTTATTGTTGCTCTCTGCTACTGGGAATAACAACATTCCCAAGGCTGATGGAAACGTAGGATCTCTGAAAAACAAGGACCAAATGGATTTCTCAGACACCTCATACGATACCACCAGTGGAAGGAGAACAAAATGTAGGGCTTGTACTGCTGTCCTTCAGCTCATTTGGCCAAATTTGCGATGCTGCAGTTAACTAGAAAATGCTGTTCTCAGGGCTGGGCTGGTATTATAAGAAAGAAAAACAAGGCAAAAGGATCATGGCTTCTGTTGCAGCAAGAACTGGGGTGTGGGAGTGGGGTACCAACATCTGCCAAAAGAAAAAAAGAACAAAATTGGTAGGGAGAGAGAGAGATGATTTTAAGTTTCTCAGAGGGTACTGTAAACAGTGAAGGAAGGAAAAAATGGAACTATAAAACAATACTTGGCAGCCAGTTTTGCAAAACAAACATATTTTCGCAAAGTTCTTCCCATCACTGCCACCAACTTTAATAGGCTTTATTTGTCTGAGAGCAAGAAACCCTTTTTAATTGTCAGAGAAAAGGCGACGCTGCTTAGCACACTGATAGAAATTCCTCTTCTGAGCCCTACTTCAACCGCACACTGCTCCCCGTTCACAGTCAGAGAGAGGAATTCCTTCCCCCAGGCTGCAAATCCTGTAGCTGGGCTCCATCACCACCCTTCCCTGGACCGAGGGAGCAGGCTGTTGCTTCTCCTGCAGAGCAAGCCGAAATATGGCAAGTTGTTATTGCCGTGGGTCTAGGGGCCCACAACTGTCTGCCCATGACATGCTACTGGCAGAGCGCACAGCAGGTCTCCGTGAGGCACCAGACCTTGATGGGTACGACCTGTTGGACCCCAGCGTGGTTAACCTTATTCCCCCCACCGCGATGGAAATGGCGGCGGTTCCTGAGTATCCCTGATCTCCTCATGAGCATCGCAATTATTTCACTAACAATTTTTACCGCTTTACGTCAAACTGGTCAAAACCCTTTGAGTTGCTCAGAGGCCAACGTCTCCTCTTCTGATGTGTCTCAACTCGCTGCTTGAGCTGTATGGCAGCAATAATGCGTACGGGCAAATTTATTATGTCTGAGAAAGAAGTTAAAGCAAGAAGCCTTGAGAGGTACAAAGAGAAGGCTGTAGGTATGGTTAGATACCCAAACCTCTGGTTTATGACTCAGGGCACTGCACAGTCACAGCACTCCCATGTGAAAATATACCACTAAAACCAAAACCTCCTTCAACCTGAGAGTAATTCAGCATGAAATAATCTGGATGGCTCCCTTTCTCCAAGGATGGTGGTTTTTGGTTTTGTTTTGTTTTGTTTTTTTTTTTAACTTTTTAAGGTTTCCTTCTACTGCTGTAGAGGCTCAGGGGTTTTTCTGTAGGAAGTGACAGAAGAGGTTAAATTCCCCCTCCGTGGCACTGCTGCTCATGGGCTCAGCATATGATTTTTAGCGAATTTATTTGGAAACAATATGGTGTGGTACAGTCGTCTGAGTACAAGGGCAGGAGCCAGGGCTGGGCTCTGCTCCCAGCTCTGACACTTACTTGCTGTGTGGCCTCAGACAAACCACTTAATGTCTCCGTGTTTCAATTTCCCCTGCCTTTGAAACAGAAATACTGTCACCCACTGAAAACCCTTCTTGAGGGTCGCTTGATTACAGAGCTAATACACGGCGTTTTGAAAACACTGTATGCTATTCCGTAATTATTATTTTCATTACATTACATCTTCCATTGTAATGACTGAAATACCAGATGTACAGAAATGCATGCTAAAATTGGCAGTTATTGGATAGGAGGAGCGGGTGTTACTTTGAAATAAATTAAATTATTTGGGCAAAACCAGACAGTTCACCTACATTCTTTTCCTGAAACGGTTGCAACTGTAATGAAAGGGAGCATCTAATGACATTGTGCAACACACTTCTCTTCCCCCACCCCCTGAAAACATCCTGTGAAGGCTCTCTGCGGAGGGCACAGCATCTCCGGTCTCCCTTTGATTCAATGAAGCATTTGCACCGGGGAAACGAGAACCCAACCGACAAGGCAGGGCAGAGAGAGTCAGTCTGTAAACAGAGGAATTTTCTCAGGCTCCGAGGCCCTTTGCTGGTGGCGGCGTTCGGGTGCGGCCACTTCTAGCCACGCTCTTTACTGACGGATGCACTCCGTCTGCAGCCGGGCGCCCGCACACCGGAGCGGTGGGAGGTAAGAGGAATTAAGGTAATGCATCAGCGGTTGCCAGTGAAGGAGATGGGAAGGGAAAAAAAAAAAAAAAAAAAAAAAAGGCATTTAAAAAAAAAAAAAGGCAAAAGAAATATACTATTTCAATCAAAGTCTGAAATTTGTAGAAGCGGTTTTGGTCTCAATATAGAAAAAATATTTATCCAAGAAACTCCTACTCGGGTGCGAACATCCTACTTCTAGTGGGATTTTGTTTGGCAAAGTGCTGTGAAAGAGTGGAAGCTAATACAGAGCATGTCTATAAACAAATATATTTATTTAGTACAGATTGACACATTCACTAGAGTATTTCAGTGATTACACGTGTAAAACTATTTCCTATAGTGGTTTCCTTTTGTGATTCTGCTAATTTATTCAATCCACCCCATTTTCATGCATTGAATGTTATGAGCCATTTCAGCCACCCAGACTGAAATGCGCGTTTGGAGACTACACGCCTGTTTTTTCATTTCATCATCTACACATAATTATTTGGTGATATTAGGAATTTGAGCTCGAATGGAAGCCAACCAACATTTTAATAGCTTAAAAATCATACAAAATGAAGTCTGCCCTGAGGTTAATGAATAAGAGCCAAATCTTGAGGCTCTCGCTCAGTTTTTACTCACTCCTTATTCAGGCAAAAGTTGAATCAATTGTAGTTGGGCTGATTAAAAACAGAAGAACATATATTTGGACGTTTCTCTCAGGTAAAACTGAATAAATTACCCAGGATTAGGCTGCAGAATGGCATCCAATCGATCTTGCACGTGTATTTCTGCAACACGCTGGAGAAAAATTCCAAGTGCTGCAGCAGTTTAACCGGTTAAAACAATATTTTAGCAGCAGAATAAATTATTATACACTACCCAGTTTTATGACATTTATATTAGAAATAGCCCTGAATCAAAATACGTTTTTCTGGTCCCTCCTGAACTTCTGAAGACCAGGATCAAATCCAAACTTTAAAAAATGGCCCACAAAGTATGAAAGCCACATGCCATTATCGTTCAAAACAAAGCTCCATCCCTAATTTGAACTATAATCCAGGCATATATTGATACAGCTATTTGGGTTTTGATGACGGGAAGCATTTATAACTTAGGCAATTAAAGGTTATTCTTTAATTATATGCAAGATGTCCTAGTCCTTGTGCAAAGGATGCAATCTGCCTGTAAAAAACATGAAGCAGAGCAGTTAATTCCTTTGAACAGTTAACACTTTACTTGTAATTGGTGATAATCACAGGAAGATGCTCCTCCCTTAAAAAACAACCCGTTTTAGTATTGGCCAGCCATGGCAAAGTAATGACACATTTATCCCATTCAAGCCAGATCTAAGCGTGAGGATGTGGAAAAGAGAGCAGCATGAAGAACAGATTTCTTCAGTATATGCAAAGCGAATACAAGAAAGAAAAAAAAAAATAATCGCTGACGGGAATGATCTGGTCATCTGTGAACAACACCAGATCCCCTGACTCGGTCTGCGTGACAGTGGCCCTGCTCACCATCTCCCGACAGCCTGCAATTAGGGTCTCAACGCTGAAACATGCCGAGCACATTAAGAGCTCGACTGTGGGTGGCTTCATTTGTAAACGAGCAAGTGGGGAGATGTGAAGAGGGCAGTCTCCTCCACATCACCACCCGCGCTGCAGGGCCTGCTCCTGCTGCCCCAAACCATCCCCCGGAGGCGAGTGGTCCTGGGTCTCTGCCCAGCAGTTCTTCACTCGCAGGACAGACAGACTCCTTCACGTATTTAGACAGGGGGCTAACGAGCACTAACAGGGCTAATGGCACGCTGGTCAGCATGCCAAGACTGCTCAAAGCCTTGCAGGCTCCCACAGAAGGCAGCCTCTACAGAAAAGAGCCCTTGTTGCACCTTCTACGAGCTTCTGGCGAGTTACGAGCTGCAAGGATGTACCAAGAAACTTGGGATCCCAAGGAAGGTCAGGCTTTTTTTTTACATTATACTTTTTAAAAAACATTATATTCATATTCCAACATTCATATGTTGGAAAAGCTGGTTGATGAGGCAAGATGAAAAAACATGAAGGATGGACGTCTCTAATGTATGGCTCAAGTTATCTCTAACCTTTCCAAATCTTTTTCTGTCCATCCATTCCTTACCTGCTTCATGTCTTGGCGAAATGAGCCATCCCAGAGACACCATATGGTTGCTGAGAATAGCAGAATTCCAAGTAGAATTCCAAAATGTCCTTCCTAGAATTGACTAAACATTCCTTTTGGTTGTTTCTCATTGACGGGTCTGTGGAGGGGGCAATAATATTTATGTGGTGAAGAAAATGAAATGACTAGGCGGACTCCGAACTTTCACGCTGTGCTCCCTCTCCACAGACCCACTTATACACGCTACTTGCTATGGCACACTTTACTTAAATGAAAAGTATTTTCAAATTCTAGGACAGAAGAATGCCATTAACAATATCTCGGCAATCTGACCCATCCCACTAAACTCTCTCTTCTTCAGTAGCACATCTCATCGTTTTCTTTTGCATCCAGTTTTACAGAAGACACACATTTATATGCACATCTACAAAGCTGATACTTGTCTGAAAACAAACTGGCCGGGCCATGAGATTCTTCTGGCTGATTGCCACTGTTCAGTCATTAAATAGAGGCTTACGAATAGGGAGATGGATTACCCGCTTGTAACTCCATCAAGGGCTTTTCATGATATCGCAGCCCATATTTTTTTAATAACATTGAGGAATATTTAAATCCTGTATGAAAGTTTTTTCATAAGTACTTCTTTGATGTTAGAACATTTTGATTTGTGTGCATGCTGACACCAGAACAGCTCGATTACTGCATGTTCATTTATCAAAGAGTGCGGGGTCGATCCTCTTCGGATGCGCGATTATTGCATCAAATACATAACATGCGCTAATCATGCTGACAGCAACACCCCCACTTCCGATGGCTGGAAATACAAGAGCAGTAAATAATTACTGTAAATGAAGAGATAGTTAGGTCTCATTAAAGGTTATTGTTACTAAATCAATAAAAGAGTTTATACTAAAAAAGGAAGAAAGGTGGTAGGGGAGTTACTGAGCCCCAAACCTAGAACACATTGCAGTTCCTGGTCTTAAAGCTAATGGGACCCGGTGGATCTCGACTTCAGCAAAAAGCGAGTGTGTTGTCTCAGTCACGTTATTTATTGTGATGGTGTAACTCCCTTTTTCTTTGTTTCTCCTCTTCCCCCCAGCAGAATGGCTGCTGGTAAGATGGGAATGTCAGATCCAGGTTTTTGGCTCTCCAGTAGCTCTGAATTTCCTGGCTTTTGTGGACAGAAATCAGACTCTTAACGTCACTCATGTGCATTCTGTTTTGGGTAATTGACATTAATTTTTAGGTTGCATCACCGACATCAATCAGTGCTGTCCTCCGAGGACTAGAGTTAAGGGGCCACAATAAAAGGGCATGATATTGTTTCTTTTGTTTTATTTTTGGAGCACTTTGACTACTCTATACTTTGCCAGTTGATGTTACATTCTTTCTGTGTGAGACAGTGTAAAACATTACTGCCTGTCTCGTTTAAAACAATACTTTGGTATTACGGTAAAAGGCTCTAGAGGCTGGGACAGTCACCCCCGGTAAAAATTCAAGTTGATACCTTTTGTCTGTGTAACACTTTGAAGAAACTATGAAACAGCAACCCATTTCTTTAGAGAGAGATATGTTGCCCGTTACAGATGTTTTCCATATGGGAAGTGGAAGGTCGGCCCCTTCCCCCTCCACTCATCAGTGTTCTCACATCGTAGAAGGCATCTACAAAGACAACACGGCTGTAAATGATATTGCACAGAAGCCTCCATCAGCACGTCCTGTAAATGAACAAGCTGATTTTCATTGTACAGGGCAGGAATATGCACCACTGTAGCCCATTTATGGTGGGGATTTTGACTCTTCAGCTTCCCATTTTACCAGTGTACTGCAGAAATACTCTGGGGTAAGTAGTCAAGAGAAGCCAGACTAGGCTTCAGATGCTAAACGGATGAAATGGAAAAAAACAGATTAAATTAGTAGAGATTACTGCAGATTATCATGATGCACCAGCTGGTGGGTTCAACACCATCTCCCTCAAATCCTTATGGGTGGGAAGGAAAATTCTCTCTCACACATGATCATGATTTTAAGGGGAGAAGAATCTGGGGCACCTCAATGGGGCTAAGACCTACTTTTTAGGCATT
The DNA here is from genome assembly GCF_028500815.1 of Rissa tridactyla. Taxonomy (NCBI): domain Eukaryota; kingdom Metazoa; phylum Chordata; class Aves; order Charadriiformes; family Laridae; genus Rissa; species Rissa tridactyla. Next base: position 121,428,313 of record NC_071468.1, on the reverse strand, counting down.
GGTACAGAGTCATATACGCAGGATCACAGGTACACCTTTGTGACAGATAGCCTTTGGGTGAAGAATTGACCTGTTGCCCCAAATTTTGTATTACTCCTACCAATAGATAATAACAGCTACAATTAAAATGGACTTAGAAGCACAGCTGGACTCTAAAGAGAGCAGAGCTGTATTTCCACATGTTCAGCACCTGTAATGGGAATCACGTCTTCAAAAGATCTTAGAGCTCCAAAGCACCATTTTGTCATTCTTACAGTCTGGTTCCACAAAGTTCATCGCCCTAGGTGTACTCAGGATGTTTTGTCCTTTCATATATCTCAATACTTTTTTTGGATGCCGGAGCTATTCTAAGACTTGAGTCTTGACTGCAGGTGTGACTTTCTAAAAGTTCAACGTGTAATGGAGGCATTTCCTCATCTCAACCATTCCTTTCCCAAAACACATAATTATCTCAAAAGCAGTAAACTTCAGAATAAAAAAGAACGCAAATAAACACAGAATTTTTGTTAAAAAATAATCCTTATTGTCTAATTCCCTAAGCTTTTGGTTTTGGACAAGACAAGGAACCGTCTGTGTTAGTTTATATCTAATTTGTAAGTGGACCATTATGTTTCTTCCTGCTAGTCAATATTGTAACATAGCTTATCTATTTTGCCATTAGTTATTATATATTATTGCATAATAATAATATATTCTCTAAAATGTCTACAACGTAAAACTCTAACATTGAGATTTTGAAAGCCAACTAGTGATCTTAGCTATTTCACTCCTGGACTTTTCACCAGGAGCTATGAGGCTAAAACTTTAAGTAGGCTCAGAAATAAACCTTAAATAGTAATCTACTGAAATTTTTCTTTTCTTCTTTGCTTTTTTATTCCTATTTCCTTCTCAGTTTTCTTTTTTTCTTTGCTTTTCTTTATTCTTATTTCCTTCTCAGTTTTCTAAAGTGTGCAGCACTGACTCATTTCTTAGAATAGACAAATATTCCCCAATAACCTGAAATCTTTTCATTTTCTTCTTTTGACATATTTTCCTGTTCACCTTTCTCTGTTCCTCATGACAGCATTTTTTTCTAATTTTTTATTACCAACTCTATTCTCTTTAACCTTAATTAAATCTTTCCTTCTGTTTATCCCTGTCTTTGCCCCTCGATTCAGTTTATCCGTCCCTTGCTTCCCATCACGTTTTCCCATCTTTCCATAAGTCATCACCCTCACCCACTCACTCAGAGATGCCCAGCATCTCTCTTCCTTTGCTGTTTTTCTTTCCAACCCTATTTCTGCAGGTTCTTCTCTCTTAATGACATCATCTCCTCTATAAAGAAGTGAAGGGCTTCTCTGTCTTGATATAATTCCATCCAAAACTTACTTCACCCTCTCCCAACCAGTTTTTGGCTCTACAACTCTATTAGCAGTCATTGCGGAAACTATAGAAAACTGGATCTACTGCTTATGATAGTTGTAGGACAGAAGAAGAAGGGGGCACTGGACACGCAAGAGAAATTCTGAGTTCACGTATAGGAGCAGGAAGACCATAAACGCCGATTTGGAGTAGCCAGCAGTTGGCACACAGGGCATAGAACCCTCAAAAGCTTGAGGGAGATTTCGTGCTTCCCACAAGCTTAAATTCAGTCTTGGACATTAAATATAAATGAAGCATGTGGTTTTCTTTTTTTTTTTCTTTTTTTTTTTTTTTTTTGCTGTAATTATTCAGTTTGCTTAATGAAAAGAAAGCAAGAGGGAGAGGAAAAAAAGGGGGCACAAGCCACCATTGTGTCAAAGAGAAGCATGTTTGTGCCTAGTCCATTGAAGAAATTGCTCAAAAGCACTTCACCTTTGTGGAAATATTCCCCCCATGAAAGGCTGGGGCTTCTGCCCCAGAAATGGTGGCCCCAAGTTTGCCCTGCCCTGAGGCTGGATGAACCCACAAGCTGCCATTTCTAGTGAGCTTCTATTTTTCCTTGATAAATTGGTGCTGCTTAATTGTTCTAATATTTCCTCCCTTTGTTTTTGGCTGTGCATGAGTCAACCGAATAAGCTGCACGGCTAAGTCCAGCAAAAGCTGAGATATCATGGAGTAGAGGGTGTTTTGGGGCAATTATTTATTCCTGAGCTGTTGACGGGGTGAAGCATTGATCCTGGCCCTCTGTAGGGGAAGGAAATTCATCCACCCCCAAGGAAACAACCCCTTTTTGCTATCTTACATGTGGTACTTATGACAGGTGTTACGGAGAACAAGCCTGGGGACAACAAAATAACAAAATATAAGCACGTCCACATTGCACAATAAAACATCTTGGTTCTGAACTGGAAGAGTATATAGCAAAGACTGCTGCTGATTCAGCTTTGGCTTTTGAAGCGACCAGCCAGGGTGCCAAATGGGGTGGCATTTTTGTCTTGTGGGCAAATTTTAATCAGGCACCAGGCAGAGTCAACCAACTAATTACTCACAGGCCACTTGCCCAGTATGAAAAGGGAACAATTTTCAATCTTTGACAGATTGGATTTGAACAGGCAACACAAGTGAAAGCATCTATTGTCCATTACCCAGTCCAGCCCCCAGACATCCAATTTCTCAGTTACCATGTAGCCTGTTCAGAAAAGGTTTGTCAAGCAACAGCCTTTCTAAACAAATTACATCAAAATTCCTTACACTATGCCACATACTCAACTTGCCTTTCCAAAAAGAGCCACATAATAAGTTTCTAACAAGGACACTGCTTATTAAAGCACTCTAGATTTTCTAGGTCAAAGAGGTGAAAGACAAAGTCAAAATAACTGAAATAAAATATTCTATAAATCATGTGTATTTACTTACAAACACCAAAAAGCAAGATATGAAGAGACCTGCTGCTATACTAACCAAAATTCAGCTAACTATTTGGAATTACCATCTTCTTGATGAAAGCAAGATTTAAGGCGCCAGGGTTGGCTTTTGGTTTTCAAAACCAAACAGAGCTTAGTAGAAGCTGGATCCTTCTTTCTTTTCCCACCCCTTCCTCCAAAATGTATAAGACAGACATGGCAAAGAAATACACTGGTAATGCATGTTGTTCCTTTTTGTACAATTAAAGGCCAAAAGTAGATACCTTTTTTCACATATACACTTGCTTAGGTAACCCAGGGATCTCAACTGAGAAGTGTAAAATTTCTTAATGCATTTACAATGAGGATTTTTTTTTTTTTTTTTAAATTGCCATCTGTATCTCCGACTTCCTAGAAACATTAAGAGCCAAGATTTCTGAAAAGAACCTTGTATCATTTCAGTATAGTTTTGAGACATGCCCTTTCAGAGTGCTGCATCTTTGTATCAGGAGATAGGAAGAGAAAAACACGTTAGCTGCAGTTTGCTTTATGAGACACCCCTTATTTTTCTGCCTCTCAAATGTGTTCAAACCCATACTTTCTGTGAAGATTAAAGCAGTTTGTCAATCTTTCAAGGAATATGCTTTGTCAAGAATACAGTTAAAAACACCCTCCATTTTCTAATTTTCCAAGTTTTTACCTGTAATGATGATTCTGCAGTGGCTGAGTGAAACTCATTGAGAATGGATGTGCACACAGTTAATAAAAGGCCGATTTAAAAAAAAAAAAAAAAAAAAAGAAAAAAAACGAAAGAGGGTCTAAAATGGGTGCAAAGGAGCTGCAACCTACCTTCTAATATGGGCCATGGACCAGCCCAGTACAAGTGAAAGAGTGAAGTGGGAAGTGGTTGAGAACAGCAGTGGATGCTCTCATTCAAGAGAGACTCGGAGCAGTCTCTGTTGGTGGGCTCCACGGACCCCCAGATGTAATCCTGCCCCCACCCCACACTTCCTGGCAAAAAAAAAAAATCAAAACAAAAAAACAAAAAAAACCCAAACCCAAAACAGTTGGGGTGGGCTGTGATACCACTTGTCTTCCTTCTGGGTGAATCCAGAGGAGGAAAGGATCAGGATAAATTATAGGTCCCTGCAAAAGCTCTGTGAGTTTATGATCACGCCATCTGGAAACAGTGATAACTGCACTATTAATGGGGGCGTTACTACAGAAGATCTGCCGGGTCTATTAAAACCAGCCATGCTGTGTGCTGGCTCATGAGACATGTTTGCTCTAATTTCCTCCCTGATATTTCATTCTTAAAGCTGTCAATAACCCATTAACCTTCCTGGCACTGAAACTCTAAAATAAAGTCCTATTTCAGCTCTGATTTTGAATCTGAATTGTGATAACTGATATCAAAGGCTAAGTTTACAATACACCGTTGCCGTAATCTAAATCATGCTATAGGTGGTGGGGTTTTTTCCTTGCTTACACAAATCTCTTTGCATCATAAACCAGGATACAACAATGCTGTTATGTGATATCCCAAAGTTAATTTCTTGATTTGATGGCAGAGCAGCAAATGTTCTTTACTGGTAAGTGACAGCTTGATCCCACATTTTTCAATGGCCAGAAGTGTCGGGTAATGAGGGGGATTGCTCACATTCATACAGTTTAAAGCCAGAAGGGAAAATTAGATCATCTAGTCTGACCTCCTGTGTACCACAGACCACAGAATTTCAGCCAGTTGCCCCTATTTTGGGCCAGTAACCGGTTTAACAAAGGCATATTTTCCAGAAATTCATTGGACCTCCATTTGGAGTCATCAAGAACCAGACAATGCAGAACTTCACTTGGTAGTTTGTTCCACTGTTAATTTTCTTGTGCCTTATTTCTAACTTGGATTTCTCTGGTATTACTTTTCTACATAAACACAAGTTATAAGAACAGCAATTAGGGCTGTCTCCACAATAATGGTAACATTAATGTGAAAAGAACATGTCCAATCGGGATGTTAAGAAGCCTTTTTGGCCACATGCACAGAAATATTTAAGCACTGGTTGATCCAGATAAACCCATTACTGGATTTACAGAGATGTCTGAGTCAGGTACAAAAGGATGCATCCATGGAAGTGTTTTACTTTGGATCAGGGGGGCGGTTTTGAAACAAATCTCCCGTTCGTGCCCACTTACAACACATCGCTTTGCACCGTGGCATGATTTCAGAGCACACTAACAGGACTCTTTTTGGATAAAACCAAACCAAAAGATGGACTCCAACCACTCACAGGCATCAGTCAACGGGGACAGACTAGACCTAGTGCTAGAGTGAAAGCAAACCCCGCTGAAATGCTCATCATGGGCATGATGGGTCAGCATCAATCATTTGTCTTTTACACATCTGCTCCTATTTGTACTACTTGCAAACCAGACACAGCCTAATTCCCCCGACTTTAAAGAATTTCATGCCAGCAGCAGCAGAGAATAGAAAACCAAGATTTAGCAAATCCTTTCAGGAGAGCAGTAATTGGAGGAATTAATTTAGTTCAACAATAGCTGGGTATTAATCCATAATCTGAAGAACAATGGCAGTGATCAGAAAGTAATACAGCCAAGAGAGTTCCTTTTTTCAGTGGTATCCTTACATTTAGGAATAATAGTAGACTAATTCACCTGGCTCATCCTGAAAAGACCAAGACAGAAACAAAGGGCTTCTAGGAGAGCTTCCAGGAAAAGATAAGGGGAGACACTAATACAGGAAAAGGACAACAAATCTGACCTAATAAATAACAGAATTCAAGATTCAGAAATAGGTATTCCACAAAATTTTACAGACAATTAGGATAGTTGGTTTAATTATTTGTATCCAGTCATGACCTTCAATATACTATCCAAGGGAAGAAGAATAGGAATACATCTCAGAACTTGCAGCCATTTACCCAGTCCAGAGACCTAGGTCAATTAAGCATTTTATGCTAAAGGAGACTTAAAACGAGACATGCAATTCCACACAAGACCACTTAAGAAAGTTGTTTTTTGTGGCTGCCAGACCAACAATGCCATTCTCAGAAGTAAGTGTTTCTGCGTGGGACAGAGCTACGAAGAAATGAGCAAAGATCGGCAAGAAGATGGCTAGATCAATGGTCACTTCAAAATGTTTTTTATTTTTATTGAGGAAACTTCCTGGAGAGTACAAAGGTCAATGCATGGGAGATCATGGCAAACCAAGATTTATTACAGAGATCTTTGGGGAAGTGACTAACACAGAAGTAAGAACTATTTGAGTCTTAGTTCACCATGACTTTCTTGATCTTTCAAATTATATTTCCTGTAAGTATTCACTTCCAGGAGTTGAAAGGCAGAAGATCTATCAGGTTGGTCAGTATGACCTCTTCTATATCGCAATTCCTAATTATCCCATCTTTTCAGAACACAATCGTACCACATAAATTTTATAAAGGGAAAAACTAAAAATTTCAGCATGCACTTTCAGAAGAGCACAAACCTTTCTTTAGTGTTTTCATAAAAAAGAAATATCCTCCTCTTTTTGCTTGTTATATTTTCAACTTTCCAAGGGATTGATTTATTCTTTATTGCTTTTATTTTTGCGATTTCTCCTTTCTGGGATGAAGAAATAAAGTACTGAAATATTAGAAAAACAATGAAAATATTTGTTCCAACCAGGGCCAAGTACCAACATAAAACACACAAAAGCTTTGCTCTTAGCCTCGCAGCAAAGGTCTGTCAATCCAGAAGCCTGAAATACACTGCAGAAAAGAGCAGGCAGAGTTCATGCTGACCTAATCAATGACCTTCTGGGATGCCCAAGACTGGAAATACGTGCTAATTTAAAACGAGATTTTAGGTTTTGGACTGTTTGTAAAGACAACCAATATCTACAAGAACTTTTCAAAAGATAGACTTGGTCTTTGAATTCCAGATACAACTGAAATTAAAAAGAAATTCCCAACAAAAGGGGGAATCTGAAAAGAATAACAAGGTGATTTTGAAAACCTCGTGAGGTTCCGAGAAGTCTCTTTGGTCTTTGACTCCTTGGCTGGTGACGCTGGATATATGCAAACAGTAATCAGTTCCAGGCCTGCAGTAGCAGTGCTCACTCATAATAGAATAAAATTATAGCCTACATAGGAACTCAGAATTGAGAAAATCTCTGACTATTTGGCAAAGGAAAGTATCAGGAAAGCAGAGGGGTGGAGAGGGAAAGGTTGTAAGGAATAAGGAAAGAAAATTATACTGTTCAGACAAATTGCACAACATAGGAGAGAAGAGGGGCAGAAGGACAGCAACAGCAGAAGGATCACAAAGCAAGCTCAAGAATAAATGGACGTGGTGCAAGCCAAAGAATTTGGTGACGGGTACCTTCAAGGAACCTGGTCCATATGTCACTATCCATGGAGAAGTGTCATTGCCACTGCAGTTAGTTTTCACCAGCGTATCAACACACTCTCTGAGGAACTGGCACACGTACATGACAGTCTTCAAAATGAAATTCAATATACTCCTGTCCCCACTGGAAACCTCACCTTCTTACCCAGTCCCTGCTAAGCTAACCAGTTGGGCCTGGAAAGATGCCATATGTGATCATCTCCTGTATTACAGCTTTCTTTGTCGATGCTGGAAACGAAACCTCAGGCATGATAATACCAAGAGTTAACACACACCAGCACCGCTATGCCAGCTCAAACCAGTTACATTTTTCTGACTCTGTGGTGGTTTTGAGTTTTCCTTCTCTCCTTCCCCCTCCTCTGATCAAGGACACACATGGCTGCCCAAAAGCAGCAAAGCCTTTCTACCAAAATTACTCTCCTTTAGTAACAAGACCGCAAAAGACTGAAACACACAACACTGTCTGCCACCACCCTATTCTGGTTGATTGTCTTTTAATAGCTACAATAAAGTTGTGCAAAGGAATAATATTCCACATCCTTGACTCTCCCAGGCAGTATATGGACGATCCCAGAGGAAAGTGTGCCTTAGCTGAATCTGCTACTTTATGACTAAAACAGGAAGTTCAGTCCCCTTTTATTGTACCTTTTTATTTTTGAAAGGCTGCCCAAACGGTTCCAAGTTGAGTTGAAGCAAAGTTATTGATGTCAAGAAGCCAAGATCTTTCGCCATGGCTTGCTGAATGAGGAAGGAAGAAAACTGTTTGTACTCAGCTGTCCTTTGCTTCTCCAGGCTAGCTTCGAGCCAAAGAAGCAGGAAGAGGAGAAAGATGAATAAGTGAAAAGGGATAATGTTTATCTTTAAACAAAATCACAATGTTCTGCTCTTAGCTCTAGCAGCCAAGACTTACTGTTGCATCCTTAAGACAGATAGTCTCTTCTCTGAGAGACGACAGGCTAATTATAGTGCTCCTGCCAGAGGGAACTCACACATGCAAACCATTATGTAAAATATAATTTTTTTCTTTAAGAATGCTCAAGATCATTAGACATGGTTTTTTCAATGCTAGAAAATCAAGCCAAAAATGAAAATAAACAGTTTCAAGTATTTGCAACATAATTCCCTCATGCATTTATGGAAATATAGTAAAAAGCGCCTTAAAAATGTGGTTTGACATTTCATGCTGGTCTGTTTTTCTATTTTTCCAGTTCTCAACATTTGCCCTCTTGTCCTGTATCATTTCAGTTCCACTGCAGTTTGGAAGAGACGATGGTGGTAGCCTTTGTCATTTCTACAGTGCTTTTCAGCCTTGTTTCAAGTGATGGGTGACAGAAACCATCGCAAGGACTTGCCGTAAATGATAGAAATGCTTTATAAGTTCTATTCTGCATAAAACAAATATAAACTCGTATGCAAACACGACAGAACCGTTCACCAAAATAATTACACGTACAGCATTGCTTCCCTGACGATGCGCTTTGGTAAATTAAGGCTAAAGTGATGATCTACTTCAGTTAACATGGAAATATCATCCCTTTTTCCGAGTTCCCCTTCCTCCCGAAGAAGAGGTTTGTTTGATACACTACCACCTTCAAGAGCAATCCTCACTTAAATACAAACATGGAACAAATTTGCCAAGTTTGGCTATGATGTCGATGATGTGAAATGGCTTCATCTCTGTTTTATGCAAAGAGAACTGAACTCCCGCCTATCTAAACTAATTGCTATTTTAAAGGTTTTGTCCAGTTTATAAAGCACGGGACTATTGACAAACCAAACACCATGGTCTAATGGATTAAACAAGCAACGGCATGCCACAAATTCCTGACTTTTAATCCAGACTTTCTTGGTGCTCACCTTCTTGTTCCATAAAATTGAGATAATATTTATCCTCTACTTCACGAGGGTGTTGTGAGAGTGAGTAAATGTTTGGACAACTCTTCAAAAGGTCAGGTCCTAACCAGGCACCTGTATATAACTGAAGTAAACTGTTTCCTCAGGTTCCCGTGATATGGTCATGGTCCCCTTCTCCAGAGCCTTGCAGATCAGTTCATAATAACCATCCACACGCATAAAGTTGGCACTGATTTGGGGCTTCAGAGGGATTTCACCTATAAACTCATTATGCAGATAAATTATTCTCCTACCACAGGAATAGTTCAGAAAATGTAAGCGCTAAGAAAATTTTAACTTATTACCAGTCTTAAGCCAAGAGCATGACACCTCCCATCGTGTTGGTAATGCCAGTCAATTTAAAAATTGTCATTTAGCATCTGAATTGCGTAAAAACGTAAAGTGGAAAAATAATTTCTTTTATAGAAAACATTTTAAGAACCATTTTCTTCTAGGTACTTCAGCAATGGATGCTCTATAAAGGTTTAAAAGAAAAGCTTTAAAATCCCATGCTTTATTAGATGGGCAATTCCAGAGACTCGACACACTGTATAATCCCATCAGCGGTTAGTTCTCAAAAAACAAGTCACACATACGGAAAAAAGACTCCAGACCAAGGCAGGAGGCAAAAAGAGGTTAAATCGGTTACAACCAGGTTTTTCCTCAGTTTTAACTCATAAGTGATGACATAAAACCCAGAAAAAAACAGCTCCAACTTGAAAATGATTTAAATTTGCCAGCTCCAGCCATTTCTGGAAGCCAGCCAGCCTTAATTTGGACGTAGGGCTTCTCAAAGTTTGCACAGCTCTAACTTTAACCTGCTGCAGCCTAAAAAGCGGACCTGGTTAAGAGACACAAAAAATATTCCACGTAATCGAACACAAGTGACAGTCTGTTCTCTCCAGGTACCCGAGCGCCGGATCAAAATGTTTTAGTTGCTTGGTTCCAGGAGAGGGTGGTGCCGTGTCTTTATGAGCAAAGCTGTCCACCTTAGAAATGCCTTCTGTACCCATCTAACGCTGCCTAAGGATAATGCTCACCAGAGGGAATAGGATTTGTTTTCCAGGAGGGAATATTTTCAGAGTCGAGCTTGTAATTTGTATTTGCAAATCTCCAAATTCAACAATTTCTCAGCCTCTATAAACTTGCAGATGGAAAGATCCTGTATTTGGAATAAATAATGTCTAAGCTTCACCTTCATTACAGGGCATTTTCTGTCAGAAGAGTGCTATATCCTGACTCCTGGAATACACAGAAGCCCTTTGTAGTAAAGCTATCGCACCGGGCTGTTCCAAGTGCGCAACTAAGGAGGTTCGCATTAATAGTACCATAGAAGGATTGCGGAGGGGGGGGGGGGGGGGGAAAGAAAATATTCCAGCAAGCATTGATTGGGAATGCCAATCGCTCTCTCAGGATCCTGCCTGAAATTCAAGGGTATTTTTTATTTTAATACATAGAAATGAACTTTTGTACTTGTTAAAAAAAAAATAAAAAAAATCACAACATTGAAACATAAGTACATTTATCTTTTTACTATTTTTCCAGCCCTTTTCCCAAAATCTGCTGGTTATTAAAACATTGCTGTGTAAATAAAAAAGGTTCTGCTTTATAACTTGCCTTCTCTTTGCCCTGCTTACACACAATGCGATCGTTGTCTGCCAGATTACGCCCATTCTCGTAGCGCGACAGGCTTTGATGTCACAGAGCAAGTGCTGTGACTTCATTATATGTGTAGAGAACACAGAAGGATTGTGCGACAACATTACCAGTCTGCAAAAGAGATATTCAGCCTGAATCGAACGCCACCGGCAGCTTTGGAGCAGGTCTTTGACCATCATATAGCAAACATACAAACCACGTTGGGGTACACAAGAATACCAGTCACAGCTGCAGAGTGTTTGATCAGAGGATCTCAAAGCACCGCTTGACATCGATCCTCCCAATGGCATTAAAGAAGATAAATGATATTCTTAGAGGAAAGCAAAATGGGGGGGGGGGGGGGGGAAGTAATTTATTTGTATTCTACTTGACGACATCATCATCATCATCATCATCTACAGTTCACACAAACATCAGCTAAGCACTAGTGATAGCTGCAGCGTGCAGTAAGACTGGGCAACGCTGTATAATGCTGAAGCCTGCCAAATGAGAGACTATGATATTCTTCTTATTATTACTATTATTAATAAGCATCCTATAAAATCACGCACCAGACGCTGAACGCCGTTGACAGGGATCTAACACGACAAAGTTGCGCCGTTCTTAATGATGACTGCATTTTCTGTACTTTAATTAATGACTTATTTATAAACCACGATTGACCACATAAAGTTACTGAGTGGAAGGGACCGTTTTTCGTAGATCAAACAGCACGTGGTAACACCATGAACACTGCACGTGCAGCTGCTCTGAGGGCCAGGGCTTAAGACTTCAGCTTTAGAGCAGCCAACGACACCAAGACTTGACCTCAAGTTAAAACAGTCTCAGGGAATATTCCCGGACTCTCAGAAAACCCCTTTACACTTAAATTGTTCGACTAGCCCCAGGAATGTTCTTGGAACAGGGCAACTACCATTCCCCACCGGTGGGACACAGCTCAGAGGTATGCGGGGGCCAGAAACTATTCCCAGGAGGCGGTTTGGAGATGGCCACCCTCTTCTGGAGGATTAAAAAATGGAATAATATGGACACGGGCCATTCCATGCTTGTTAGCTTCAGTGTCAGAGAGCACAGACACAGTTAATCTCCCGGTACAGACACAGCTTTATGCAGTCAACTCCCTAGGCTCCTCTGAAAACCTCGGCCCAGATAGCTGGAAAAGTGTCCTAATTGAGCAGTTAATAATTGCAGCGTGAGCGAGCGTGCTTTCTAACTTAAAAGCTATTATTTTAATATCCACAGGAGAAACATGTTTTCTTGAGAAAGTCGAGTATGAGGCAAAACAGGTATCTTTGTGTTGCCACGCGGGCTGTGTTTATGTGCTGATAAGGTCTTGTTCCACTAAGGAGAGGAGGGAAAAAAACAAAAAGCCTCCACTTTCAGAAAACCCAACTGCTTTATCTGCCCCAGCCTCCCAGAAAAGCAGTGTCCTTGTGCACTGGAATGGGCAGCCTGCCAGCTGGAGCTCACTGGCCTACAAGGAAGAAGACATAATATTACAGCTCATATCGGCAAACATCGTAATTTGCTTTTTGCTGGCAATTTTATCTGACAAAAAACAAGGAGGCTGGGGAAAAAGAAACAACATAAGGTGTGCCTGGCTGCTGGCAACTCCTTAACTCTTTCTTGTCGGGAATGCTTTGCTTGATTCAGAGCAGAATAAAGCCAGGATCAATACAAACGTTAGGCTGAGAAATCTGTTCGTCGGGATGAGAGAGAGAACAGCCCAGGATGGGAGATCTTCGAGTGGAGGAATAGCAGGAAAAGGTAGAGAGAAAGTAAACAGGGATCTCGTCTTTCTTCTCTCATGTAAGAGAAGACAGGAAAATAAATGAATAATGGCATTTAATCCTATCACTGAGATAGTTTAATACACACATTTATATGAGCACTTATAGCAGATATAGTTCTGTTATAGGGTAACTTAGAGAAGCATAGTAGTGATTGTACTAGACTCATACTCATTATCTATTCCTCTTTCCATTTTCTCCATTCAGTCTTGAACGCTATTTGTGACATTCTTTACACTTCATTGCTATAATTACATCCCATATTTGAGTGTCTCAAAGCACATGGGGCACATTGAGGGATCCAAAGCAGAGCCCAAATAACCAAAGCCGAAAAGAAGGGAAAAGAGAGAAAGGTCAAGGGTGACGATAATGAGATCATTAAACACAGAAGCAAATGACGTTGCAAACTAGCACGGACTTTCTGGAGCTGTTCTGGATGGGCAGGTAAATTCTCTCTTCAGCTTGTGGAAGAGCATACAGAACTTCTCCATAGTTCGATTTTTTTTTTTTTTTTAAACATGCACATCACATTACCTGGCTAAATTGTATATTTTGGGTGTATGTGTAATGTAGTGAATATCTTGGTTTAAGCTGTAATTTGCAACAGGCAGTGCATTTCTGGACGATTATAACATGTCTCTGCTAGTGTTTTGAGGCATGGAGCCAAAAGGCTGGATGACTTAAACTACCCGAGATGTGCAATAATCCCCTGGAACTGCTCTGGATTGTCTTACAGCTATTATACAATGTGAAATTTATATTATGCATATAAGTAAGAACAGTTAAGGGTGTGTATTTAGTAAGCCTCATTCACATCACTACAGCCCATTAGCAGCAAAGCTAAACGTTCAATTCTGTCGGAAATTTCTTTCAGTTTAAGAGCTGCCACCTCTACAACTCCCAACCACCTTCACCAAGTCACACAGAGGTGGCTTCATGGTCAAAATTAATGGGGGCACTTGTAGCCTACTTGGCCTGGTTTATTTAGCTGCTTTGGATACGGTCAGTTGAATGTCCTTAACACCACAGCTTCCTGTAGCAGTCATGACTTTATCCTCTCCCCACTCACCTTCCACTTCTCATCAACCCTTTAGGATCTCCCTTTAAGAGATCTGCTTCTTCAGTCCTTTTCTCTGGGGCCTACAGTAATTCAGCCAGCACCTATTTACCTTCTCTGTTATTTTTAGGTAATTTCTGCGCTGGCTTGAGCTAACGACATGTGCCCCAATAGTGTTTACGTCTGCCTTCGGACTGCTCTCATCTCTTCTGCCTGATCCTGCCTCTCCATCACTGCCCTTGGCAGCTCCAACTAAATAGTTCTCATTTTAATCCACTTCACGCATCCATAATGAGACTTGCATTCATACACGGCCTGCCTCAATGAGGTTTCAAGTTCCAGTTAAGAGCTTTATGTGTGATTTTAACAAACGTGACAAAAAATGGCAGAAATCTCCAACAGCATCATGAATTTTCAAATCCATCAATTACTTCAAACTTCTGGGTGCCACGTTTTTCTACATTTGGGTATTTGTCTTGCAAGTAAATATCTGTCTATTCGTAATATTGAATCTGATTCCTATTAAGCATGCATATAAAATGCAGTTCTTCCTCCGTCTAATTCTTGACACATAACTTGTTTAAAGAGATAGGATGTAATAACATTGCATATAACTGATGCTCTTAAATAAAACTTTAAAAACTTTACAAATTCATAAAACGTACTTAAAAACATAAAACATTTTATCTATGTAAAGTTTTCAAATACTTACTATCAGCATAAAACGGGAAAACCCAATAGAAAAATCAACTTCCATCTTAAAATGTTTTTCCTAATTACTCTTATAAGCAAGATCTCTCATAGGTGCAATTGAAAGAGAGAGAAAAGTTATGTTATTGTTTATTTTATGTTATTAAGAAATCTGAGAATATTTTTGGTATAGTAAGTTCCAGCTCTTCTCTTACCCTCCATTTTTAAATCTGTATTTCTATATTTTATTCACTGAGAACAGAAAGAAAATATATTTACATAATTAATAAAATCTGATTATACAACTGCTAAGGAAATTCAGAGGCATAATGGGAATCAAAACCACTTTTAAGGTGACTAACAAGCACTGAGATAAGCAACAAAAATGTGAAACTAACATTCTGAATATAAAAATGGCACAAATTATTAATATTTTAGGCTTAATAAAACAAACATAATTTGGACTGTACCTAACAATCCTAGCATTAATTCATTACAGTGCTGTCTAACATCACCTTCTATATGAATTAAAAGTAAGACATCCCAAAATCTTTTCTGCTTATTTAAGGTGCATTCATCTCAATTAACTGTTTTCATTTTAGATGTGTTAGCTTGTCACCCCCACCTCCATTCATAGCCAGGGCTGAGAAATAAGCTGTTTAGAAGGACATGCATCTCTGAAAGTGCCTTCTCCTATGTCTGCACTTGGCAAGATGAATTCTGACCTCACTGTTTTGGTAAATCCAAATTTCTTTAGTTTAACCATATAAAACTCCATAATTTATTTGAGTATATATGTTATTTTAACCACGTTAGCCATATGAAGTTCAGCTTTCTGAAAAAAAAGAGTGGCTAATCACAAGCATTTTCATCAAATGATAAATTATTACTGGCTTCCTTTAAACATCAAGCCAGTTGTAACAAATCAGACTGTTAACTGAAACTCCTGAAACTGTAGTTCCTCTTTTTTCAATAACTGCAAAGTTCAGTACACAATATTGTGTCCAGCTCTGGAGCCCTCAGCACAAGAAGGACATGGACCTGTTGGAGCAGGTCCAGCGGAGGGCCACGAAGATGATCCAAGGGCTGGAGCACCTCTCCTTTGAAGACAGGCTGAGAGAGTTGGGGTTGTTCAGCCTGGAGAAGAGGAGGCTCCATGAAGACCTTATAGTGGCCTTCCAGTCCCTGAAGGGGGCCTACAGGAAAGCTGGGGAGGGGCTGTTTGCAAGGGCATGTAGCGATAGGACGAGGGGCAATGGTTTTAAACTAGAGCGAGGCAGGTTTAGATGAGACATTAGGAAGAAGTTCTTTACACTGAGGATGGTGAGACACTGGAACAGGTTGCCCAGAGAGGGGGTGGAGGCCCCATCCCTGGAGACATTCAAGGCCAGGCTGGATGAGGCTCTGAGCAACCTGATCTAATTGAAGATGTCCCTGCTGACTTGCAGTCCAAGTGATCTAGACCATGATCTAGTCCAACTGGGTCCTTTCCAACCCAACACATTCTATGATTCTATGATTCTATTCTTAAAGACAGACTTGCCATACAAGCAACCCTCCCACCCTGCGGCACCTTAAAGATAGGAGTTCTCACTATGACAACGAGAGTGCACAGACCTCTTTTTACAAACAGGAGAAATTAAGTTCCCAAAGTCTAACTGTTCTGAATTTACACACCTTACAAACCGGAAAGTGAACAGTTCAGAAAAGCATACACCGTTCTTTCACGCGTAGGATGACAAAACCCCTACATTTCTAAAGCCTGAGGGTATAATGAGAACACAGAGAACCATCTTCATGGCTTTCTCAGACCACACCATAGCATATTCAAGTTGAGGCGCTCGACTGCATCCTCTGCAAGTGCATCCTACAACACTTAGCTATCCCCAAATATTGTTGGTTTTTAAAATGTATGTAACATTTAAATCAGCCGCAGCAGCACCCTCCTATGAGCCGAGCCAACTGGTACAGCTGCAGCCATCTGGGTCCCTCTTGATCAAGAGCACGTGGGTGGCCCTGCAGCCTGGTCCAGTTCAGCAGAATCAACGCCGCACAATTTGGGGCTGTGTTTCCGGACGAGCTATTGTGCCTTCTCAGGATAAACAAATGGTAGAATCCCTCTAACTGGTATTAGTAGTGCGTAGAGACCCAAAATTAATCTGTCTGCACAGCAGAGAAAAATGACTTTCAGACAGAACTTTGGATAGTAAGAATAATAATTATTATTACTACTGCTACTGCTACTACTACTACTATTATTATTCCTTCTCCCATTTTTCTGGGGAAGTCAGACAGAGAAGATGTATTCCACTAAAGAAGCCTGGGCCTAGAAAATTGTACAACTAAGTGTTAATGCCTTTTAGTTTGGTTTTAGAAAGAAGCGACAAGCAGACAACCAAATTGCTTCTGAAATATTAAATCCAGAAAACATATCTCAAAAAATAACCTTGAAGTCATAAAACAACTGTTTACCAAGTCGTGCTCCACTATGTTATGAACACTTTGACTCAGTGCTAAGTTAAGAAATACGCCTCAACAAGGAGCACGCCATAAGATACGTTATCAGGTTGTAATGGGCATATCTAGCCACCAGGAACAACCACCTCTTTTGAAACTCCCCTAGAAAAACACATCTCGAGTTTTTAGTTTTGTAAAGTCTCACCCTGACTGATCTTTTCTGAAGCACAAACCCCTGGCAGAAGGACTCTTTCTTGACCATGGATCCCTGGTAATGAAACCATGGTATATTTTACGCTGCTTTTATAGATTCTACTTCATTGATGTGAATTACCTAAGTCACCTATTTGCAAAGCTTGAAAAGCGGAAAACGACAGCAAATTCAGCCTTCTGCACATTGGCCTGAATTTCAGACTTCATAAAAACCTACAGTTCTGAAAGGGGAGGATCATCTTAACCGCATTTTGAGACCAGATGATGACAGACTAGCTGAGCTTCCGGTGAAGTCCTATCAACACTTTGGTGGTTGGCAGCACAGCTACTGTGATCAATTAGGTTAATTAAAACTGTATGGCATGCAGGCTTCATGTGCAATTCCTAACATGGTTAGAAGGGAGGCAAATGTGTTACAGCATGATTTTAACTGTAACGGGTACATCTATAAAGCCTTTTGAATGCAGGTCCTGAATCCAGAGAATTATGAGAAGACAGAAAACTTGAATTTACACAATCCCTAAACACGGTCTCAACAATATTGCAGTTCACAGACTCACTGAGGCTGGAAGGCACCTCTAGAGATGGTCTAGTCCAACGCCCTGCTCAAAGCAGGATCACCTAGAGCAGGTTGCTCAGGGATGTGTCCACTTGGGTTTGGAATATCTCCAAGGATGGAGACTCCACACTCTCTCTGGGCAGCCTGTTCCCATGTTTGATCACCCTCACAGTGACAAAGTCTTTTCTTTTTAAGTGAAATTTCGATCTGTGCCCATTATGTCTTGTCCTTTGTCAAGGAACCATTGAAAAAAAATCTGACTTTGTCTTCTTCACCCACCCCTCCAATAAAGTATTTATGCACCTTGATAAAGTCCCCATGAGGCCTCTCTTCTCCCATCTGAATTGTCCCAGCTCTCTCAGTCTCTCTTCATATGAGAGATGCTCCAGTCCCCTAATCATCCGAATCCTTTCAGTGGACTCACTCCAGCATTTCCATGTCTCTCTCGTACTGGGAAGCCCAGCAGCGGACCCAGCACTCCAGATGGATCTGACCATTGCTGAGCAGAGGGGATGGATCACCTCCTTCGACCTGCTGGCAACAGCCTGCCTAATGCAGCCCAGGATACCACTGGGCTCCTTTGCCACAAGGGCACATTGCTGACACATGGTCAACTTGGTGTCCACCAGGAACCCCAGGCCCTTTTCTGCAAAGCTCCGTTTTCAGATGGGGAAAGACGCCACATGACAGGTGACAACAGAGTCCAACACAGGTTGAAAACCTGAATATAAGCCACCCTGAGGACAGAATGGAACATGGATAAGAGAGGACACCATGCTGCAGATTTTGCTAAAAAACTCAGTCAACATGAACACAGCCAAAACACAACAGGATCAATATTGCTTGGCCAGTAAGAAAAGGTAGCAAACTTCCTAATCCTTACAGAAAA
The DNA here is from genome assembly GCF_028500815.1 of Rissa tridactyla. Classification (NCBI taxonomy): domain Eukaryota; kingdom Metazoa; phylum Chordata; class Aves; order Charadriiformes; family Laridae; genus Rissa; species Rissa tridactyla. The sequence continues at coordinate 121,409,898 of NC_071468.1, read as the reverse complement.
TAGATATAAGAAAAAAGAAGATGGAAAATTACCAGCATAAGAATTAGGCGAAAAGCAAAACCCTGTGCCAGATATCTCTGAATTTGTGGAAACTTCAGACACAGAAGTGAGTGAAGCAGCATGACTCACATGTCACCCAAACTAAAACTTAAACCCAACTGCTCAAGGATTAGAAGAAAGAAGGGTTTCATAGGCAGAGACAAGCTTGCAGTGCATCAAATGGAAAATTCCTCTGAATATGGAGGAAATTGGGTTCCAGAGGTCAGCACTTCCTGCAAACAGAAAGCTTAAAAGTGAGGTTACAGGCAAACGTGCGGACAGAGGTCTGCAATGAGAAGGTCTGCAATGATTCCACATACTCAATGTTATATGAAATCATACACAGTGAGACCAGACCTAGCAAGAAGAAGGAGTTTTCCTTCATGTCAGGATCAGGATTGTTGATATTTTGTTTTGATCTTGGTAAGACCCACCAAAGACGAAGCTACAAATATTAGAAATTAACTCGGTTTTCCTAGTTCAAGGTTGAGTTTTCACATTGCTTCTATTAAAACTACCTGCGACTAATTTATCTTCATTTAAATTGCTGCCTTATGACATTTATAATTACTTATGTCAATTCTGCCGTGCTAAGCCCCTCCCCACAGCCCATGACCCTGCTTTCTAAAGTACAAGAGGAATATTAAACAAAATACATTTTCTTTCTCAGATGTTAAAAATCTTCACGTGAGGGCAAAAGGTAAACACGGGGGAAAACAAGGCAATGCAAAGAAAAACATGTTCACCATTATGACTGATATCAACACACGGACAACCTAATCAGCGACAAGGCTTTTGTAAGCACTGTGGAAAAAAGGAGTGTTTGGAAAGAAGTATTTGAAGGGCAGTAAGATAGTTTTGTGTATATTTATCACTTCTTCACAAGCATGAGGGCCTCGACACAGCATAGAGATTGTTCGGTTGCTGTTTTTTTGAAAAAAGTAATATAAGTGTAAAAGCAATGCTGCAATAAATAGAATAAAAGGCCACGAAAATTCTGTTTCCCTTTTATAACAAAAAATTCTATACATAGGTTTTCCCACATACCTAAATTAGTAAGGGAGGGGATGTGTGTGGGGCAGAAACAGGCCCCTATTAATTTGGTGCGCTCCCATCACCACAACAGCAGTTGTTGTTTGCTGTACTTTATACAGGGTTTTCTTTTTGTGACGATTAAAGGCTTTCATCAGTGAATACATGAAGTATGAGGTTCAGCAAGTACGCCTTTGAGAACTGGTCAATTCACCTCAAATTATGGGGAGATTTGAAAATCCTTCTGGTTGTACCATTTCCTGGGGCAGCCATGTCACCATGCTACCTGCAACGAGCAGGTGTTTGAGTCCCTCCTCCGCCACCACAAATCCATCCCAGCTGGTTCGTATGGAAGACAGGAGGAGGTTTAATCTAAGAGATCATCTTTTTACCCCTCTTGGTGCAGGAACATCTACCATTTTTCAGAAACGCAGCATACAATTGCCGATGTGATGGGATTTAATGCTTACATACACATTTTAGATCCACTTGCTCAATTTGTGTAAGAGAAGATTTCTGGCAAATACAGAGTAAAAATACGTGTATGTGCTCAGTATATTTAGCATTTACATCTATTCGTAAAAAAAAAAAAATAACCCATGATATTAGAAAATAATACTGAGCCAAAATGTTAATGTAGTCTCTTCCACGTGCCAAAAACTTGTGTGGGTATATGCATAAAGAATGTACATACTCAGAGAGAGACACTAACATCTTGTAATGCAATATGTTTCTGTTATACACACTCCAGACTTCCTAACAGCTGCATATTTTAATATACATAAACCCATACTTGAAAAATAATAAAATGTATTAGTTTTCCACATTAGGCATTTATGACCTAATTTAGGAGAGTATTACATCTTTATAACTTTTAAAAGACCCATTTTGATAAAACATCCCCATAAACAGACTGAGAAAATCGGGGTAACAAGCATCTGTTGCTGCGTTGTTTTCTTAATGGGGTAATAAAATAATAACACATTTTTATAACTTTTCACAACAATATAAAGTATTAAAATTGAAACTGATATTGAAAAATGTTCTCATGGTCCATTTTATTTTATTTTTCCACTATGTAAAGTTACAGTACTTACCAGATTAATATTAATATATCTTAATTACGTTGACACAATGGAAATTTGCCAACGACATTCAAAGAATGGAAATAACTTGTTATTTCCACTACTCTAATTAAGGTGGTGTACTTAGCCCATTTTGTTCCCAATATGAGTCATATGAATATTTATAAGAATGTATAGAGATACTGCATGTAGCAATGGCGACCCTAATTTTCTGAGGTTTCGAAAACAGGTTATTCCCTTGATTTTAAAGAGCAATGCTCATTTTTTTCTAATCTATCTGTTCTAATAATGAATTATCACAATTTTATTTCTGAAAACAAATGTCGCAATTACATAGTCAATACCTTCTCAAAAAAAAATTATGTTACGTAGTTGTGACGTTCATTTTTTAGAAAAAAAGATCAGAATACATTGCATAACACAAAACAATGAATATATACGGAAAACTGTAACTTTGAAGTGAAATCGCTATAGGTAGAAAGGAGAATTACCACAAATTTTGCAAATTATTTCCTCTGAAACTATGCACTTGAACATCAGGAGTTCAAATTGGGTAAGCTGCTGACCTTCTTTCAAAGTGGATTTGCATGTTTACAGTTTACTGAAGTACCGACAAAATACGATTCATAGTTCTTAGGGACAGAAAGGACCATCTAATCTAACTGTGCTACACGACACGGTCGACAGAGTTTTCTTGACTCAGCTCTCCAGATCCAATAGCTGCGGTTGAACTTGAGCATCGCTTTTACAGAAACATCTCAACTTGATTTTAAAATTTCCAGTCATGGACAATCTGTCACAATCATTGGTTAAGTTATTTCAGCACTTAGTTATGTCGTTAAAAAATATATATGCCTTATTCCTAGTTTGAATTTGTCTAGCTTAAATGTCAAGCTGCGTACTAGGAGAAGGGCTCCTCTCACCTACCCTAGAGCTCTGCAATGTCAATAGCTACACACATCATCCTGTCAAGCTAGAGAAAAAGGCATTTCCACAACACCGTTCATTTGACCCCTCTTAAACATCTATCTTAGCAAGAGATAAATTACAGCCCAGAAGTGCTTATTTCTCTTAATTGACTATAAAGGAAATCTAGTCACTGTGCTCCAATACAGATGTTTGTATCTAGCAAGAGGAATCCCACCCTGAATATCCTTATAACTTCGAATGCTCGGACTAAAAACCCTAGAACATGAGATTTTTCTTATTAGTGGGTCCTTAAAGACTAACTACACAACACTTTCTTCAGTTTGATAAACTCCACAGATGAAGCACTGCATGTATTTCCGTGTCTGGATTTTCTAGACTTTCACAGTTTCTCCTAGATCTTTGAGCCCTAGCCAATTGTTGAGGTTTTTACTAAAATACGAACACCCAAACTGGAATAATATTTTATCTGTGTTTGCCCCAAAACAGCAGAAAACTCTTCTGTTTCCTATTCCTCTGCCTGCCTGGCCAAGGACTGCATCATCCCCTTCAGCTACACGCTGTATTGGCCCCATCACGTTCAACTGATTCCTCAGGACTCCAGGACGCTTTCAAAATCACTACTTTGCAAGATATAGCTCCATAGCCTGTAAATGTTGCCCACTTTCTTAATTCACAGATGAAATACTTAACATCTGGCTCTTCTGGAATGAAAAGCGTTTGCTTACACTTCATTTATCAAATGGTAACTCAGTAACTCTCTGTCACTAACTTGTCCTCTTCATTACTTTACAATCCCCAATTAACTTTTTTCCAAAAATATTTGACAAGGAAACTAGACCGACCTTAAATAAACTACAGTTGGAGAACTGGAAAGTTAAAGAGTTTGCAATGTAAATTTTCCAACCCTGCACCACTCACTGTGAGCGCGCAGATCCAGCCACCCCACCTATAGCTAGATTATAAAATACAGCAGCATCAGGGACTTTCCAGACCAACCGGCAAAGCCTTACTGCCTTAACGTCACACTGCGCTTGAGTCCAGATTTCTTCTGCGCCCTGACAAGGTGTCCAAAGGTCCTAAGACAGGATATTATTTGGTGTGTCTGCTTCAATTCGAAGTATCTAAAATGATGCTGGCGCTACTCTACCAGAATCACATCTTCGTGTGATGGAGAGTATTGGAGAGGGTGGTTGAGTTCAGTTGATACGTGGCTTAAAATTACATGATGGTGTTTTCATGTGCAAGGATTCCTTAGCAGTGGTTAAATACCTACGCAGATGAGGATATCCAAACCTGGATAGCCTGGGCGTGTGCCTCTGGGAAAAGTTTCTCTGACTTGATATTACAACGTCAGTCTCAGTTACAACGGTGAAAGTCAGAACTTCCCAATATCTCGTGCTATTCTTGGGATATATGTCAGCAAGTACTAAAGACAAATGGTTGCTGCTGACTACAGGCAATTGAGCACTGCCACATCAGTTTAAAGTGATATATTACTTTTTTTGGAAAGAGACATTATTAGAAACCTGGAACCCACAATTTCTTAAAAATGAAGTTTATGAAGTTGGGAATGAATTCTTCCCATGAAAAAAATAAGAAATACAAGGAGTTGCTTCAGCAACCTGAAGGAAATTGTGCTTTGACAAATGTGCAATAAATTAGGGGAAGCAAATAATACTACACATTGTAACCTTTGCTCAAAGACATGGCAGTAAGTTTCTTACCCGATAATACAACTGATTCCTGGCTGAAATAACTCAGGGCTAGTGGTTTTTCATGCCCCTCCAAGAGCTCTCACGTCAAGCTGCCAGCTCAGACTGAACACGAATACCACTCGAATTCCTCATCTCCCACCTATTCCAAATCCTCCATCTCTGTTCATCAAGAACCTTGTGACCACCACCACCACCATCAAGATGTATAACATGGGCGTCATCTCTGATACTGGATGCTCTCTATGTTCACACTTGGATTGCAGCTATATTTTATCTTCTTCTTTCCAGATAACAATCCTAGTGGCACATAACTGCCTTCCTTACCCTTCATCCAGCGTCTGATCTTCTCACTGAGGAAGTTACAGAAACACTTATGAATCCAGCTTTGAAAAAAACCAACATTTTCGTGTTCATACCAAGTCATAAGGCTCCAGCCAAGCTCATTTCTCTTGCCCATCACTTTGAACTTTCCTCTCAGCTGCAGGCATTACACGCTATTTTCATTTTCCTACAGAAAATGATCACAGAATCACAAAATGGCAGGGGTTGGAAGGGACTTCTGGAGATCACCTAGTCCAACCCCCTTGCCAAAGCAGGGTCACCTAGAGCAGGCTGGATCGAAATGCATCCAAGTGGGTTTTGAATATCTCCAGAAAAGGAGACTCCACAACCTCTCTGGGCAGCCTGTGCCAGTTCTCCATCACCCTCAAGTTTTTCCTCACGTTGAGATGGAATTTCCTGTGTTCCAACCTGTGCCTGTTGCCCCTTCTCCTGTCACTGGACACCACTGAGAAGAGTCTGGCCCCATCCACTTGACACCTGCCCTTTAGATATTGATAAGCATTGATGAGATCCCCTCTCAGTCTTCTCTTCTACAGCCTAAACAGACTCAGGTCTCTCAGCCTTTCCTCATAAGACAGGTGCTCCATTCCCTTGATCATCATTGTATCCCTCCGCTGGACTCTCTCCAGCAGTTCCCTGTCCTTCTTGAACAGGGGGACCCAGAACTGGACACAGTACTCCAGATGTGGCCTCACCAGGGCAGGGTAGAGCAGGAGGATGACCTCCCTCAACTTGCTCCCACCTACCACAAAATGTCAGGTTCCAACCTGGATCAATGCACATGCCACTCTTTGCTGTCCACACACCAAACATCCAAGCCAGCACATCTCCTGCATCATCGTTTTGGTAGGAACAAGCAAACAGCAGACTAACTCCATCACCCACTGTCACTTAATTCTTAGAACTCTTCTGTGCTATGACTCCTACAGAAAAAAATCTTGTACTGGTTGGATGATTTATGTACTGAGACCACTTCCTCGCAAACTAAACAACACTATCTCCTTTTTACTCTCCTGTTTATCTTATCAAATCTTGTCATTTGTCTTCCATATATATTGCAAAATCGATTGAGCCATCATTTACTTCTGTTCTGCATTTGTGTATTACAAATAATATACAAACACAGAGGAGTCCTGCATCTGACTAATGTTCTTACATTGAAAACATTAGTAATAAGATTTTCCCCCCCCCTTTTTAAAGTTAAATGACAATTTACTTCTCTTATGGAAGTTGAGACTCGAGAAAAAATCCCACTTCCAGGAAATGCCATTGTGCACCTTTAAAAAAACACAATAAACCCAGTACTCTTTTACATATTTCAGGCTAAGCATTCAAAATGTCTAGTCACTTATGATAATTTGGAACTAGTTATAAAATTATGTCCCTAAATTAATATTCCTTGATTGCGTGAATGGCTTTCAACATGTTCTAAAGAGCCATGATTAATAGCTTTTTATCAATTGTTGAGCCACGCAGTTTCTCTCTTTTGTACCTAGTTATCTCTTTTTATGACCTAAGTATTATAGCAGGAAATTATGGACAAAGAGGGACCTCATCTACCTCGTAAGCTATTAAATCCCAAGCTTCCTAAACTGGCAACAAGCATATACCTTTCTTCGGTACCACATACTTCTTTTTTAAAAAAAAACCTCCATGCACAATGGTGAGATTGTTTAAACTTTCTTGCTAACAGATGCAGAAAGCGCTGTATGCTTTTTCTCAGAAGCACCTAATCTACACTCCGAATCTACGCTACATCTTCTGATGGTAATTTAGGGATGGTATCTAAACACCAATTAGAACTAAAGTCTTCTTGATGGTAAATATTAATAACTTATCCTCCTCCTTGCAAGAAAAAAAATACCCAGACCCTTCACCACCGACAAAATTAACCTAGTGAAATTAATACGTCTCACCTCCAGGCTGTTTGTATGGCAATAATTCTGCAAGGAGACTGCTTGCTTCCAGCAGTTTTATCACCTTCTGCAGTAAAACTAACGTATGTAGGTCTCTAGAGAGTCTTATTGTTTTTCCTGTTGTCTCAATTCTTTACCATCAAAACTGACAATCCTGTCAGCACATCACCACGTTTAAAGACCGACCTGTGCCTGTACACAGCCTGAAACGTCGCATTAGTACAATTGCTCCAGGCTGGATACCAGCCCCTTCCCCACCTACCTAACCTGCCAGTGTTAGCAACCCTATGCAAACATTGATTGTGTGATTTTTTTCTTATTTTTGTTTCTTCTACTTCTTCTTCTTCCTCGTCTTCCTCTTCTTCTTCTTCTTCTCCTCCTTCTCTTTCTTCTTCCTATTATTATTATTTATTAATATTATTCTCCTAGAATCATTGGAATTTAAATTATGTGAAGTTAGAGGCATACGATTCTGAGGTAGAGCTCCTAGCTGTGGAATTCATTCCAAATTGGTAAAACAGAATAGAAAGTTTTTTAAACACGCAGGTATATTCCAGGTTCCATAGTCCTTCAGCAGTTGAAGCCTGAAGGAAACCACTTATTTGACACATGTTCTCAGGGCTCTGAAGAACAGTTCAGGATACTTATGAAGACCAATACATTACCCTTTTACCCACGTGTACATTAACTAATGTAAATGCTCATGGAGACACAGAAGAGTGTCTCACCAAGGAAAAATCTCTCGTCATATCCCCTCTACTCTATCTAAGTGACATGGAGGAAAGAGTATAACTTCTACCCATAAATAACTAAAGAACTTAATCACCGAGAAGGGAACGGAATTATCCAGGGTGATATAACTCAGGGTAAGAAGCTCTTGGTTTAAAAGCAGAAAACCATCCTGATTGCGACATTTTGTCACAGTAGAACTGTAGATACAAGAGATGTACTTGAAAGCCCTGGTTGAAGCTTAATCATAATCTGGACATCGCAGTCACAAATATAAGTACCGTACTACGCAGCATTAAAACCATGACTGGTACCTGATTCACTTTTTTCATTTTCTAGAGTCTGATATTCCCTTCAAGAATTTCCCTTCATTTCATGATTTTTCTCTTAGTTCTGCTAACACCGCAATATTCACCCACTGCTCTAGCCAATTTAAGTTTAAATCCTTTAAGTATCTTCCAAAACCTTCCAGTGAGGCAAATATTAAAAGGCCAGAAAAAGCATTCAATCGTATTTTCATCCCATTTTATGCTTATTACTAGTACTTTTTGAGGACCCTTAGCTACCTTCTCTTGTTCTGGCACCTACCTTTACAGTACACACAGATGCGTAATTTGCACTTACTCAGCTGAGCAGCATCCATGCTCATTTTCAGAAATGGAACACAGTAAAAATAACTAAATCTCAAATTTCAGTCCACCTCTTGCTTAAACTATTCTCTCTCTTCTCTAAACATATTTTTGAAACATTTTACCTTTCATCCCAGCAGCAGAACTGCCAGGATCTTGTCTTCTTCATCACACCTACTACTGGTGACTTTGAGGTCACCATCACTGACAAAAGAACTACCGTAAATTAAATGTCCCGTGGAATCGAGATGCCAGGAAGAATCACTTTATGTACAAATAAAAAATATTAAAGCTTTTCACATGGCAAAGACTGTTTTCTTGGGTTTTTTTACAAATATACGTTTAGACATAGACATATTTATAAACTATAAATATATACTTCTCTGCATCTCTGTTCACATCTCTGAAAATCCATTACTCCTACACGCACCCTCCTCCATATTTTTCTCCTATGTGCAATAAATTTTAAAAAAAGAACGTTGAAATAACAGATTAATCAAAAGATGCATTGCTAATAATACTGAAAGCCTCAATTTAGCACGTGCTTTTGTCAGACTGAAGGTATAGTTTAAAAATTAAGCAGATGATTGCTTTGCTGAATGGAGGTTTACACAACCTTGAAGTTGAAGTCAGAAAGCTGGAATAACGCAAAACCTCATGGAAAGGAAGAAACACAGAAACCCCAAGCTGAAATTCATAAAATGTGTTCACTTGCCTCAAGCCTGGTGTTTTCATTTGATTCTGCTAGAGAAATATTCGCAAGCACTACCCAAGCGCGCAGTCAGGCTCCCTGAAATGGGTCTAGTTTGGAGAAAAGGAGAACTTAGGTGTTAAAGAGCTTTTCTAGCAACCATATAGCATTGTTGCCTTTTGCTGCCTGGAGGCACATCAGAGGGATCAGGGGAGAACGAGCATCATTGCCACGGGGGACGGAGAGGACAGTGGACACAAACCAGAGCAAATCAAGCATCGTGTGTACCACTGCTCGCTAAACAACTTTTTTTGCTGTTAGTGGTTATCAAAGATGTAAATGAGAAGTGACACCTCACGGTGTGGGGCACAATAAATGGACAGAAACAAAACACAGGGTCCCTGTTTAAACTTTTATCTTCTCCTCTGCGCAATTCCTCGCTCAACAGGTGCTCAAGTTCGAGTATTATTAGAGGACTTCATGAACAAGAGAGTAGGCAACTAGAATGGAAAATAACAGATAATGAGTTATAAAAGAGATTTCCACTTGGTCTTGGTGTTCCCAGATTATTATTTGTTCCTTTCCAGGTTTACCCTGTTATTCTAGAGATTCTACATTCTTTATTTGCAAAGGGACAAGGCAGTGATGGCAGAGATGTCCACCGGTATAGCTTCTATCCGAGCTCAACACAATAGGACAAGTCTGTCACGCGTTAGTGGTAGAAACAACATCTGAAACGGAGATCCTGTTCCCGAGAAATTAAGGTCCGTGCAATTTTCTTCAACCAGAGGTTAATTCCAACTCAAACGGTTATATTACATGATCCTAAAGTTCTCATAATGTTTCATCTAGACAGCTCACATCCTGTGCTGCGAAGCCGTGCGGCATTGCCGCAGACTGACCCAGCTGCCGCGTCTCACATCCCAGCCCGCGCCGGCCCTGCCAGAGGCGAACTGACAACCGTGAGCCGTTTCAGTTCATAAAGCACTTTTAAAGCTTCCAGGGAGAAAAATATGAATGAACGCTGGTTTTCAAGGGAAGGCTGAAAGAATTGTACAGGTTACAGCTACCGCAACTCATCTTGCATTATATAGAGGTATAAGTACATAATATTGTCCAAAATCTAACAGATTCACAAGAACATGAAACCTCCAGGGAGTTGCACTATTATTCTATGTAATGAAGTAAGGAAAAAAAACCCATGTTGTTCTTAAGATTCTTCATTTTTGTTCTTTAGATTCTTCAATTATCCAGTTTCTACTTATTAACCTTTGTACTAGAAAGTACACGCGACACGGATGCAGTGTCACTATCTTTACAAAAATTAATGTGAATTATTGAAGATGGGCGTGTGTAGATATCTTCCCTTTGTGTAATACCTTGGAACACATAAGCTACATTTTTTTCCTAGTATCTGCTGTAGAATTATGTTTGCCCACCTTACCCTTGAAATACATAATTACGTAGCTGTATTACATGTCAGATTGCCTCGAACCTGTACCAGAAGTCAGATTCTCAGTTATACTAAGGTCTTTTAAGCCCCTCAGGAGGTATATAAGAACATACACTTCATTTAAAAAGTAATGTATTCGTACCCTCGGATCCTTTTACAATAGTACAACTGTGTGTAAAATGTCTCTAGCATGTATTTGAATCTGGCCGTATAAGTAGAAAAAGATACTTACATAAGGCTTACAAAATTAGGAGTTGCTTTGTTTTATATGAGAGATTCAGTTGACAGCAAACTTCCTGACTTACTTATTATCTTCTCACTAACAGAGCTAGTAAGTTTATTTGCTAAATCAGACTTTTTTTAATGAATCGATCTGAAAAGGAATTAAACCTTACACTGCGAGCCCCTACGTTTAGCAAGACGCACGTGTTTCGTTTAGTACTTCCAAGTGCAACCTGCTCGAAGAGGCAGCGACGCAACGGAGCAGCGACGCTCCGCGCGGTTGGGCAAACTCCATTAGCAGAGTCGTTTCACGCCAGCATCTCCTACCTCAACAGAACCACATCTATACTGCCCCAAAGCCTCGCGCGCCCCTTGCAACAATTCATGTACTGTGTTGTGCAGCGAGACACTGATGTATGTGCAATCCAAGAATTTTAAATGTCCCCACAGGATATCAAATACTATCCAGAGCGTTTGTAAAGACTTTCCCAGTGCTCTGCAGAAAATTAGCCAGTTCTTTTCAAATCTACTTAAATGACATTTTTGTCTTATCTAAAAATCTATGTTCCTGTTTAATAAAATCATCTGGGCAACTTACTGTTTCATCAGTACTGCAAGCTTATGCCTTCATTAATAAATTCTGTTTGAGCGCTAAGATTACCCCCAGTAGAGACAGCTGGGAGACTGCAATATAAAGTCAAGCAGCACATTTAATGACCAACGAACTTCTGAAAACTTAGTCCAAAATGATACATCATTGTGTCAGACGCTCTTAAGCAATATGCAGCTTGGTCTCCCTCTTCAGAAACATGAAACCCCCTGAAACCGCTACCACAAATTGTGAACCTTTTAAATTACTGCCAAGCCACCTGCTTTTCTCCAGGAAACTTCATAAAACTCTCCAAATTAGTAATGTCATTAAGTAAAGCTTACAGAACTGTTGTTATTCTGAAGGAGTATTAGCTGTTTAGTTTAAGGAAACCAATGGGGATTTTTATCATGGAAAGAACTGTCATGTATATTGTATAATCTGTTCTAAATGAAATGCTTTAAAATGTTCTTAAATATGCTATTCTTTCACATTTTAATCTTTCTGGGAGAAAACGGTATAACCATATTATCAGGATTAACACCCTATAATGAAGAAGTTCGGTTCAGGAGACGGTATGCGAAAGATTCTCCAACAGTTTACGTGTCTTCAGCTGGCATTAAGAGCTACATAAATCAAACGGCCGATTTTGCATTTTTGAATAGCACTGGAAGAAATAGTGCTGATTTCCCCTGTTCATTCTCTTTTTTTTGAATGGTTCTACAGAGAGCGGGCAAGGATGGATTATAGGAATGCCTTCTGTCGAGGAGGCGGCCAAAACCGTACCATCTCATCTTGGAGTAATTTATCCCATCAGATGATTTAGAGGACAGTTCAGTGGCACCATTTTTGGAAGGCAAAAGCAGAGGGGAAGGAATATAAATCAAAGGTGACTGGCAGGTAAAGGATATAGGCAGCAATCAGCCAAACCATGTGCACACTGGCACAAATTCAACAAGATCATTTATAAAAATTTTAAGTCGGGAGTACACAAAAGGGGGTCTGGTGCTAACTAAATCCACAGATAGATTACACGCCACCGAAATAAACACTTCCAGATGCTGGCATACAAAAACCTTTTACAGAAAGAAATGTTTTCTTTCATAAATCTGAAAGGAGGAACCTTGGGTTGGGGGGTTGGGAGAGAAGGGAACAAGATTTCCAAACTGAGATTTGACTTCCTACTGGTTTTATAGAATAATAACTCATATTTTTCAAATGCACAGTGTTAACACTGAAGAATAAAAACTAACCTCAGACAATAGCTTGAAGTATAGACAAAGACATTATAAGTATATAACTGCTTAATGAAATAAAATGGGGTTTTTTGCTTTCAAAATGAGAAGAAACAATAAAAATGTCAATTTGACTTTTTCTATATCAGAAACTAAATGTATAACTGAAGGAAAAGTTTTCAAATGCCTTTTGACATAAATACATATATTTCATTTTTGAAAACCGATTAAGAGTGAAATCCTGAATTCTTCAAAATCATCATCAATTGCTTTTGAATATCAATAGGGGCACTATGTAATATACAGGACCCTAAATATCAGAGATTTTTTATTTGGTTTCTATGTACCTAATCTCTTTCGGAAACAGCATTCAAAACTTTTTATCATTCAAGCGCTTTAGAAAAATTTAGATGTAATGTATCCACATTGTGTATATCGAAGCAATTATTGAAGATTGTATTCCGGAACTACTTCTCACTACGATTTTGGTCTGAAATATGCAGAAAGGAATTTCTTTTGGTTATGAAGACTAAGTCGCAGACCAAATGCGAAGGTGAATTTTTCTTGAAGTTTAAGGCACCTAAAACCAAACTTCCTTTTCAAAATGTTCCATTCTGTTTATTACCACCAATATCACACTGCCACGCTACCCTTTATATTTTCAAAGCTTCCCTCTCTTCATTCTACCTCCACAACCTGCTGTTTCAGTCTCTCATAAGCTCAGCCTTGCCAGCTCTTCAGCTACTACTCCACAAGTTTTGTTTTCTAAAGGAAATCAGTAGACCCAATATCATCTTTATGAAGTTGAAATTACTACAGGTTTGTGATGAACTTCAGTATTTTATGCAACAGAAATGGATTTAAGCATTTGCATAAAAGCTGAGCTCAACTCGGATCGATAACGAGCACTTTTAAACAATCCGAAGTGAACGGTCTTGACTAATTATGTAACTGGACTGTGAAACTATTATGTACATGTACACGTAACTTATTGAAGTCTATATGGAATACTTGCATTTAGTCTTTAAGAACCTATGAGTACAGGCAGGGCTGTTTAAGGTCCAAATAATGTAAGTCTCTGCCAAATAGCATTCTCTGGTGTTACATGTTCTTTGTGCAAGGAACCTCACAAGCGGCATCATAAACATGGGTTTGTAAATATTCATTGTTTTATGATGCTTAGGCAATTTTAGGGGACTGAAATTTTTAACAAGAGAAGGTTTAGACTAGCAAGTCTTTTCATACGGAAATTACTTGGAGCCTGAAGGAGCATTCTCCCCAGAAAGTAAATACCCAGACAAAAGCTGGTTACAGCCTCTGTTCATTCAGCGAGGTCCCTCCCCACACGCACACGCTGCTGAATAATGGCCGCGGCCTTCCGCAGCTCTGCGCAGGATTACAATTTAAATTTATTATCTCAGCTTCTCCTCTTTAGCTAAACATCTCAAACATTTCATTGCAGAACTGATATAAACTAGAAGGGATAAAGCATCCGTTTCGGAAACATTGTTTTAATCTTTTCACCTGTGGTCTTCCACGGTTGTAGCTTTGTGTTTGATTTCAGAGTAGAGGATGCTGGCCGTACTTTTTACTGGCGTGCTCTCACGGTCACAAATACTACTTACAAACAGTTCCGGTACTACTTAGAAATGTTCACATCAAGGTTTCAGGTAATCACCATATATTGATCACAGAATAAATACTTTTAAAGAATTCTTTATTGTTTGTTACTCCAACTGCTAGAAATACGATCAATTCAAATAACTTAAAATAATTACTCCAGAGACCTTATGCCTGCATTCCTGGTAAGAAATATCTATCTGATATCTTTGTGATCACCTTGGCCTACTAAATATTATTATTTAGAATAATATTCGGATGAATATTAGGATTATACCCATAGGCCCAGTCAAGACCGCGGATCACTTTCACTATGCACTTCACATAGGTGAGCTTTTCAGATTAATCTAAATCTAACATATTATTATTATTATTTTACTTTTTTGTCCAGTAGACAGACTGAGTTTGTTATAATTTTGTTTGGTATTGATTTTAATCCCATTTGAATCCTGAATCTTATTGAAATCAATGACGCTGTGATAAGGAAGAGCCCAGAACCAACGTTTCACGAAGAAAGAGGGACGTACCCAGGTCATGCTACAAGGTATGGCGATTTGCTCTTTCTCAAAACAGCTTTCCACTGACTTACTGTCGAACTCCAATACGTTCTGTACACAGAAGAGAAGTAATCCTCTTACTCTACTCTCTTCATTCTAGGTTGCACTTCAATCTAATAGTCACACCACTCGTCCCAATGAACCGTGAAATGACCTAAACACGTGGTTCTAGTCTCCATGTAAAGGGTTGTAATACCAACATCATTGTACTTGAGATCCTGGGATAGACTGAGATGACGTTCAGCGACTGGACATTCAGAACTATTCCACTCCTTAACTATCTCAATGAATAATAAGAAAAAGAACGCATACAAATAGATGTTCCAAAAAAGCATTACAATATTCATACGTACTAATTTTATATCCAAAATATAAATTCATCTCTCAATATAAGAAGTCTGTTAATCCTATGTAGACAAATTTCCCATTTTTCTTGACCCAGGAAGCAAGATTCAGACTGCAATAAATTAATACACATAAAAAGTCTCACTTCCTTAACTTAAATGCACAGAGCACAGAGAAATAGATTCAGGTACGGCACGTGGAACTGTGTCATCCCACATGATGAAAAGTTACTCATTTCCCATTCCTATCTTGCAAAATTATATGGCGCTATTTTTTAAATCAATTATTTATTTCTCTGCTCCTTGAAAGTCTGGACCATGCTTTAAAGCAGGCAATACTGAGTACCACCCAATACTGTTATTAGAGAATATAGGGATAAAAATATATGTCTGGACTACCTTAGGCATAATACAATGCAGAAGAATCTAGAGTCCACTTGTTGCTTTCCATTGTGGCTTGCACTTGGAGACAAAACCTACATGCTCTAATTATGTTAGTCATTTTGACATAGCTATTAAGGTCAAAATAAATGCAAACAGATCGTTTGCACGAGTTTAATGTTAGTTCTCATTTACCATGTGATTATAAAACTTTCAAAGTGCTCTTTTTGTCCAAACCAACTTCCATCAAATGCTGCTAAAGAATAAACTGCAAAGCTTAACTCTTCTTCCAAAACTGCCTTATTAGGAACACTTATCACCAAATAGATGGAAGAGAGGGACAATCATGATGAAACATCAAAAAAGGGAAAGATGTCAGAAAATGTCACTGTTCATGCTTTACAAATACATATTAACCATCTTAAGAAAATAGTCCCAAAAGAATATGTATTTTTTTTATAAAATATTCTCCTATATTTGCTAATTTGTGAAAATCTAAATTCTATGTATGGGACTGATTTTTTCAGTAGCAAAAGATAAAACTTGTACTTACATTCAGATTTTCCATTTTAGAGGTAGCCCTAGCATTTTGAAGTGTTCTACAAAACAGAAGTCCTTCACATGACTTCCTTCAGAAATTTAGTCATTTTGGAAATAAAGTATGCCTGCATCTGGCAACTACAACTGACGGGATTCATCTCAGTTCCATCAAGGTTCAACCAGTCAAAACCAGCAAGAATCAGTGAAACCAAAAATAAACCACAAATCACATCAGCACGACTCGGCAATAGCAGGGTTCTAGCATGTATGCCTCAAACTGCACCAGGCTGCAAAATCATTTTGAACATTTGAATATAGGTCAGCCTAGGTCAACTCTTTCTCAAAGCCGAAAGAATGAAGCTGGGCAGGAGTCCTATCAGGATGAGGGTGGTGAGACACTGGAACAGGCTGCCCAAAGAAGTTGTGGATGTTCCATTGTTGGAAGTGTTCTCGGTCAGGTTGGATTGAGCTTTGAGCAACCTGATCTAGTGGAACGTCCCTGCCCATGGCAGGAAGGTTGGACTAGATGATCTTTAAAGGTCTCTACCAACCCAAACATTTCTATGATTCTATGATTAATACCCTGGACTTCAGGTGGAGAACCTAGAAACTGTGGAATCTCCACATGGGCATAAGCTCCAAATTCCTTTTTATATACACAGAAGCCTGGAGTCAGAGAACATCCATTATCCCAATAATATGATTTGGTTTCCTCACCACCAGAATCAGTCAGCATGTCCAGCCAGCTGGTATCCTAGTCCATAAGCCACAGGTTCTATGAGGAATTCTGTATGGCAAAGATTTCTGACAGTCAGTAGCATCCTGGGATGCAAATTCAAAGAAATTTTGCTTTGGTTTTGTTCTTCCCTTTCCCTTGTCCCTCCTGGAGGGAGGAATAGGTTGCCCAGAGAGGGAGTGGAGGCCCCATCCCTGGAGACATTCAAGGCCAGGCTTGATGAGGCTCTGAGCAGCCTGATCTAGTTGAAGATGTCCCTGCTGACTGCAGGGGGGTTGGACTAGACGACCTTTAAAGGTCCCTTCCAACCCAACACATTCTATGATTCTATGATTCTGGTGTCACAGACTGAAGATACAACACAGAGCAATTCTTTCAGAGAAAATTGCCAAACACAGCATGTCAGATATTGCCCCGTTAATATCAAGACAATGGTTCAATGGATGTTACTAGCAAAACCTTTGCAGTTTGATATGTCCATAACGAAGGCGTTATAAAAATCCAAGTGTCATGGCCATTATTAGCGCTGTCCATCTCTATAATTGGTTTGATGCTTGAAAATATTCAGTGTCTCTATTTCGGCAAAAAACATCCATCTAAAAAAAACTAACAGTTACCTAACAGTCTTGAAATACTTATTTATTCACTTAGGACAATTTACATTAATTCTCAGATAGTGACGTAACTGGGCTAAACAGTCACCGTCCCACTATGACTGCATTTAGGTAACACACCTCGATTCTTTTGGGAAACCTATTCACAGAAGGAAGCAAAGCATACCAGGACACCGACGCAGTTAGGCGTAATACTTAGTAAAATACTGGATGCTGAGTGCAAAATGACTCTTGGTGTATGCAGGAATACCTCCTCCCTGAAGTCCTGGGAAACCATCACGATTCCCAGTCAAGTGGATTTTTGGCCATAACTGGTTATTTTTTTGCATTGGCTAAACTGTCCCAGAAGCCCTTTTTTTCTCTCCCTCAGGTGTCTAAAACGAACTGAGAAAAGGCAGGCAGATGGGAAAATACGCAACCAAAATACATGCAAATCCATTAGAGAAAATTAATTTCTCCTTCTTCAAGGGTTTACTTCCATGCATATTCACACTGTGTGGCTCCCAGGACACAATTCTCTATCCAGACACACAAGCACACCTTTGAGTTTTCACGCAATAACAATGACTATTGTGTCTTAATTTGGAAAAAATGTAGACGAAGCACTGAGTAGCCCCCTGCAAATTATATTAAAAAAGACTTGCACAACAAATATGATTCAATCAGGTAGAGGTTTGGTGGCATGTGTCTAATCAAACACGGAGGAGATACATTAACAATCCTACAGCAGATCTTTATATAAGCAAGTATGGCCATTTCTTCAGACCTCAGTAACAGGAACCATTTGATGTAGGCTATGCTAATTTTCTAGGTAGTGCAAAACCTGGACATAACTTTAGACAGAAGTCTGAGCTCTTCTCTATGGTGTGTGAGGAAAAAAACTGTATCAGAAGGTTCTAAACCCTCCCCGATCTCTTTGAAGCCACCGGAAGGGGTATTTTTATGGATCTATGTAATAACCTGGAAGTTGTCAAGGGCCTGCTATATTCAGGAAGTTACTATTTGAACCAACACTGCTAGGGGACGAGTTTTCAAACAAGACAAGAAATTTAACAGTCATGCATGATCATACACTGAAAAACGATCCAAGGATGGGCGATGTGGAGAGACAGCCACCAACTGCACCCCAACATTACTCGTGGAAAATCTTTCACATTTTTAAAATTACAGACTTGAGGAATGAAAAACATGAGTCAAATGAGTAGAGAAAACTTAACTCCCTTCCTTTAATCCTTTGGAGCAGTAGTGTATAAGAAATGGAGCTAAGCAATGAGAACCCTAACACTGAGAACAACCTGGTACCCAAGCTGTGAGATGGCACATGGAAGACTGAGATAACTTGTCTTCCTGAATCCTGCATGAGAACCTGGAAAATAAGGCAAGATCGCTGTCAGACAGTTTCACCAGAGAGACATATCTGGGATCCTGGATATAAAAAACTGCTTTTTTGTTTACATCTCAAATGGGAAGGTTGACTTTGGAAATTCCTGGAACAGAGCCAAACTATGAGATCCACTCACTGTCTCCTCCAACACCAAGCTTCAGCATGAGACCACGACTGATGGTGGAAGAAAGCCTACCCACAGATGAACCTCATATTGAATGCATCCATCCCAAAGTTTGTCCCCCATACCTGGAAGTTTCTTGATGAAAACACTACTTTGCTGCCAAGACAAGGCTAGAGCCAATACCTACACGTGTAAGGTTCTCGTGCTCCTCTGATCTGGTGTACCTGGTTGTTCTGCTTTCAACAGGAAACAGCCCCGAGGAATGGAAAAATGGAAGGAAAAGCCAAACAACCCACACCCCAATGAAGGCAGTGTACTGGTAGGATAAAGACAAGACCAGAAGGAGACTCTCCTATCAGTTCATATCCTCTTGTGAACTGTGCCAAGAAGACAAGTAAATTTTCTTCTGTTGAGCAGAACCAAGGTCCATACATCGCAGTCTCCATGGTGAGTGATTCAAAGACAGAGGGACCTTCTGGGGAGTTAGCTTTAGGTGTGCACGGGCAAGTACTTGAGTCCAATATGAACGAGTCATCACTGAAAAACATGTTAATTAAGTCTTAAAGCAAGGCAGATCCCCTCCTGTAACCCCATGGAGGAGAAGGTAGGCAGGGGGTTTTCACATTTTTGGAGTCTCATGTTGAAACTGGAGAAAACAAGGATGGTTTCCCAGCTGGAAATCTAGTCAAATATCTATACCTTCATCTGCCTCTGCAATTATGTGTGGGTCTTGCCACTACTGAGGGTGAGTTTCCAGACAGTGCAGAAATTAGCTTTAGTTTAAGAACTGAGAAGTCCTGTCTTACCAGAGGTGAGAAATGATAAAAAGGTGAGGAAAAAAAAGAAGACTAAAAATTCAGGGAGACAAAAAAAAAGAAAGAAGGGAATTGACAAAATCTGTATTTTTATATCAAGGGCAGTTAGAATATTCTTGTCTGGTTTTGGTTTAAAATGCAATCATCAGATTTATCATCCGGAGAACGTTGATTTTATAGTATCTTACACTTTTAAATGGTGAAATATTATCAGACACTTTGCAGGTCCAGTTTTTTATTCATCTCTCCAGATGTACTGCTGATAAAGTCTTTCAAAAACCAGCGTTGTTAAACCATAAACATTAAAAATGGTACATTGAATTTCCAAGAGACTACTGAATGCCTCACACTAGGCAGCATGGCAAAAAGCCAAAAAATAACTCTAGCTAAATTAAAAATAATCTCCCAAACTAAAAAGAAAATGTTTGCTCTCTGCCTCGCATGACTGGCTGGATGAGACGGAAATTATTTAAAATGAAAAAAAATAGTCCAGAGCTGTCCATTATTTCTTACTAATTTACAGCAAGGGTAAAATTCTTCTGTAAATCCTCCTTACTGCTCAATAGTCACATATCCAAGAAAATTTCAGAATAGCATAGGACTACAAAATTAAAATAATTTCTTAAAATTCCAATAACTGTACTGTGCTAAAGTTTATGTAATATTACTTTGGAAGACAGGAAAGCATTTAAAGTGATTCCTTTTTCTTTCCCCAATCTCTTCTCAATGGTCAACACTTGTTTTCACAAAACTGTTGAACAGATTGATAACTTATTTTGCCTATTATTCCTCATAGGAGATTTCCTGTATGTTCCTAACACATTTCACATTATTTGGGATAGTTATGTACACGGTCAGGTTTCTAGGACTGATTCTACATTCTTCCCGTACAAGTACCATAAACTTATACTGGAGTAATATTGCATTTTGGCATTAGCAGACTTGCACTTTTCTTCTTGTTACTATTTTAAGAATGTAGAACAATGTCTTTCACTTAACGTTCAGTCTAGTCTATATGTTTTAGGGACTGAATTGAACACGTAAATAGCTCACAAAAATGGTTGTTTCTTTAGTGAGCTATACTCATTCTTTTCCTTGCGTCTGCAGCAGGAATGTTAACATGAACAGTAAAATGCCAACAGAAAACTTGGTGTAAAATATCTGGGCAGAAAAATCCTTTCTCCTTACCTACAGCCAACCCTGTTAGGGCACCTATTGACTGTAAATCCGATCTGACGGGGAAGGATGATCAACAGGCGTAAAAGAAATGGAAGAGATGATGTGCAAATGTATACTCCTAACTTCTCTACGTGACCTTTACGTTAGTTTAAAGGGTGGAAACAGCTGAAAGCATGACTTCACTGAATCTAATGACAGATACCCATTCAATATTTCTCCCTCTGCAGCTTTTAAAGTGTCACCCCACAATCACAAGAAGCAGAACGAGTAAAGCCACCTTTCCTCCTGGCTCTCTCATCTTGTCTAGGGGGTCGCGCAGATACACAAAGAAACTATTGTGAAGGCAGTGGCAAAAGGAGAAAGCAGAAGTCATTCCAAAGACATGTTGCCACAGTACTATTTAAAATGCCTAGAGATTATATTTTTTGATACAACAGTGTGATCGTTTGGCAATATGAAAAGGTTGGGTCAAAGTAAGCCTCAGTCTACCTTCGTGCTTTCTGCATTTGTAAGGAACTTACAGGAAGTTTGAGGTACTTTCTTTTTGGACAATTGTGATAGCAGCGTTTGTCCCCAAAACTGCCAGTGTGGGCACTGACCGGAAAAGTAGGCAGATCGGCAGACCTAAATGCATACTCTGTAATATCTCTCAAAACACTTTTCCTGAACTTTCTCATTATAAAAGGCATCGTATTACAGCTCTACAACATCTGTACACATCTAGCGGATGACCCAAGATTCCCTCTCTCGTTCTTGGCTTGTTTAGAGGGAAAAAGCTCAACCCATCTCATCAACCACTTTGACAGTACATAATGCCAACAAATTAAACTGTACAGTTAGTCGTGCTCTTTGGGAAGTTCACAAGATAGCAGGACATAAAAAAACCCAACCTAAACAAGAGTATTGTATTACATCTTGTGGTTGCAGAGAAATTTCTAACTTTGGTTAATAATTAACCATACCACTTTTAGCGAGGGTCAGGGAAGGAAGACTTACCTCTCCGTAATCATTTATGCGAGATCTTTACTTCTTTATAAAAAAATTAAATCCATTCTCTGCTTCCAGAAGCTATTGGCATGTTCTTAGCTACATCTCTTAGCAAACTTCTGCTAAAGACACTTCCCTATTTTGGACTAGAAATTCTATCCTATGCTTTACATGATATTAATCTAGCGTTTGTGGGTGGCAAAAGAGACAGGTAAAAGTATGTAAAGCAAATTCATCGCAAATGCGTATCAATTGTCAGTAATAAACCAAACATTTACTGCCATTTAGAAAAGCATTGATCAGTTTTGGCACTAGGAAAATTGTAACTTCTATACTCATTTACTCTTATTTTTTTTTGTTCCTCGCTTCTGAGGTCAAGTCCCACTATTTTCTTGATATGGTCTTCATATACTTCTATATAATTTTTACGTAGGTGATTTTCCTCCAAATTCAGAATCACTTTCCTCTCCTAAAATCTCTCCAAAAATGGACAATTTCTTCCTGATTTTAAGAGCTCAGATCTAGTTTGGTGGGTTTGGGTTGTTTTGGGTTTTTTTCCTATAATGATTTCTTTGACAGTCATTCTTTCCTAAATGTAGATATTTTAAGGTAAGCAAGGATATATGCCACATAGAACAGCAGAACAGAGGAAAATGACCCCAATTTATGACATTGGAGACAGACTACTTTCACATTTTTATCAGATGACAAAATTAAATAAAGAATTCGTTTGGCTGCTCTGAACAATGGATTTGCAATTTGCATAGAAAGAATGATGGCAAAACCTCACAACCCACCAGTGTTTTACCACAAGCTCGGTTCCATTACATTTTAGTGGAGGTTCAAAGTTGTCTAAAGAAACCATTCTCTTCTCTCTCCAACTGTAAATGTGTCACTTGAGAGTTCAACTTCCAATAGCAGCAGTATCTGACACACAACTAATTTTAGAATATAAAGTGCTCCTCACCATATTGGAATACATATAATTTAAAATAACTGTAAACCTAAACTTTGCAAAAACAGAAAATTCAAGCACTAACAAAAAAGCATAATTTGTAATTGAAAGAAAATAATATTTAAAAGAAAAAAAACAACTTTTTTGTCCTTCCAAAAAGAGACAGAAATTACTAAGTTTTATTTCCCAAGAGAATTATGCCACTTTTATAAAGAAAATTACAGTCACCACAAATTGCTCTCAACAATTCCAAAGCTTCTTCATTTGACCACTTGAAAATCAAAGTTCTTTAAGATTATAAATATAACTTTTTATAACTCTGTTATTACGTACTGTGAATGGGGAAAGGGGGCCAATCTTGTGGCCGTAGCGTCGAATGGCCTCTCTGATGTGGCTCGGCTGGATGGCATCGCTTTGAGCCTCTATACCACAGGCTGCAGTGCTCTGCAACAGAAAAACACATAAATTGTTACTAAATCAAAAACACACAACAGACCTACAGTGCATAAAGTATGAAAATAAACCTTTATAAAATGGACCAATTTTTTTTTTATTTTTTTTTCCTGAGGATACACATCATTGCTGCCACACACTACATTAGAGAGAAAAAGCTATTAACAAATCAAAGAGGACTTTTACATGAACTTTGCTTAAGAGACCCAAAGAACACCATATTTGTCCTCTTAAATCTTTCACCTAGTGCTGCTGTATGTTGCAATTGAAAAGAGCAGAAAATGTTCAAACTAAAATGAAAGGGTCATATAAGTCATACTGCAATAACCACAGAAACTATTTTTAAAACATTTCAGGCTCTCATTATGATGTCAAGGGGTAGGGAAAATATTGAACAAGTACCCGAAGAGGAAAGCAATTTGACACCAAAATCGCCATTGAGTAATATCAGATTGAAATTAGAAGATGAAACATGTGACATAATGGTGTTAGGGGGAGGCAAAAATATTTTAATTACCTCAAACTGGAATGTTTTCAAATTTCGAATGACTTTTTGGATTAAGGACCCTAAATAGGAAAAATAAGTATTCACTGCTACTGGTCCATCGATTTCACAAAAATATCCCCAGGATTTTAAAAGGAAAAGTTACTCTTTTCTCTGTGCTAGTCAAACTGAAATATCGATTTAGGCTCCATCTAAACACGGCTGCTTGCCAGAATTCAGACGACTTATCAGAAAGACGGCTGCTTGGTAATAAATTCATGAAAAAGATATTAGTGAATGTACTAAGAAGGACAGAAACTTACATTATACACTGAAATTTAAGGTACATGGTCTCCCCATACATTTACACTATACACTAATGCTGTCAAACTTGCGATATTATTCACAAAATGTTTTATTTTCAAGAGTGCTGAGTCGACCGGAGCCTGTGTGTGTACACATAGAATTATTCATAATACGATGGCAGATTCTGCCCTTGCTGATTGACATTCATAAAGGGAATGTGAAACTCAAATATTTTCAGCTGGACTGGGCCTTCGTGGACTAAGAATAACATTCTTCACCAGGTTAACTCGTTTGTCTCAATGCCTCAGTTATATCCAGTATATACCTCACCAAACTGGAGAAGTCACGGGAACATTTCATTAAAACGGTGCGCTTTTTAGAATATAATTATTTCAAAAGGCATTAAGTCAAACACGAAGAATTTAAAATCAACTCACAACACTAGTGAAAGGTAATGTATCAAAAACTGCGTCTCCAGCTAAATTCTTGTTCCAAGGAATGATAATGGAAATCAGCCACAGAAACAAAACATAATCAAACGTAACATAAAAAAGGAAGAGGAAAAGCAAAAGCCTTCAGAGAATATTTTAGGTTTCACTAAAGGCTTTCTAAATGGAGTATAATACGGGCAGAGAGAAAGTTGAACATAATAGGTCTCTACAGCACCGATGACACTAGAAGGAGAAAATAAATCTTTTTCTCTCTGTCATTGGAAAAATCACTGGTTTAACTCTGTGAAAAATGAGGTTTTGTTTTAGGAGAATAATAACACACATGAGAAAATCACAAGTCACTCCACTGATTTGCAGCAAAATGAGTGCTGCCACCACATTCTTTCAAAAAAAGCCCTAAGTGACTAACACAGTGCTTCCCATCCAGTTTATTTAATCAAATCTATTTCCCCTGTGGTTTTAAGGCACATATATCCCTCTCAGATAGAATACCAAGGACCTACAACAGAAGACAGGAATGGTAATATTTACATTTCACACTCTGAATATCAGATGCCCATATTTCATGCAAAGTAAACAAATATTTAGATTGAATGCAACCAACTGGCATAAAAAATAAAGCAGGTCAGGCAAAGTTGTCCTAGGCAAAGAAGGCAGATGTCTACTGCTGCTGGCTGCAGGAAAATCACAACCACCTCTTTGCCTATTTTGCTTATGCTTTGACCCTCAATGCCTACGCTGGCTGCTACTGCCAGAGAAGGGGGTGATTATTCGGGACGGTGTCTATCGCTGTGGCTGTAGAGGAACAGCTCATCTTTTGTTGTTGCCTCAACAAAATTCAGTTTGCAGGCATTACTGAGAAGCTTTAGCCTAGTTCTGACAGAAAGAACACCCAACCACACTTTTGGCCCTAGAATAACATTGGTGGTTAAGATGTGATATAATTTGAATTTAATCTTTAAAGTGAGACACGTTTTTTCCTGTAGATGTTTTGGTTTCTTTTTCTTTTCTTCCCCCCCCCCCCCCCCCCCCAGGATTGTGCACAAAATACCTTTTTTCTTTTCCTTTGTTTGGATTTGGTAGAGTCCTGTCCAATGCCACCATTCCCCAGGGCTCCTGATGGTGTTTTCCCCAGATGTTGCTGCCCTGCGGACGCGGGGGGTGTTGGTGTAGGAGGTGGTGTGTTTTCAGGAGAGTCAAGACTGGTCTTCACGCCTGTAGATTGCCCTAAGAGATGTGGCTACAAAAGCAAAACGTCAAACAGCCATTATATAATCAAATAAAAAAAAAATTAATTATTGCCTTCTTAGATTTACTGCTGGAAGACATGTAATACGGAATTCAGTTTGCTTATTCTAGAGGTTACTATAATACCTGTATCATAGGAATGCATGCAATACAGCACTTATTGCATTTGCCACTGTTGACAACTTTAACCTTCAAATCGTCAATAAAGAGAGCCTTCAACAGAGAGAAGGAATTTCCACCCAAGAAAACAAGATTTACATTTAAACACGCTGCTAAGAATTGAACATTTGGAGCTATAATTTAACGTCTTTCCATCTAAGCCCATAACTTCAACATCAATAAATTCCATAACAGAAGTCTGTATCAATACCAGATTCAATAACATCTACTTTGAAAGCAACAAACTACCAACTACATGTAAAAGTCAAACATAAAGTGCATTAATGTGTGAAAAAAGAAAGATTTACCTCAGTAGAGTTGTGATACTGTATGAAGGTGGCAGATATGGCATGACTGAATGGGTCACCAGCTTTGGGAGCCATGTCCTGCTTCACCAAAAGGGCCAAGTCCACCAACTGGAGGGGCAAAACCAGGAGATAAACAGGTAGGTTTACTGACATGGTACTTATGACAAATACCATCGTGACAATGAAGAGAGAGAGGAGTTGTGGGTTGAGACAAATTATTCTCAGTATTTCTCAGTTGAAAACAAAATTATTCAGAGATATTTCAGCCTGCGGAACCTCTCTTTTCCACTTCTGTAGATATATGGAGTAATCTATCTACCCGAGAGGGCTCGGCTTGGCACTAAGGTAACATTCTGTTTTCCAGGAAATCCTGCTTTTTAATCCAATTGTGCAACGGGGTTGAATGAGCCTCAGCGCACTGCCAAAGGTCACATAGCAAACTATGTGGTTTCAGTTTGGACTTGAATAAAGTTCGTGCTGGACTCCACTCTCCCCTGTAACCAGTATAAACCATTTCTGCTCGTGTATCAGATGGATGAATACGGTATAGTCAGCATCTGTCACACCGTAAATTGAAAGACAGGCAGGAATCCAGTTAGCTTCGTTAGCTGAAGTAGTGACTGCATGGTTCCGAAGGGGCTTACAAGCAGTCACCTGAGGCTGATGTACATCCCAGTTTAATTAATTCATTTTGTTTAACTAGACTTCAACCAGTATTCTCCCTTACCTGTGCCACAGTCTCATAGGCTAAATACGCCAAAATCTCCATTGCCACTGCATTTGGTTTTATTTCCATACTGCTACAGTCCAACCAGTCACGAAACTTGGATGCTTTCTTTGCTGTCAGTTCAAATTATAAGGGAAAAAGAAAAAGTTAATATCAGGTAGGCCAAAATAATGCAATTTTATTTTTTTTTCTGGTCATAAAAAATACTGCAGATGTGAATGTGGTTTGATTGGCCAAAGAAGGAATTATCAAAAGAAATTAGTGGGGAAAAGACTGTTATTTCATACGTAACATTTTGGAAACCCATGAGCAGCGTGGAGTAAAGAGAAAAACACACAGTTCATCAATCATATGGGACATTTCAGAAAGGAAGGGTCTACCTCAGAGGACCCCAGATGGGACAAACCTGATTTTGAACATAGTATTGTAAAAGAAATTATACGATTGCATCGCGTCTTTGATGAATGAGAGAAAGCACTAGAGGAAATCAACACAAATCTGAGTCCAGATAAAATGAAATAATTGTATCAACAATAGCGAAGACAAATGAAGAAGGACAGAATGAGGAAGTCCTTGTGTTAACCGTGCAGGGATTAGGTGCTGACAAGTCGGCCAAAATGATTTGTAGATGAGCGTTTTTAAAATGCGCTTTGGATAGGAAGAAACAAGGATAGATGTAGATCTGCAAGTGATCAACATCCACAGGAGAACTTCACGCTGCTGATGGATGAGATCACTTAGGAGAAAGTACAGGGAAAAATATGGGACGAAGAAACATAATATTTGCCGAGAGAGTAAATGGAGGAAAAAAAGGATGACCTTACTGAGGTACGTGGTGGACAAGCTGATCACAGAAAGCTGTGGAGACTGGGGCAGAAAGGAGCTAGTTATAGAGAGGTCTTAACGAGGGATGTTTGTGAGGACAGGACAACCAAAAGGAAATAAACACAAGGTGGGAGAATGACTGGAATCAGCTCTTTGACAGAGATTCTTCAACGAGGGTTAAAAAGCTAAAGAGAAGTCAGGTATTAAACAGAAAACAGGTGTAAATAATGGTTATTATTGAGGAGAGAGGGAAAAAGCTACACAGGATTGCTCAAGACAAAAAAAAAAAAAAAAAAAAGGCAAGAGAAAAAGTGTGAAGGTGACAGCAGGGCCACAAAATGTTCCCCAGAATTTACATTTGTAATCCTGTAGTACTTTATCCTTTGATAGGCCCTCTTTGTCGCCTGTATTTAAAACCGCACAGAAATACGTGGAGCTGTAAGTGTGAAAATATATTGTTAGAACAGGCTTCTTGGAGTCCCTTCCAGGTTCAGTCTCTTGTGACAGTCTTCACGGGTTTATATTACAGTAAAAAGGGTTTGCTACTTTAAACATAGCAGTACATTCAAATTTTACCACACTAAAATAAGTAAAAAAAATAGCCTTTGTCTTATTTTTGAACAAATGTTGCGCGTGGCCTTTAGTATGTTCTATCTAGCTAAGTTCATATTATGCAATTTAATTTGTGCGTGAGTCTCTCCTGCTACTATTTTCTAAGACTAAAATTCTCTTATTATTCTTCAATGACACTAAACGTCAGTGAAAAAGAGCTGTATAGACACGGTCATTTAAAAACACTGTGAAAATACCACTGAGGTATTTTTATAGATCGCAATCCCCTGGTCAGCAACATTCAATTTTATTTCACAAATTTAAGATTTCTATTTGTTCTGTCTCCAGATGACAATTTTGGGGTTTTAAAAATGACTTTATCACAAACCTCTCATTTCCTAAAGTCACCCTAATCTGAAGTATCGTTTATCTAATGGCTCACAGATGTGTGATGCCAAATTATAACTACGCTTACAAAACATATTGAATTAAGAAAAGAAATGCTTACAAAACATGTTTTCCTACGTTTGCTGACATTTGCTGACACAGAACAGTATTTCAAATGTGTCATTTATTTGCCATAAATGAGTCACTCTTTCTTTGAATTTAAAAGGAAGACCAAGATAAGGTCTCTCACTTAAAGACACCATTGTGTTCGAGTCTGTGTTGTAGGATCATGTGCTGTTTTGTCATGATTTTTACTGGCTCCTTCACCTCACTTTCTCTGACATTTGACCTAAAACCTTAGTCATCACTTAACCGCTTCTGTAATGATGTTTTGCTACACCATCAAGCCCATTAATTTACAGCTCATTATAGTTGTGGCCCACAAGTACTTCTAGTAAGTTGGTTTTCAGTGCTAGTAAAGCCCTAATTCTGTCATCATGTTATTAGTGTTGGAATGGCGTATACTGATGAATTTGGCTAATGTCGAATAAATTCCACAGCAGGAGCTTACAGCTTAAAATAGAAAAGACTCTTTAGTAAGTTCTTTGTGTCTCTGCGGATAGGGAAATAAAAGCAAAACTTGCTGCTCTTCTCTAATTTTAGATGCATTCCGAAAAACCTGCAACCATGAAACTTTACTAATACGCTGACTATAACACCACCACGAGAGACTTCAGGCAAGTACGGTTCTTTTAATCCATTAACTCTTTACGAGTTCTATCTTTGCAATCGTCCCCGCCAGCACTGTATTTCAGCATACAGAAAGCTTGAAAACATTCAAATAAAATACTCCGCCTGACAGCCTGAAACTATGCTAAATTAACTGTTCCCAGGAGTTATGCAAAGAATTTAAAGTTTTATTATTGCGGATGAAACAAAAGTGCTTTCAAAAAACATGGGGTTCTGCTGTGTTCTCTATTACATGAAATAATAATCGAATATCTTAATACAGTGCAGCCATTATAATACTTACAAAAACTCAGCTGCCGACTTTCACAAAATTCTGCGTACTGGACCGAGTCCATCATTCGTGTTTGTCTTTCTGCTCTCTGACAAAAGAGTAGAAGCACATGATGTACCTTATTCCAACAAGAACTGCATTCCACAATGGAAATTATAGCACCAAAGCGCCCCTGCCATAACCTTGAACCAACCCTCCCAAATCAAACATGCATTGAAGAAGTCAAGATGCAGAAATATAAACCACAGGTTGGTTATTAGTCTCGTGAGTTAAATTTCCCAGAGGAGCTTGTCAACTCTTATTTTAAAAATCTGCTTGCACACCTATGAAAAGGGGTAACGGACACAGGACAAGGGGTAACGGGCACAAACTTGAGCATAGGAAGTTCCACCTAAACATGAGGAGGAACTTCTTTCCTTTGAGGGTGGCAGAGCCCTGGCACAGGCTGCCCAGAGAGGTGGTGGAGTCTCCATCTCTGGAGACATTCCAAACCCGCCTGGACGCGTTCCTGTGCCACCTGCTCTGGGTGACCCTGCTCTGGCAGGGGGTTGGACAGGATGATCTCCAGAGGTGCCTTCCAACCCCCACCATTCTGTGATTCTGTGACAGTGACGAGGGATGACCAGGAAAGGTGCTGAGCACTCTTGCCCTGACTGAGGTGCACATTTAAACATGTTTACAGATGATCAAACAAGTAAAAATTCTCCTGAACCGAGGCCAACGTGTTCTGCACTGAGCAGAACTGAACTTGTGTGTTTTAAAATGGGAGCATTAGCAGTAGGGAAATATATAATTTCCATTACATTCAGGATGTACCAGAGCGGAGCATTGATGTGTACCTTCCCACGCTCAATACACAGTAATAACTAAGTGGTAAATGTGTCTGTCTTTTTTTCTTTTTTTTTCACTGTTAATCTGTGCTTGATTTTTTATACTTCTGAACACCTAAGGAAAAGAAAGGAAATTAGATGGAATCAGAGCTCATTCAAGACAAAATGGCGGCTCTGAAGTTCATGGTTAGGTTTGAGAAAGTGTTTGAGTGTTGTTTACTTCAAGAGAGCAGAAGTGATTTTCACATGGTAAAGATCTGGTCTCTAGAAGAGATTAAATCCTTCACGTATCAGAACCAGGAAGTGGTACTTAGATTAAAGAGAACGATTATCCTCTTCAGAAGCAGACAGCTTACTCACGTCTCTCAAAGAAGGAAAGTAGATTGTTTTAAGCATCAAGGAAAGGAATATAACTATCTTCCAAACAAGAACTCAATGAATAAATCATTATGTCTGGTAAGGACAGAACCATAACTAAAGATACAAAGTGGTATCAGGAGTGGCTGATGGCACCAAAACTTTACTTCTGCAGTGTAAAGTCCACACAGCTCAAGAAACCATGCACAAAGAAGGTAAAGTACGGGTGTGTTCGCACTAAGGAAAAAAAGCCCAACACATTAAAAACCACACAGATGACAGAAATTTTGCTCTGACTCCCCCAGCACTTTTACATCTGACGGAATTGAAATTGCAGAGTTCTTTAATCTAATTTAATGGAAAACAAAAGGGTTGTTGATAAGCGCATTTGGAGACAGTCTATACAACCAGCATTTGACCTTAGCAGTTTCTCAAATCAGAAAAAAAAAGAATCTCAATATTTCAGATGCACAGTTTCCTCCTCCATTCTCTGTCTTTTAGGTTACTCTTCTATGACACTCCAAGCCATCACTTACGAGATCTTGTTGACAGTCAAGATGTTCAATTTAGTTCCAAAGTAAACCACTAACTGTCCAGGAACACACCTGGATATTTCTTCTTTGTTTTCTTCTCTACCCAATCAATCATTTCTACTGTATTTTGACTTTTATCCACCAGGATAGACACTGTTCTGCTTAGACATTTTTCTGTCCTCCTATGTACGCTTCTGGCATCTTGACTACATTTTGTGGAGTTGCCATTTCAGATAAGTAAAAATTTTCAGTTAATCTATTCCGTCACAACATTAAGTAAATCTAGATTGATTTTGTATCCTTTAAAAATAATTTTCACAATACATGCGGTAACTTCAACCCTGATCTAGCATAACCATAACTGAGATCTGCTTTGCCTCTGAATTAATTCAGTCATACTTTTGAAGGCAGAAGGCACCACCAGGATCATCTAATCTGAACTTCTGCATAGCACAGGACACTTCTCACATAATACATCCTAGCAATGGCAGACCGAGAATTTCTTGTGTAATTTTATTATATGTTTTAGAAAGGCATCTAGTTTGGCTTTAATTTTTTCACATATTAAGAGGTAACTTCTTCAAATAATTTAAAATGCTAACTTTTTATGCAATATAATTTCAATTCTGTAATCACTGGCGTCTTTGTTTGCCAGTCAGAAGTTACTAGTTGGGTACTGCAAGGTACTACTGAAATAATTTAACTTTAGTGGGCAATCAAGCAGATTGAGGTTCTATATGACAAAATTTTCTTGACATTTTACACAGAAATGTGCAGGCTAGAAGAACCGTTGTTTGAGATCCTTCTCCAACAACCCTCCCTCCTAGAGGCCTGTAGCCCAACCTCCAGCTTGAAAGAAGACTATTGCCAACACCAGATGAAGTCAGCTATGGCTTTCTCTAGCAAGTCTTGAAAACCTCCAAGGACAGAGATTTTGTCTCCTCTGGGTAACCTGCTCCAGTGTTGTACTAGTCAAAAAGGTTTCCAACGTCCTTGAAACCACCAAGCAACAATTTGTGGTTCCTGACCTTCTTTATTCTGCCCCGTACTACTAAGAAAATTTTGGTTCTATCATCATTGTAACTGTCCTTCAGCAGTTGTAGGCTGCTTTCTATTCTTAGCCTCCTCTTCTGCAGACTAGTAAAACTAAGAGGCTCTCAGCCTCTTCTGATAGGCCATGTGCTCCAGGGCCCCCAGATCTCAGTAGCTTTCAGCTAACCCTTTCCAGTTTCTCAGCAATTCTGTGGAACTGAAAGACCCAAAACTGGATGAAGTGTTCCAGATTTGGCTCAACAGCACCAAGTAGAAGGGCTTCAGTCTGCCAGACACATTTCTGCAAAACTGTGAGTTTTGCTTTAATATAATTAGATCAAACTGTTGACTCCTGTTCAACATGATGTTCATTATTGACACCCAGGTTCCTCCCAAGAAGGGCTGCTACCCACAGTTGGTATCCAGCCTGTACCGATGCATGGCCTTACCCTGTCCCAGACGCAGAAACTCAGTGAAGTTTCTCTTTCAGCTCAAGCTTCCACAACCTGTCTGGACTGAAACGGCATCAACCAGCATGCCAGCCACTCTTAATTGACCATCATCAACAGATTTGCAGAATGTGCATTTTGTATCTCTGCCCACATTTTTGTCCACGTTGTTGATGAAGATATCGAACAATATGGGCCACAGTATCAACCCCTGGGATACTCAGTTTTTACCTGTTGCCAACCAAAATGTCAAGCCGTTGGCTATTAACCTTCACACCCAGCAGTCCCAGGGATTTAAAACCCTTTGCAACAACAAGGAAGGTAACGACAATAAAAACAAAAAACCCTTCGCAACAACAAGCAAAATGACGTGAAATGCTAACATGAGGAGTTATGCTTGAATGCTTACCTGGAACGACAAAAAAAGACATCTAGAAATTTGACACGGATACCTTAACATTAACTTTTACAGGCATCCCATAATGTAATATGGAAACTACAAAAACAGATTATTCCCAAGAGCAGTTACGTTAAATTAAATGATTTAGCAATGGCTACTCCCAGCAAATAGATGATAAAACTTTGAAAATGCATGCAGTCAAAGGCAGTCAATACGCCTCACAGTATGTTCACTATCAAAACATCGCAAGTTTCTTTATAATAAGTGAAACAAAAAAATACTAATCAAAGGGTTATTAAAAGAAAAGTGTTGCTGAGGGAGTTTTCCAATGGGGACTTAATTTCTCTCTACAAGTTGTGTACAGTAGTTGTCTAAACACTGAACTTAATTCTGTTCTTATATACTAAATGAATACTTACACCTACTATTTCTCTGTATTAATATTTTTATGTAGTAAAATTACCTACATAACTGTGAAATAAAATTGCTTTCCCCTTTCAATTCTCCTCTCTAAAATAAGTCTGTCTTAAAGGTGGATTCTAGGGAGACGCTCTAAAACACTACCAAATAAAATAGCTTTTATGACAGATAGCTGGAGTACATTTTCATCCCAATACACTTTAACAAAAAAAACCCCACATCATGGCATGGAAACTCACAGTTCAAGGGATAAGGATAGCTGTTCCATCAG